>NW_026294480.1:24495825-25095825 GCF_007827085.1 Peromyscus californicus insignis
GCAGAGGTTTGTGAGTGATCTTGCAACGAGTATCCTCCTGGTGCATTAGGAAATCAATGAAGCCATTTCTCCACAGGAATGGCCCAATACTGTAAGAATGAGATGACTTATTAGAGAAAAGAAGCAGAAAATAATTCCTTCCCAAAAGAATATGAGAGAGTGGATTTGAGGTGTACTAGAAATGTAAACAAAAGAGATGATATTAGAATCTTAAAAAAAAATACAGAATTTCTCTTTGTTTAGAACAAGACCTGAGATGGGGGGTGGTGGCGCACGCCTTTAATACCAGCACTCGGGAGGCAGAGCCAGGCAGATCTCTGTGAGTTCGAGGCCAGGCTGGTCTACAGAGCGAGAGCCAGGAAAGGTGCAAAGCTACACAGAGAAACCCTGTCCCCAAAAAAACAAAACAACAACAACAAAAAAAGAACAAGACCTGAGTACACAGTAAGAAATCCAAAATGACTCCACCTTCTCAGGCATAGTAACCAGAACATTGCCAACAATGGGAAACCAAGACAGACAATGAGTCAGAGATTGCTAAGTCCCTGAGCTAAGATCAGCTCAGCACATAAAGATTTCCAAAAGAATCCATCTGATTCCCCATTCATTCAAAGGCCTTCAGACCGTGTGCTGACCTCAGGAGAGTGATAATTGTGATGATAGTCATTTAAATTTTAAGTGTTAGCATTTAGTTTTTCAATTTTATTTTATTTTATTTTGACATTACTCCAAAATGTCTTTATTGCTTTGAAAGAACATTATCAATTACATTCGTGAAGAATACCAAAGTAACAATAAAGCTGTATTTGAACAACAACAAAAAAAAACCCTCAATTCTACTAATGAAGCATAATCAGAAAAAAATACATTTAGAAAAACAATAATCTGGTATGTTGTTAAAATCTTAGATGATCTTATAATTAAAAACCCAGAGCCAGATATTGATGTGAAAGCTGAAAGCTGAGCGAATCACAGCCAACCTTAATTCGACAACTCCTCAGGTGATCCTGCTTCCACAAATCCTCATACTGAAAGCCTCTGAGTCCTTGCCTGAAAACGTCTCAGCTGAACTGCTTTAGTTCCTGTTTCCTCATGCCTTATATGCCTTTCTCTACCCTGCTGTCACTGTCATTTCCTGGGATTAAAGGTGTGTGTGCTTCCCAGTACTGGGATTAAAGGAGTGTGCCACCACTGCCTGGCTCTGTTTCCCCTGTGACCTTGAATTCACAGAGATCCAGATGGATCCCTGCCTCCAGAGTGCTTCTCTGATCTTTCAGCTTTCACCCCTTTATCTGGCTTTGGGTTTTTTATTAAAAGACCATCAAAGATTCAAACAATACTGGTAAGTACATGATCACCCTTAGGCTGCCCCTGTTTTAAAATCCTTCATGCTAAGAAAGGGTATTTAGGTAGGTTCCAAACCAGAAATCAATTTTTGAGGTTATAATATAATTACATTATCTCTCCCTTCTCCTTCTTCCCACCAAACATATACCCATCCTTACTGTTTTTCAAATTCATGATCTCCTTTTTCATTAATTATTGTTACACACATACATACACATTGTAACACACATGTGTGTATGTGTGCATAATAAATACATAAATACACCCTCTCAGAGTGTATAATAGTGTGGCAATGTATATGTTTTCAGGGTTGACCATTGGTATTGGAAAACCAATCAGTACACTCTTCCTTAGGGGAAGACTATTCTTACTGCTACAATACATCTCTTGTACCTAAGGCTCAAGAGAATTGCAGAAGAGGGGGACGTAATGATTGTACAAGCTAGAGAAACAGCAAGTTTGCTGTGATACTTTGTCCACTAGAAATGTCAGAAGTTACACCCTTAAAGTCTCACCAACATGACTCCCTAAACAAGAGTTAAACAAGGATGACATCAGTGATTTTCACTTGATATTTTTTGAGAACTTCATGTGTGAGTACTATGTTTAGAATTGTATTTGTAACTAAGAAATAATTACATATTTATGGATTACAATGTGGTGTTTTGATACATGCATGCATTATGGAATACTTGAATCAGGCTGATTAGCATAAGTGTCATCTAATGATTTGTTTTAAAGATACCCCTAATCTCTTCTCACACTTTTAAAGTGGGTGGCACATTATCATTAAGTATAATTCTTAGGCTGTGCAGTATAACACCAGAAAATGTTTCTTTGAAGTCTACTAAAGTTCATGCGCCTGTGTCTATAAACTCCAAAACAATAGTAACATCATTCTCCATTCTACTGCTATGGTTTTAATTAATTAGACTGTACTCATAATGGAGATTGTACAGTGTCTCTTATATCTTGCTTATTTTACTGAATAGTATGTTCTAGGTTCGTCTATGTTGGAGAAAATTATAAACTTTTTCTGTACAGAAGAAGCTGCTAAAAAGTGATGAAAAAGAATTACTAATAAAACAAATAAATATAACTGTATACCATGATCATGGATTGAAAGAATAGATATTACTAGAATGTTATACCTACACGGGCATGAGAAGATGCTGAATGACTAACATAATCTTGGCCCCCAAAAAATAATCTGGAGCCATCACATTATTAGATTTAGAAACATAAAATAAAGCTATAGCAACCAAAACTTCATGATGCTGAAAAAAAAAAAAAAAAGACACAGGGAGCAATGAGTAGTTAAGACAGACCAGAAATAAATATACACAACTGTAGTCAGTAACTAAAAAAATATTAAGAGTCTTCAAACAAAGAAGGACAGTATCTTCAATGGTGTTGGGAAAATCTGGAATTCTCATGCAGAGTGAGAATAGGCCTTTGTCTTATCATTAATACCAGAACCAACTCAAAATGGATAAAAAAAGACATAACTGTAAAACCCAGGGGGATATTTAATTTTCCTATCTCATTCAAATCATTGTAACCTTGAAGCAATTTGGGGGCAATTTTAGCCCCGGTTTATATAAGCATGGTGGTTTGAAGCAGAGTAGCCAGGAGAGCTTGTTTGGAGGGTCTAGCAGGGGAGTGTAGCTACTCCTACACCCTTGACCTCCTCTATTCAGTGAAGTCATTCTCTTCGACTGAGTGTGCAGCTTCTGGAGGGACACACACAGCCTCCATAAGTTCATATTTTTGAATATGTGGTTCCCAGTTGATAGAACAGTTTGGAAATTAGGAGGTGTGGCCTTATTAGAGGAGAAAGGTGACTGGGGGCAAGTTTTGAGACTTCAAAAGACTCCTGCCACTCCAGCCTCCTTTCTCTCTGTTTGTCTGTCTCCAACATGCAGGACAATGTTGTAAGCTCTCTGCTGTTCCAGCAAGAATACCTTTGCTCTGGCATCATGGATTTCAACCCTCTGAAACTGTAAGCCCTAAATTAAATGCTTTTTTGTATAAGTTACTTTGGTCATGGTGTTTTATCACAGTAATAGAAAAGTAATTGAGACAATAAGTATCCCCTAAAATAATGTTTAAGCTTGTTTTCTGCTGCAAGTGTGCTGAGTGTCCTGTGGTTCACAGGGTTCTGCAATGCAAAGCAGAAGTGGTGATAGTGATAATTAACATGTTGTTGGTAATAGAGGAGGACAAGGATTTTTAGTGGAAAATTCCAATTTTCTCTTTATATTTTAGCAGAAGGTTCATTAAAGTTACAAATTCTGGGAAAAAGTATTTTATCAAACTAAATTGATATATAGCCATATGCAAATCTAATGTAACAACTGTCAGCATTGTTCTAAATTCCATGAACCAGAAGACGTAAAGCATGTTTAAATCTTACTTTTCTGAATTGGTGCTGAGGAAAGGCCTCTTTAAAATACTGCAAAGCAGCCGGGCGGTGGTAGCGCACACCTTTAATCCCAGCACTCGGGAGGCAGAGGCAGGCGGATCTCTGTGAGTTCGAGGCCAGCCTGGGCTACAGAGTGAGTTCCAGGAAAGGTGCAAAGCTACACAGAGAAACCCTGTCTCGAAAAACCAAAAAAAAAAAAAAAAAAAAAAAAAAAAAATACTGCAAAGCAGCATGTATTAACCCAAAGATGGAGCCTAGAATATTAGTAACTAGAAAAAGATACTGCAGCAGAACTTCATATGCTCAACAGGGTGATATTTGGCCTTGTATTTGTTCTTAAGATGCTAAAAAATAAAAAAATATATATGTGTTGCTAGCATAAGAATGCTATCACATATCTCTGGATCTTTACCTTTCTTCATAGGACTATTTTAAAAATAAATGAAAAGGAATGCACGCACACTCTTTGAAGTATGTGAAACTGTATATAATTATGATCTTGTCTACAGATGAACTCCTTCCATGTTTAGAGTCTGCAAGACAGTTTCAAATAGGAATAGAGAAAAAATGTAAGTGAATTTATCCATATATAGCATCACTTACCAATCTAGATATGAAATCAGCCTAAGCAGCCACTGAATAGATTTTTAAAAATGTGATATGTATGTACAATAGAGAAGAATTCAGCCATAAAACTGGAATTCATTTTTTAATAGGTCCAAACATAAACTCTCAGATTCATCAATTATTTTTTAATGGGTAAAAGGTAATATTACTAAATTTATGCATTTGGATTCCCTAAACTATAGCTGCCTCCAAATATTTATGAATTTGCAGCATCACCTCTGCCTTTGAGTCAAATGCAGCTTCATAACAAATGTTAGGTGTCATACAAGATGAGGCAATGAATCCCATGAAAGGATTTCTTTAAAATATCCTCAATGTCTTTTATACCCATTCACAAGATTCCTCTTCAAATTTTCAGGGAACAAATTACCAAGATGGAGGAATTGTCATAAAAGATATGAAGGAACCAATAGATGATAATACTGTGGGGCGGGGAGAATCGACTTAAAAGCACGCTCTGTTCTGAAGCCTGAGACCTGCACCTAATTTCAGCAAAGCAACAGATTCCTTAATGGAGAAGAGTGGGAGATGGAGAGGGAAAAGTAATGTAGTTCAAGAGTCACTTGTGTGAGAAGTGTATATCCCTCAGTCTCCTAGGATTGGAGACCATTAGACTTCAAATAAAACTGTTACTCAAACAGCAAAGAAAAATAATCCCTCCGTACATTTCTCAGGAGCTTCTAAAATTATTGATGTTTTTCCTCTCACTTCTGACTCCAATTTTCTGCTTCTACTCATATCGTAATTTCTGCAAGGTGAGTTCCTTTCCAAATTTTCCCTTTCTGGGGAACACATGCTAACTGCTTAAGTAAGAAAGAAACATTCAGAGACCTTATTTGAAGTGTTGGAATAACAGGAAGAATAAATTGTAACAAAGGATAATAAATGCTTGTAATTAGAGATTAATAACACTGTTTATGGATCAAGTTGCAAAAGGAAACATGAAGGCAGTTGATAAAGCAAATCAGAAGTTTATTTCAGTTCCATCTATAGGGAATGGGATCAGTAGGGTTGGACTGCTGTTGTAGATTTTCATGCTCATGAAGCTGCTTTGAATGCCTGTTGTTTCCCAACTCATGGACAGACAGAAGAAAATACCCAGAGAAGTAGTATGTTGCTTCCACAGATGAATCATGAACTAAATATAGCTGTGGTCAAAACATAATGACAACTATTCATGGTCTAGAGACATTTTCTGTGATAGTCGGTGTGAAATAGATTCATGACCATGAGCATTTACTAACTAAAGATCAAGATTTTTTTTAAACATAGGAGATGCATCTCTCTACACTTTAGTATGTGGAAATAATGACTTCTTGGTGTGTTGCTAGGAGTATGCTACCCCACTGCCTCTGAGCTCTTCTTGTCCTGTTTGCCTGAATAACAGAAGTTATCTTTGTCCAGTGTTATGCAAGGCAATTTTCTTTGTGTTACCTCACTTCTGCTGTCTGGACAATGCTACAAAGATTTACTTCCTCATACCAAAATGGCCTCTGTAGTATTTCCCTTCACAAAGAGTAGATGCCTGAGTGAGGTATATATTTCATTCGCAGAAAGGAGAAATGTGGGTGGTAAATGTCAATTAGTAATCAGTACCATCACCAATAAGAACACTAATGTGGGAGACTGATAAATGCAACTGCAAGATGCTTGAGCATTAATCGGCAGTTTTCTTGAGTCTTTGAAGATTTCTATCAAGGTAAAGATTTTTCTGCTTTGGAGGTCAAATGAAATTGGCATTATATTTATGCTGAACTCTAATAAAAGGGTAAATTCTGATCCTTCCAGAGAGATATGCATTAAATATTACTTACAACATACAATGTATATTTTGAGTATTTATTTTTAGAGTGATTTTTAGATTTTATTTTTATTTTTAACTGGTTGTGTGTGGTGTATGTGTGTGTATGTACTTGAGTGCAGTACCTGTGGAAACCAAAGGGGGAGGGTTTGGAAATCCCTGAAGATACAGGAACAGGCAACTGTCAGCCATCTGATATGGGTACTGGGAATTAAATATGGGTCCCATGGAAGAGCAGTATGAAGTTTTCTTAGCCATCTTTATTCCTATGTGATTTTTCAATTGAAATATAATATTATACTTTTACAATGTGTCTATTGAGTTCCATGATATATGTGTATGTATTGAACAATGTTAAAATCATTAAAAGGATATCTGTCCTCAATATTTAAGATTTCTTGGTAAGAAAAACATCCAGAATCATTTCCTATAGCTTTTAATCATTATCATTAGGTGAGTTTTTAAATGTTACTTCCTCCTAAGTCCTGTTCATTAAGTTATCTTTTTCCTATTCTCAAGTTATAACCTGATAGAAAGATGCTTTATGTAATGATATCAAGTAAATTAAAACAAGAATTGTATAGGATATTTATGATAAGTACCAAACAAAAGATGAAGGTGGAAATACGTTTTTTCTGGTCATACAGAAAATAACTTGTGGAGGAGAAAGTTAAAGAAATAATTATGACACAAATGAATATATTTATTTATTTATTTAATTTTACACCATAACCACAGTATTCCCTCCCACCTCTTCTTCCATCACACCCCACTTCCCCTCTGCTTCGTGAACTCCATCCATTCTTCCTCCATTTCTATACAGGAAAGGACAGGCCTCTCATAAATATCAATGAAACATGGTATATCAAGTTGTAGTAAGATTAAGTACCTCACCTTGCATTAAGGCTTAGCAAGGCAACCCAGTATGAGGAATAGGGTCCCAAAAGCCAGCAAAAGGGTCAGAGGCAGCCCCTACTCCCACTGTTAGGAGTCTCATAAGAAGACCTGAAGCGTGATCCTAATTAGTCTTATCTATAAAAACCAGGAGTCAAATTTTGAGGTAATAACCTGAAAGATCAGAGAAGCAAAGGAGCAGCCACTAGTGACTTCTTATCTCTCTGTATCCTCAGACCAAAATGGAGGCTAAGATCCTGTCTCCACCCACCTTGTATTCCTCTCTACTGTAGCATGAATCTTAGAAAGTCTTATTAATAAAATCAAACCTGAGCCAGGTATTGGGTTGAACACTGGAAGATCAGAGAGACAGAACAAACCACAGCTAACCTCACCTGGCCAACTTCTCAGCTGATCTTGTTTCCTCAGACTGGAAGTTTCTGTGTCCTCATCCCAATGGCTCTCAGCTGAACTGCTGCTCGAAATCCTGAACGCTTAACCAGCCAAATGCTTAACCAGCCAAATGCCTAACCAGCCAAATGCTGCTAGTTTCTGGTCCTCACACCTTATAAACCTTTCTGCTTTCTACCACCACTCCCTGGGATTAAAGGCTGCTTTCTGGGATTAAAGGCATGAGTCACCATGCCTGGCTGTTTCCAATGTGGCCTTGAACTCACAGAGGTCCAGAGGGATTTCTGTCTCTGGAATGCTAGGATTAAATGTGTGTGCTAACATTTTCTAGCCTAAGTATCTTGTGGCTTTTCTGTTCTCTGACCCCAGATAAGTTTATTAAGGTACACAATATTTTGGGGAACACAATACCACTACACTCTACATCCCAATTGTGCTGAGATTAAAGGTGTGAGCATCCCAAGTGCTGGGATTAAAGGTGTGAGCCACCACTGTCTGGCCTCTATGGTTAACTAGTAGCTAGCACCACCCTTTGATCCCCAGGCAAACTTTATTTGTCAGAACATGTAGTAGAATATTATAAGTTGTGTTACTTTTGTTTATGCATTTGTTTAACTCTGTGAAGCTGTGTTATTGCCTGTCTAAAACACCTGATAGTCTAATAAAGAAATGAATGGCCAATAGCAAGGCAGGAGAAAGGATAAACGGCCTGGCAGGCAGAGAGAATACATAGGAGGAGAAATCTGGGAAGAGGGGAGATCGAGGAGCCAGAGAAGAAGGAGGACTCCAGGGGCCAGCCCTAGAGTAAGAGTAAGACTCACAGAAATAAAAGAATGAGGAAAGCCCAAAGGCAAAAGGTAGATAGAATAAGATAAGGAAAGCTGGCAAGAAAAAAACCAAGCTAAGACCGGGCATTCATAAGTAAGAATAAGCCTCCATGTGTGATCTATTTGGGAGCTGGGTGGCAGGTCCCCCCAAAAGAGCAAAAGCAACCAACAACAAGAACATACACACAAAAAAATCACACAGCAAAGACCAAGCTGCACAACTGTCACATATATGCAGTAGGCCTAGAGCAGTCCCATCAAGGGTCCCTGGTTGTCAGTTCAGTCTCTGTGAGCTCCTATGTGTCCAGGTTAGTTCTTTCTGTGGGTTTTCTTGTGATGCTCTTGAACTCTCAGACTCCTATAATCCTTCCTTCCTCTCTTCAGCAAGATTTCGCTAGCTCAACTAATGTTTGATTGTGGGTCTCTGCATCTGTTTCCACCAGTGCCTTCATGAAGCCTCTCTGATGAATGTTGGGTTAGGCACCAATCTATGAGTGTAGTAGAACATCCACAACATCGTTAGGCATCATTACATTGACTTTTTTTTTCTCCAGTCACATTTGGTTCTATCCTAGGTCTCTGGGCCATCCAGCCTAAAAACAAAGAAAGCTAAAACAATCCTGTACAATTAAAGATTGTCCGGAGGCATTACTATGCCAGATTTCAAGCTCTACTACAAGAATAGAGTCATAAAAATCATATGGTATTGGTATAAAAACAGACAGGTATATCATAGAATCAAATATAAGACCCAGATATTAATCCACACACCTATGGACACCTGATTTTCAACAAAGAAGCCAAAATTATACAATGGAAAAAAAAGCATCTCCAATAAATGGTGCTGGCATAACTGGATACTGACATGTAGAAAAATGCAAATAGATTCGTATCTATCACTATCCATATCCATATCTATGCACAAAACTCAAGTCCCTCGGATCAAAGAACTCAACATAAATCCAGATACACTGAACCTGATAGAAGAGAAAGTGAGAAGTAGCCTTGAATGCATTGGCATAGGAGACAACTTCTTGAATAGAACACCAATAGTGCAGACACTATAATTGACAATAAATGGGACCTCCTGAAACTGAAAAGCTTCTGTAAGGCAAGGGATACTGTCAATAGGACAAAATGGCAACCTACAGAATGGGAAAAGATCTTCACCAACCCCATATCCAAGAGAGGACTGATCTCCAAAATATATAAAGAACGCAAGAAACTAAACATTAAAAAACAAATGTATTTCTTATTAGAGGCCAGATGTGGATGCCACAGGCTCAGTGTGAAAGGACTGCCTAAGGAGAAGAGGGAGGAATTCTCTCAGTGAACTGACAAAACATGTCAGTGCCTAGCACAAGGCAAACAGAGAGTAGAAAAGAAACCCCAGCACAAAGACCAAGTGCCTGAGCACTTGAACTTGGCATCCAAGGATAACATGGTGATGCAGACTAGACCATGGCTTGAGAGGAAAAGAAGGAGTTTGGAAGATGTGATTTTTATGCACACATATAATTCTAAATCATCATTATTAAATCAAAACAGAGCTACTAATGGATATAAAAATGTCACTTCAGCATAAGCAACCAAATTAAACATATTTTTAAACAGTATAGGTATATATTACACTTGTGCTGACCTCTGCAACTTCTGAGTAAATTAGACACCTAGACTGGCAAGAAATTTCTACCCTGTGACTAGAGTCAGTTTCTCAAAACTGTAGTGTCAGTGCATAGTCAGACAGACAGAAAATGTGGATACAACTTCGTGGACTTACATGTATATACTGTGTACATTCTTTTCTAGCATGTAATTTGCATGTATTTATTTCTCTATTACTTATAAGTAAATTAATAGAACTCAGCTCTCAGAAGGATAATCCCATAGAAAACTTCCCAGACCTCTATAAGGTCATTTGTAGCCTCTATTCATCACTTCCCTATGGCTTTCTATCCCACTTAGTAGAGATTAAACCTGTTTGTTATCACTGAAAAAGCCTCAGGATCTGACCACAAGAAGTTTTCTGATCTTACTTCTGGTCACTTTCCATTTGCTGCTTAGATCATGAAATATTAGTCATCAGGACAGGGGATCATTTCACTTTGTTCACATTTAAACCTAGCACTTTATAAACGCTCAAAACATTTTGGCAAATGAATTTTGAATGTATGTGGGCTGTGCAAAGCAGATGTTCAATTATAAACTGTATTATTCTGCTGTCACATTTACTCAGGGGAAGTTATCTCAATTACACAGATATTGAACATATTAACGCTGATTTTTCTTCCACACTCTGAGCTACCAACATTATCCAATTATTCTAGAAGGTGATACTGGCTTCCTCCCACCTTTACATTGTTTTAAAATATCAAGAGGAGACACTGAGAAAAACTGCGGCAGAAGGCAAGGGATATGGAATGGCTTATGCATTTAGTGGCCAAAAGGGACATTTATGAGTTAATTCAGAAGCATTTCCAGTTAATCTATTTAACAAATATTAGACATTTTTTTCTAAAACTTATATAAAATACCTGGGTTTGTGGCCAAGCTATTATAAAGTAAGAAAAATAACTTCCAGATAAGCTGCATCCTCAGGGAGCAGTACTCAAGTTAGTTTACCAGCAGTTACTCAGCTATGGAATCCATTACATCATCACAACCCCAGCAGTTGGTAGTGTCGTAAACAAATCTCTGTACATGCCAAATGAGTTCAATTTCTCAAATCAGTTTGCTGAAATGGAGAGTGGGAGGGACACAAGAAGGAAAAGATATGGAAGATGCAGAAACAGATAAAGGGGTCTAAGAAAAAAAGAAGGTATCCAGCCCGAGTAAAGAGTACAAGGTATGACACGTATAACAGTCAGACCAAGAAGAATTTTCAACATTAGGATAAGTGTGTAAATACTTTTGATTTATTGAGTTATACAAATTGAGATATAAAAGGACTTCATCTGTTTTAACTTTGAATCAAAGTATTCTTCAAATGATCTCCCTAAAAATTATTATTGTGATAATATTTTTAATGTGATAATAATCATAGTTAGAATGAAAAGAGTTTTATAACATACAAAATAGAAAAATATTATGATTTTTATGTTGCATTTCTTTCTTATGTTGCATTTCTTAATAAAAGAACTCGGTTTTATTTTGTTTGGGATTTGGCTTTTTCTTTTCTTCTCCTCTTTTTTTCTTTTCTTTTTTTTTTTTTCTTACCTCATTGGCTTTCGGCCTGTTTGCTTTGAATTTTGTTTTTGTGGACATCATTTTGGTTTTCTTGTTTTTTTTGTGTGTGTGTATGTGAGGGAAACAGAGGTTGTTTGGGGTTTCTTTCTTTTTAAGAGAAAGAGAAAGAACAGAAAGTTAGGTGGGAAGGGTCTGGAGGACTTCAGGGAGGAAATAAACATGATTAAAATATACTGTATAAAAATTTCAATAAAGGCTCCGGACTTCCCTTTTGGAAAACTGGTGAGTACCCTTCCTTGCCCCGGACCCCATCCCTGGGCACCAGCCACTCCAGGGAAGACCTGCCCAACTTGGCCCCAGGTTCTGGCCACCGGGCAGGTTCCCTGCTAGCCCCACCGGGAAGGATCCCCTTCTCCAAGACCCCTGGCAGGCCCTGCAGTCTCCACGCCCTGCCCCCACTCCCATCTCCCTGAGCCCCAAGCCTCTTCCTGAGACTTAGAGGCCGGCCCCCAGCTCCCATCTTGCTCTGGACTTCCCTTTTGGAAAACTGGTGAGTACCCTTCCTTGGCCCAGACCCCATCCCTGGGCACCAGCCACTCCAGGGAAGACCTGCCCAACTTGGCCCCAGGTTCTGGCCACCGGGCAGGTTCCCTGCTAGCCCCACCTGGAAGGATCCCCTTCTCCAAGACCCCTGGCAGACCCTGCAGTCTCCACGCCCTGCCCCCACTCCCATCTCCCTGAGCCCCAAGCCTCTTCCTGAGACTTAGAGGCTGGCCCCCAGCTCCCATCTTGCTCCGGACTTCCCTTTTGGAAAACTGGTGAGTGCCCTTCCTTGCCCCGGACCCCATCCCTGGGCACCAGCCACTCCAGGGAAGACCTGCCCAACTTGGCCCCAGGTTCTGGCCACCGGGCAGGTTCCCTGCTAGCCCCACCGGGAAGGATCCCCTTCTCCAAGACCCCTGGCAGGCCCTGCAGTCTCCACGCCCTGCCCCCACGCCCATCCGCCTGAGCCCCAAGCCTCTTCCTGAGACTTAGAGGCCGGCCCCCAGCTCCCATCTTGCTCCGGACTTCCCTTTTGGAACACTGGTCTGGCTGAACCAAGTGTGCGGATAAGGCCAGTAACGAACCACAAGGAGATGGGCAGACGTCAAGGCAGAAACATATACAACAAAATGAATAGCAATACAGCATCACCAGGCCCTAGCCCTCCTCCAACACCTAGACCTGAACATCAGAAATTGGAAGAAGCAGAAGAAAACAGCCTTATGAATGACATCATGAAGAAGCTAGAGGCTTGTGTAGAGGAAAAGACAAAAAAATGTGAAGAACGCTGTAAACAACTAGAGGAAAGGGTAAACAAATTAGAAGAAATCAAAAAAGTCCTGGAAGAAAACAATAAAATACTGAGAGAAAATCAAGAAAAATCAATGAAACAAATGAAGGAAACAGTCCAAGACCTGAAAAGGGAAATAGAAAAAATGAAGAAGACACAAACAGAAGGAATGCTGGAAATAGAAAATCTGAGAAAACGATTGGGAACTTCAGATGCAAGTATAATCAACAGAATGCAAGAGATGGAAGAGAGGATCTCTAGCGTTGAAGATACAGTAGAAGAAATACATTCATCAGTCAAAGAAAACACTAAAGCCAACAAAGTCATGAACCAAAATGTCCAAGAAATTTGGGACACCATGAAAAGACCAAACTTAAGAATAATAGGGGTCGAAGAAGGAGAAGAATACCAACTCAAGGGCACAGAAAATATATTCAACAAGATCATAGAAGAAAACTTTCCCAACTTAAAGAAGGAAATGCCTATGAAGATACAAGAAGCTTATAGAACACCAAACAGACTAGACCCCCAAAAAAAGTCCCCTCGCCACATAATAGTTAAACAACTAAACGTACAGAATAAAGAAAGAATATTAAGAGCAGCAAAGGAAAAAGGCCAAGTGACATATAAAGGCAAACCCATCAGAATAACACCCGATTTCTCAATGGAGACTTTGAAAGCCAGAAGAACCTGGACAGATGTAATGCAGACACTAAGAGACCATGGATGTCAGCCTAGACTAATATACCCAGCAAAACTTTCAATCACCATAGATGGAGTGAACAAGACATTCCATGACAAAGCCAGATTTAAACAATACTTATCCACAAACCCAGCCCTACAGAAAGCACTAGAAGGAAAATTCCAACCTAAGGAAGTCAGATACACCCTCGAAAACACAGGCAACAGATAAAGCCACACCAGTAAACCCCAACGTATAGAAGTACCCACACATCACCACCAAAAAATAACAGGAATGAACAATCACTGGTCATTAATTTCCCTCAATATCAATGGACTTAATTCACCTATAAAAAGACATAGGCTTACAGAATGGATACGAAAGCAGGACCCATCTTTCTGCTGCATACAAGAAACACATCTCAAATTCGAAGATAGACACTACCTAAAAATAAAAGGCTGGGAAAAGACTTTCCAATCAAACGGTCTTAAGAAACAAGCGGGTGTAGCCATCCTGATATCCAGCAAAATAGACTTCAAACTAAAATCAATCAAAAGAGATCAAGAAGGGCATTACATACTCATCACAGGAAAGATCCACCAAGATGAAGTCTCAATTCTGAATATTTATGCCCCAAACACAAGGGCACCCACATATGTAAAAGAAACATTACTAAAGCTTAAATCACATATAAAACCCCACACATTAATAGTGGGAGACCTCAACACCCCACTTTCACCACTGGACAGATCTCCCAAATTGAAACTTAACAGAGAAATAAAGGACTTAACTGATGTCATGACTCAAATGGACTTAATCGATATCTACAGAACATTCCATCCTAACAAAAAAGAATATACCTTCTTCTCAGCACCCCATGGAACCTTCTCTAAAATTGACCACATACTTGGCCACAAAACAAATCTAAACAGATACAAAAGAATTGGAATAACCTCCTGTGTTCTATCAGACCACCATGGTCTAAAGTTGGATTTCAACAACAACAAAAACTACAGAAAACCTGCAATCTCATGGAAACTGAATAATACCCAACTGAATCACCAATGGGTTAAGGAAGAAATAAAGAAAGAAATTAAAGACTTCCTAGAGATCAATGAAAATGAAGACACCACATATCCAAATTTATGGGACACTATGAAAGCAGTACTAAGAGGGAAATTCATAGCACTAAATGCCCACATAAATAAGTTGGAGAAATCTCACACTAGAGACTTAACAGCATACCTGAAAGCTCTAGAACAAGAAGAAGCACAGTCTCCCAGGAAAAATAGACGCCAGGAAATTATCAAAGTGAGAGCTGAAATCAATAAAATAGAAACAAAGAGAACAATACAAAAAATTAATGAAACAAAGAGTTGGTTCTTTGAGAAAATCAACAAGATAGACAAGCCCTTATTCAAACTAACCAAAAGACAGAGGGAGAGCATCCAAATCAACAAAATCAGAAATGAAAAGGGGGACATAACAACAGACATTGAGGAAATCCAGAGAATCATCAGGTCATACTTCAAAAACCTCTATTCGACAAAACTGGAAAACCTAAAAGAAATGGATAACTTTCTGGATAGGTACCACATACCTAAGTTAAATCAAGACCAGATAAACTATTTAAATAGTCCAATAACCCCTAACGAAATAGAAACAGTCATTAAAAGTCTCCCAACCAAAAAAAGCCCAGGACCAGATGGTTTCAGTGCAGAATTCTACCAGATCTTCAAAGAAGAGTTAATACCAATACTCTCTAAATTGTTCCACACAATAGAAACAGAAGGAACATTACCAAACTCCTTCTACGAGGCTACAATTACCCTAATTCCTAAACCAAACAAGGATACAACAAAGAAAGAGAACTACAGACCGATCTCCCTCATGAACATTGATGCAAAAATACTCAATAAAATACTGGCAAACAGACTCCAAGAACACATCAAAACAATTATCCACCATGATCAAGTAGGATTCATTCCAGGGATGCAAGGGTGGTTCAACATACGAAAGTCCGTCAATATAATACACCATATAAACAAACTCAAAGAAAAAAACCATATGATCATCTCACTGGATGCAGAAAAGGCATTTGACAAAATCCAACACCCCTTCATGATAAAGGTATTAGAGCGATCAGGAATACAGGGAACATACCTAAACATAATAAAGGCAATTTACAGCAAGCCAACAGCCAACATCAAATTAAATGGAGAGAAACTCAAAGCAATTCCACTAAAATCAGGAACGAGGCAAGGCTGTCCACTTTCCCCATACTTATTCAATATAGTACTTGAAGTTCTAGCCAGAGCAATAAGACAACATAAGGAGATTAAGGGGATACAAATTGGAAAGGAAGAAGTCAAGCTTTCCCTATTTGCAGATGACATGATAGTATACTTGAGCGACCCCAAAGATTCCACCAAGGAACTGATACAGCTTATAAACACCTTCAGCAACATAGCAGGATACAAGATCAACTCAAAAAAATCAGTAGCCCTCCTATATACAATGGACAAAGAAGCGGAGAAGGAAATCAGAGATACATCACCCTTTACTATAGCCACAAATGACATAAAATACCTTGGGGTAACACTAACCAAGCAAGTGAAGGACCTATATGACAAGAACTTTAAGTCCCTGAAAAAAGAAATTGAAGAAGATGTCAGAAAATGGAAAGATCTCCCATGCTCATGGATCGGCAGGACTAACATAGTAAAAATGGCAATTTTACCAAAAGCAATCTACAGATTCAATGCAATCCCCATCAAAATACCAACACAATTCTTCACAGACCTGGAAAGAATAATACTCAAATTCATATGGAAAAACAAAAAACCCAGGATAGCCAAAGGAATCCTGTACAATAACACAACTTCTGGAGGCATCACGATCCCTGACTTCAAGCTCTACTATAGAGCTACAGTAATAAAAACAGCTTGGTACTGGCATAGAAACTGACATGTGGACCAATGGAATCGAATTGAAGACCCTGACATTAATCCGCACACCTATGAACATATAATTTTTGACAAAGAAGCCAAAAGTGCACAATGGAAAAAAGAAAGCATCTTCAACAAATGGTGCTGGCAAAACTGGATATCAACATGTAGAAGGCTGCAAATAGATCCATATCTATCACCGTGCACAAAACTTAAGTCCAAGTGGATCAAGGACCTCAACATAAATCCAGCTACTCTGAACCTGCTAGAAGAGAAAGTAGGAAGTAGTCTTGAACGCATTGGCATTGGAGACTACTTCCTAAATAGAACACCAGTAGCACAGACTCTGAGAGAAACAATCAATCAATGGGACCTTTTGAAACTGAGAAGCTTTTGTAGAGCAAAGGATACGGTCAACAAGGCAAAGCGACAGCCTACAGAATGGGAAAAGATCTTCACCAACCCCACATCTGACAGAGGACTGATATCCAGAATATATAAGGAACTCAAGAAATTAGACATCAAAATGCCCAACAGTCCAATTAAGAAATGGGCTATAGAACTAAACAGAGAATTCTCAACAGAGGAAACTCAAATGGCCGAAAGACATTTAAGGAATTGCTCATCATCCCTAATCATCAGGGAAATGCAAATCAAAACAACTCTGAGATACCACCTTACGCCTGTCAGAATGGCTAAGATCAAAAACACTGAAGACACCTTATGCTGGAGAGGATGTGGAGCTAGGGGAACTCTCCTCCACTGCTGGTGGGAATGCAAGCTTGTACAACCACTTTGGAAATCAATATGGCGCTTTCTTAGAAAATTGGGAATCAATCTCCCCCAAGATCCAGCTATACCACTCTTGGGCATATACCCAAGAAATGCTCAACCACACCATAAGAGCACTTGTTCAGTTATGTTCATATCAGCATTGTTTGTAATAGCCAGAACATGGAAACAACCCAGATGCCCTTCAACTGAAGAATGGATAAACAAAATGTGGTACATATACACAATGGAATACTACTCAGCAGAAAAAAACAATGACATCATGAGGTTTGCAGACAAATGGATGGATCTAGAAAAAATCATCCTGAGTGAGGTAACCCAGACTCAGAAAGACAAACAAGGTATGTACTCACTCATAGCAGGATACTAGACATGAAACAAGGATGAATTGTCTGCCACTCACATCACCAGGGAGGCTACCCGGAAAACAGGACCCCAAGAAAGACACAGGGATCACCCAATGACAGAGAAATGGAATGAGATCTACATGAACAGCCTGGACATGAGTGGGGGTAATGAAAGGCGAGGGTCGAGGGAAAGAGAACTTGGGGGAGCAGGAGATCCCAGCTGGATCAACAACAGAGAGGGAGAACAAGGAATAGGAGACCATGGTAAATGAAGACCACATGAGAACAGGAAGAAGCAAAGTGCTAGAGAGGCCCACAGAAATCCACAAAGATACCCACACAACAGACTGCCGGCAATGGTCGAGAGACAGCCCGAACTGACCTACTCTGGTGATGGGATGGCCAAACACCCTGATTGTTGTGCTAGAAACCTCATCCAACTACTGAGGGATCTGGATGCAGAGATCCATGACTAGGCCCTGGGTGGATCTCTGGGAGTCCAATTAACGAGAATGAGGAGGGTTTATATGAGCGAGAATTGTTGAGACCAAGGTTGGATAAAGCACAGGGACAAATAGCCAAATGAATGGAAACACATGAACTATGAACCAATGGCTGAGGGGTCCCCACTGGATCAGGCCCTCCGAATGGGTGAGACAGTTGATTGGCTTGATCTGTTTGGGAGGCATCCAGGCAGTGGGACCAGATCTTGTGCTCATTGCATGAGTTGGCTGTTTGAAACCTGGGGCCTATGCAGGATTGTTTGGCTCGGCCTGGGAGGAGGGGACTAGACCTACCTGGACTGAGTCTACCAGGTTGACCTCAGTCTGTGGGGAAGGCTTTGCCCTGGAGGAGATGGGAATGGGGGGGGGCGTCGGGGGGAAGGTGAGGGGGACGGGAGGGGGGAGAACAAGGGAATCCGTGACCGATATGTAGAACTGAATTGTATTGCAAAATAAATTAAAATAAATTAAAAAAAAATTTCAATAAAAATGCCTAACACAGTTTATAACTTATTAGTAAAATGTATCACTTCTTTACAGAATAGAAAAATTCACTTTAAAATGCTGACTACCTTGTCTATGTCATTTTAGTTTTGTCTTTTTAGATGTGAAGGGACAATTCCTTATAAACTAGAAGAATTACAAATTTTAAGACTCTTTGAATCCTTAAATTTTCTGGTTATGCTCATGGTTTGTAGCTTAATCCATACATTAATATTATTAAGAAACACTGACTTCTTACTTCACTATATAGCACAGAAAAATGACATGTCACAAATTTATTCCTTTCACAAGTCTGCAATAGATAAAAAAACTAATTTTAAAATTTGTAGATTATTTAAAATGCCCTTGAACATCATTGCCCCCCCAGATAGCCACAACTCATTGTAAAGTACAGTATAGCTAATTTTTGCAATAATCTTGCATGTTTATTTTTGTCTGTAAAAAATTTTAAGAACTATAGGCAGTAAACACATCAAGCTCCTATGTGTGAGCTTGGACATAATCTGTCTCTAGGATGACTACAGTGTTCTAAGGAAAAAAGAGAAAGCAGAAAGAGGTCCAGAATTTCTTTTATACAAATTGAGGTTATTCCATTTTTCTCTTTTGCTTTAGGTTTTTATGTATTAAAATAATTAATATGCTAACCAGTCTTTCCCCCTCTCCCTTTGCTTCTTTGTGTTTAACTGAACAAACGAAGCTGTGCTTTCCACTCTGTGTCCCGGCACTCTAGTGTGTCCCAAATTTGTTGACAGCTTTAGTTTGCTCCCATACACATCCAGAATTGTTATATTTGTACCACGGTTAAATAATGTGTGTGCTAATTTCCCTACAAAATCCTGTATTTGAAAAAACTCTTTTCGGTTTCTACTTCTTTATTGTGAGCAGTTCTCACCAAAGAAATTTCTCTAAAACACACAACAAAGAATCCTTCCGCTGAGTAATGTTCTTAATGTTCGTAGGTATTCTTAACACAATCACACAATTTTCTTTTGTAATATGCATTGTAATTATTTTCCTGTGAACATTTAAAATATTTAGCTTTGGCTTTGACTTCACATATTATAGTTTTATTCTTCACACTTTGATTATGCTTATGAGGATTTTATGCAGAATACCCACCAACAGAAAGAAAATCTAAAGCAGTTATGCCCTGTGGGGCAACTGTGAACTTTCGCTTAAGAAGATTATGACTTAAGCAGTAATATATTTATCACAAGTGAAAGCCTTTATTTAACACGGACATTTTCATTGTACTGGGTTAATCTGCTGAGGCTAGTAACTGGTCATGGTGTGTAACATCAGTCGAAACTGATGAAGAAACAAAAAAGAAAGCACTCAGTTCTTCTATCAAGATATTTCAAAGTCATCCACTTTTAAAGAAACTATTAAAATAGTACCATGCACCGTGGGATAGAGCACAGGCATGAAAAAGTATTCCAGGGACAGGGATCTGATCAAACAGTATCTTGTTTTGCTCACTCGCAGACCCACAAAATTGATTTTATTAAGTATATAAAAACAATACTATACAAACACTATACTGGATAGAATTCAATAATATCAATGTCATTAAGACTGAACAAAGGGAACTCAAATTTTCTGTAATTTTTTTGGAAAAATGGATTCATTTTTAATGTTAAAATATATATATTTTGGGGATTTGGTGACACACATACCGCTGGAGTTATCTCCAGGCCCACCCAGGCCTGCAGTCACTCAGATCCAAATAAACACACAGACCTTATATTATTTAAACTGTTTGGCCTAACGACTCAGGCTTCTTGTTATCTAGTTCTTACATCATAAATTAACCCATTTCTATAAATCTATACCTTGTCACATGACTCGTGGCTTACCAGTATCTTACATGTTGGTACTCACAGCAGTGGCTGGCAGTGACTCCTGATTCAGCCTCCCACTTCCCAGAATTCTCCTCTCTCTTTGGCCTGCATATATTTCCTGCCTGGCTATTGGCCAATCAGCATTTTATCTATCAACCAATCAGAGCAACACATTCACAGCATCCCGAGCACACACATCTTGAATCTGGCACTCTGAAGGCTGAGGCAGGTGGATCTCTCTTTGAGTTTGAGGTCAGTTTGGTCTCCACAGCAAATGAGTTTGAGGTCAGTCTGGTCTCCACAGCAAGTTCGAGGCCAGCCAGAGTGACATCATGAGATTGCTGTCTCAAAAAAAAATGCATATCCTTAAAACACAGTATTTCACATAAATCTGCAACAATTCATGTCTACAAAGTTAAAGATCAAAATGTGAAAAATGTTTATAGAATCTTTAGTCTTAGTAGGCAAAAGCTAAAAAGGATGCAAAATACCTGTTAATCACAGAATGAATGAATCAATACATGTTCAAGCAATTGAAGGCTCTCTGTAATAGAATATGATCAAAGAATTGCCACATGAAAGAGTGTAGATACATTTCCCAAATGTCTTGTTAGGTGAAAACAAGGGGGAAATATTCTAGATTCACAGTGAGTTGATAGACATTCTTTAGCACTTTGCATTTGTGTTGTTATTGAAGTTTTAGGTAGGAAATCACTGGGTGAATGAAGTATAAGTCCAATATAATTTCTATGCTTAATAATTATAAAAGATATTTTCCCCAAATATACACAGTTACTCTACTAGCCTCAGTAATTCTTCAGTAGCATATAAGTTATGAAATTGTCTAATATTATTAATGAGTGTGTTTTTAATAAGCTTTTCATCAAAAGATAAGTTATGTAGTCAAAGTTGTCTGCTCATAAAGAAATCAAAGGTGCATGGCTTGATAAATTACCACAATCTAAATGTGTCTGTGAACCTACCACTCATCAGGTTCAAATTATACTGTTTAGTTATTGCCTTCAGTATCCTCAAAAAGTAACAAAAATTTGGACTTCCCACACTATGTTTTGCAAATTCCACACTCTTTTGTAAATTTATAGCCTATCATACTGCTCCTTAAATGCAGGTACTCTTTGACTCTGCCTCCCAGGCATAGGAATTACAATCAAGAGTGACTTAATGAGGCCAGTACTAGGACAATGGACATTGAATTTATAAGGTAGCTATCCTAGCAAACTTGAAGCAGCAAACCAGCCGGCTGCAGTCATCCATAGTGTCTGCATCAGTTCCTGCCTTGGCTTTCCTTGATGATGGACTATAAACTGTAAGCTAAAATAAATTGTTTTGCTCTCTCCAAACTAGAATTTGGTACTAGAGAGTGAGAACTTGCTATAATGGACCTGGATGATGTTGGGTTTAGGGTTGGGGGTAGTGGAGGTATTTGTAACTCTAGGCTGGAACAGTCACTGAGTGCTTAGAACTTAACAGTCTGTTCTGTGGGAGCTGAAAAGGTAAGAATACCAGGAGAAATGCAGACAATGAGGGTCTCTTGTCTAAAGCTTTGGAAAGAAGTTTGAGAGTTCTCTAACTACTCTATCAGTGCCACTTGTGTGAGGTATTTGAATTAAGAATCTGTGGAAAGGAAAACGATTTTTCTCTTTGATTTAGTAGGACAATGGATGTGGGTTGCTAGAACTTAAAATTCATCTATAGTTAATAAGACACCAGCATCATTGAGGTGAAACCTCCTGAGGAGTAATCACACCTCATGGCTGTCACACAGAATCTGGAATATGAACTTGGCAATGTGTAACAGTTTCCTACATGATAATGGTTTTAGGAACAGCTGAGACTTGGTACTAGGAGAGACCAGAAAATGTCATTGGTAAAAATAGAGCCTCAAGTGTAGTGGATATTCTAGCTTATTGGAGATGCTAGGATTATGGAACAACAACCAAGGAGAGAGATATGTGTAGAGTATAGCCAGTCTGCATCTGCATCTCCCAGATAAGTTATGTTCATACTGTGGGTGGCAGAGCTGAAGATGTGGGGCTCTCCAAGCCCTTTAGAACCCAAAAGATAATGAGTCACTTCCACATATTGGACATGTAGCTATTTCTACTATTTGATTTGGGTTTTGAGTATTATCTGTGCCATGGTTCTTCCTCCCTGGAATAAGAAATTACATAACCTATTTGGATTTTACAGGAGCCCACATTTAGACAACCTTGAATTATTTTTAAATATATGTTTCATGTTTCAATATTATAATAGAATTGCATCATTTCCTCCTCTTTTCTCCCTCCAACCAAAGTACACCTACTGCTTGTTCTCTTTCAAACTAATGACATTTTCCCCTTTATTTGCTGTTGTTATTGTCCTGTGTGTGTATTCCCACATATATAGATTTTTAAAGAGACTGCAGACTTCTAAGGTGTTGAAATATTTAAAGACTCCAGGACTTTAACAGTTAGACTGTGTTTTATATTGCAATAATAATATGAGATATTAAGGATGAGAAATGAAAGGTTTAAAGATATGGGTTTGTGTGTCAAAATAATGAAAAGTTTAATGCCATGATTTTTGTCAACTTGACAAAAAATTTCAATTTGCTCAATCAGTTTCATCATATTGGCCTGTAAGCTTATCTATGAAGCATTTTTTTAAATTGTTCTTGATATAGAAGGGCCTAGCCCTCTGTGGGCAGTGAAATCCTTGGGAAGGTGGGCCTGAGCTGGGGTAAAAACAGGTAATAGAGCAAGCCAGATGAGGCCAGCCACTAAAGAGTGTTCTTCCATGATCTCGGCCTCAGCTCCTGCTTCCAGGTACCTATGCTGATGTCCTGCTGAGGCTTCCCTCCTTGACGGACCACAGCTAGAAGCCAAACAAACCCTTTCTAACACAAGTTGCTTTGGGTCTATGTTTTATCCCAGCAATAGAAAAGCAATTTAGAAATCTAGAACAGCCACCTTGCTTGGATTTCTTGCACAGGCTCTGAGGATCAAATTCCTGTCCTTATGCCTGGCCAAACTATCTCCCAGACTCTCCTTCCAGTGACTTTTAATGGGTCTTCTTTCTGATTACCTTACAAATGAAAAGGTCTTTAACTTCTGAAGTGCACAGCATTACTGTGAAGATTTGTCATCTTTGTTATACATTCTTATGTTCACAAACAAGAGCCAGAGTTAATGCATAGCTGAGCTGGGTACACTAAGTAGCCTAAAACTAGAGTCTTTGCTACTCCTTCTCTGGTGTTTCAGCAAACAAAATAACTAGAAGCATCAAGATTTATACCTTTTCAAAAATGGATGGAAGCAGTCATTGCTTTACAGAAGTAATTACCAAGGACTGCAAAAATCCAGTCTCTGAAACATCTTCAATCGTGCCCAAAGCCTGACTCTCATAAAAGCTCTCTAAATCAGAAAGGGAAGCTTATGAGAATTTCCTTACCCAAAAGGGGGCAAGAATCTTGTCCTGAGGATGGAAAACAAAATGATTGTTACAAACAGCCTGAAAAATATATGCCATTCAATTATGATATGTAACAATATTTTTAAAACTCAATTTGTGGGCTTAACTTCACTAACAACTTTCTAAAAAGTATTTGTCATTCATTGGGTACTTAAATTAAACTTTCAGCCCTAAAAACAATTCTTTTCTTGTTCTTTACACACGTAAAGCATGTTCTGCCCTCAGTAACCATAGACCAAAAGATATATTTACTTTTTGTGGAGTAAAATTTTTGTGAAAAGGAGCTATTTTACACTTTAAGTTAGATGAATAATGCTAATCTTCAGCCTGTCAGTTGTACTATTGAAATGTATGGCTAGAGAGAACTTCTCAGGGATATGCTGTTTGGGGAAATTTTAATCAAAGTCAGCAGCCTACACGGGATAGGTCTGCCATGTAAAGGACCTTGCTGTGGGCTCAAGGGTTGATTCATCTGGTAAAGCATTTGTCTTGCAAACCTGAAGTCCGGTATAGGATCACTGGGGTCCACATTAAAGTCAGGAGAAGAGGTGTGTGCCTGTTAACTTCGGGCTGAGAATTCAGAGACAATGTGATCCCCAGTGCTTGTGAGCATGCCAATATAGCCAAATTTCCAAGTGCAGTGAGATTCTCTTTGTCAAAATTAAGATGAAGGGCTACTAAAGAAGACATTCAATATCGGCCTCTGGTGTCCATGTGTGTGTGAGCACATGTACATACATATGTACACACAGAGCCGCATTCCTGCCCGATAGTTTCCCCTTAAAAGACCTTGGGCGGGTGAGCTCATCAGAATGTCTCTAAATTACTTACAGGAAAACATTCATTTTAAATCAACTTGAAAAAGACACTGATATTTTTCAACTTTATGTCACTTTACTATCTATAAATTCTTTACAGGACATTTTTGTTGATGGCTGTGATTTTAGTGGCTCAGCCACCTCCTCAGTCCTTCATGAGTGAATTTTTTGTTTGAAAAAAGAAATTCTCCTTTCAAATATCATAAGCTTTAAAATTTTAATTGGTTCTAAATGTTAACCACTATGATAAATACAAACTTACTGTTATGTTTATGCTAGTTTACTAAGGATTACTAATTTACTTTGTTATTACAATACAGACTAGAGAATGCTTTTTGTTTCCATACATATATATATATATATGCCCTATTGATGCACATTTGAAATTAATATTCTTAGTATTGCAATAACAGGTAATATTGTCATTCCAAGTATTTTATCAAGTGCGTTGTGCAGAAAGGTAACTTCAGTTACTGGGCAGTGATTTTTAATAAGGATATGTCATATACCATTTTTAAAAAATGTTGTTAACTGAAATAGAATTACATCACTTTCCCCTCCCTTTTCTCCCTCCAACGCTTCCCATTCAAGCTGATAGCCTTACATAAGGAAATTGTAAGTGGGAAAATAGATCATTCCATGCAGGCTTTCAGTCATCAGTCAGGCAATGCATAATGAATCACAGAAAAGCAAGAATCTCTTCTTTTCTGAAGGACCTTCAAAAAATACCAATGACTCCCTCACTGTCCGAAAGTGTCGTACTCAATATTAACTCAAACCTGTCACGCTTAGGAGTAAGCAAGTTTCCCTGTTCTGTTTTCAGTGTAAGAAAAACACTATCATCTTTCAAATAAAAGCCCTTCACCCATGTGAAGATTCACTCAATCACTCCTTCGTCAACAGTGAAACTCAGTTTCTATTCCTTGGCCTTCATCTTAAGAAACTCATTCCTTTCCTGGGTACACTTCCTGCACATTGCGCTTGACTTTGGAGAATCTCTTCTTAACTGACAAAGGTCTATTAGACCATGACAATAAGATTAGCATCCACTCCAATAATTGACAAATGGTGTTTGATTTTAATTAATTAGAAGATGTCTCCTTCTCTTCCTTTTGGCAGTTCTTTCTTCTGTCACTTGACCATAGTGTCCAGTTGCCATCCACCTTCTCCACTTCCATTTACTGCATTCCTATTCCAATGTGACTAACCACACACATGCCAAACAATAAGGAAGTGTTAAGGAAATGAATAATAGTTTCAAAACCAGTTTGAGCAATCCTCAGTTTTTTGATAATGTTCTGATTGTTTCCCTTTTAAATAAATCTATCTTACCATTTACATTTTGTCTTCAAGGAATTTTTAAACCAGGTTCCTTTTTTGTTCTCTCTTCAGCTCACCATACTGAGTCATCCTTAGGGTTTGATTAGCTTCATAATTTTCTACATTTGCAAACGCATCATTCACGAGAGCACTGCTTGTTTTCTTGTCTGTTTGCACTGGATAGTTTTCCTGTAGTTAGAGTTAAACACTAACACTATTATATTCATGCATACTATGGCTTTTTCTTCTCTGAACTGCTTAGTAGAATATCATGTTCCAGCCGGGCGGTGGTGATGCACGCCTTTAATCCCAGCACTCGGGAGGCAGAGGTGGGCAGATCTCTGTGAGTTCGAGGCCAGCCTGGGCTACCAAGTGAGTTCCAGGAAAGGCGCAAAGCTACACAGAGAAACCCTGTCTCGAAAAACCAAAAAAAAAAAAAAAAGAATATCATGTTCCAAACTACTTTCATCAGCTATAAAAGTATATTGAAAATAATATTTAAGTAATTATCAATTATCACCTCATTTAAGGAATATGTAAAACCAATTTAAAAAATGAAATCATTAGTT
This sequence comes from Peromyscus californicus insignis, assembly GCF_007827085.1. NCBI lineage: Eukaryota > Metazoa > Chordata > Mammalia > Rodentia > Cricetidae > Peromyscus > Peromyscus californicus. The sequence goes on from NW_026294480.1 coordinate 24,522,475, forward strand.
TCCAGAGCTAAAAAGCACATATAAACCCAAACACAAACACATAATATACATGTAGAAGTAGATGCCAGAGAGAACGCAGGAACCACTCTTCCTCCATGTTGGGTGTTCCTTTCTGAAGCAGCAAACCCAATGTCCTTTCTGTACTTCAGTGTACTCAGGTTAAAGTTGGCATTTCTTGGCTGTGCTTGAGGACAAGTACATTATATCTGACCAATGTTTAGAAGAAATTCTTAGAGAAATATCTAGCTCAGATTTTACATACATACTTTATAGTACACTGCCTGGGATGGAAATAAAACAAGTTGCATCATGTATCATGAGTATGATGGTACATTAGTATTATTGACTAGAAAAGAAAGAGATAGAAGATAAAAGGCACTTCAGTTTGGATTATCAGAGAGTCACAATACCACTCCCGAATATTAATTATTTTTCATTATTTTTGTCTTCCATTGTGTGAATATATATATTAGCAGTATAAGTTACAGAAATCCAAGGAGACACTAAAATTACTAAAGAATGAAAATGGAGTTTTATTCCTCAGTAAAAATTTTATACAAGTTTTGTGGGTACTTTGAGTCACCGCTTAGATTCTGACACAACATCGAAGAACCATAGACTGGTATCTTTCAGCTACTTCTACTCATTTTCCTTTGGCTAAAGAGAGTCACCATACTAAACTGGTAAAACTCAGGGACAGGTTTTGGGTAGTGTGTGAAACCCAGACCTCTCAGTGCTATGTAGGAACAACCCTGAAAGGCTCCCTTGCCATCTGGGCTCTCATGGAATGTGGGCAGACCGTGTCGAAACCCCATAGTGGCATACTTTTGCCTCTACTCAGTCAGCCTTACTGCTTGCCCTTGTTCTGCAGACTATCATCATTACAGACCACTAATAAACTTGCATCATTCTACACCTCTCTCCAGAAGACATTCCTTGGAAAATGGAATCTTACATCAATGATATTAAGACACATGTTAAAACTTAGAGAATAATCTCAAGAATTCATTTGAATGCTGACAGACCTCAGTATCATTGTGAAGTAAATAAATCCCTCATCTCTTACATATGTACATAATTTGGAGTTTGGTGCCAATGATTAAAACAATAAAAATGAGAAGAGTTAAAAGTTCCCAGTCTTAATCAGATAAGCACCTCTTTATAAGGAATGACAATGAATGTAGAGACTATTGGCTTCTCAGAGAACTGAGAATAAGCAACAGGTAAGGGCTCAGACCAAATACAACCTTTATATTATTAGAAATTTAAAAGCAAACACAAAAAATTATAAAAAGATAGTTTTTGCTAATAAAACTATCTTTTTTAATTTAATTGGACTCATTTTTGAAATGATAGTATTTTTGGAAATACAGGATTTGGAAGACTGTATTTTGTATTTATTATAAATTATATTTGTATTCTATTTTATACTTTTAACTTTCCCACTTTTCATTGTTCTGGTTATTGCCACTAAGCTCCAAAATGATGGGACTGTGTAAGAGATGAGGGATTTATTCACTTCACAATGATGCTGAAGTCTATCAGCATTTGAATGAATTTTCTAAATTATTCTTTAAGTTTTGACATGTATTTTAATACTATTGATCACTGCTAGCTAGGGCTCAGAGAATGCTGTTGAAGAAGGTATAGGAAAAAAACCTAAAAGCAGAGAATTGGAAGGAGGACTATGACATCAGGGGAAATGAAGCCATGGCAGTCAGGAACTCAGAGAAGCTGCGGTTCCTTACGTTGGGCTTGCACAAGACCAGGGCTGTCCATAGTTAGCTACAGATACGGGAAGGGGCTCAATGGACCCTATAACTCCCTGCTGGACTATTGGCCATTGATGGATTCAGGAGTAGGAAGAAACATTTTCTTTGAGTGTATATCGAACAGTGAGCCCCACCAGGCTCAGATAATTGCAAGCACAGGTCACATAAATGGCCCAGATCTAATCCAGTGTGTCACAAAGCAAAGACAGGAAAACAGAAAAGGGAACTTTACACAAGACAGGCCTGGTTGAAGTAAGAGGGGAAAAAGAGAGGGTATAAGTCATAAGAAATGCCATTTTTAAAGGTGTATGTTAAACTGTAAAAGATCAAATTTAATAATTAAATAAAAACATTTGCCAGTAACAAAAGTCATGTCTCATCTATTTCAGCTTAGAAATTTTAAAATCTTTCATTTTATATTTTAACAAGCTATTATTTCAAAATTAAGAAGAGAATTCAATTAAATTCAAAGCGATAGAAATTTGAAGAAAATTGTCTTTTAATAAATTATTTTATTGTTTAATTTCTAATATAATTTCATCACTTCCCTCCTGTCCTTCTCCTCCCTCCAATGCCACTCATGCATCTTCTGTTGCTCTCTCTCAAACTCATGGACTCTCTCTCTCTCTTTCTTCTTGTCTTTTCTCTCTCTCTCTCTCTCTCTCTCTCTCTCTCTCTCTCTCTCTCTCTCTCACACACACACACACACACACACACACACACACACCACATACATATATGCTTAAATACATAAATATAGACTGTTCAGTTCATATGTTACCTATATGTATATGATCGCAAGGCTGATCACTTCATATTAGATAACCCATTAGGGGACTCCTCCGTAGGGAAGACCATTTTTCATATTCTTGGTATTCCCTAGTTGTGAATAGTTCTTAGTCTAAGGTTGAGGCCTTATGAGCTTTCCTGCTTCCATGTTTGAGCCTGCTTTAACATCAGTGCACATTGCCACACATTAATGAAAAACATATTTAAAAAGTCTTTACCTTGAAAAGTTTCATGAATGGGGGAGCAAGTAACTTTTACCATGCTATCCACCAACCTATTTTCAACCAAAAAGAGAAATGTAAGTCCAAAAACAAGTTATCCCAAAGGAGTACATGTTCTTATTCTTATTCTGAACCTATGTAGATTTCAGCTAGACATTTGGACAGCCGTAATAAATACTGAATATTTCTGCTTTCTCAGAAACTATATGCGAGTGTTTTCCCCAATGGTATACATGTGGAATATTTGTTTGGCAGTTGGTAGTATTCTTCCTTGAGATGACTAACACATGTTCATGGCCCCTTTGGGGAAACAATTACTCATTTTTTTTTTCTGTTTGAAATGTGAACAATGAAATAGAGCTAGAGTGGCTTCCTTGAACCATTCAGAATCCTTGGCAATGCTATGAAAAAGTCAGCATCCTTGCCACCAATAAAGCACCAAGTAGCCCTGCACTCCTATCTCAAATTTTGATGATGGAACAAAATCCTAACTGGCATAAAGACAAAGGGATATAACACATTATGTAAAATAGAGGCTGCTCTCAATAAAAATGTAAAAAAAATATTTTCAAGTTTTGAAAAGGTGAATTGATTTTTCAGATGACACCAAAGGCCCGTTTTTTTTATTTTAGCATTATGATAATGAGCCATTCATGCATGCCTCATTATGGGATGTTTCTCTGCTGTTCCACAAAAGGTACAAAGGTTACTACTCAAGCCTGCCAAAATAGTAACTCTCTTTATAATTCTTACCTCAAACCACCTCTTCTGACATCACATTACCACACTCCAATAAATGCAAATTCCTTAGAATAGCTGCAATGGCACACCGTCTCAGGAGGTTGTCGTGGTTGATCCTGGATGTCAGGTTGGCAGGATTTAGAATCATACGGAGGGAAACCTCCATAGCTCTAGTGAGATTAGCTGAGAGCAAAACAGCCACCTACAAAATGTGCAGCACCTCCATACTGAAAGCCAAATCTAAAGAGGTGGATGGCTGCCTTCAATTCCTGCTGAACAGAGTGTCCACTGCTGCTATTGTCATGCTTTCCTGACATCAGGCTCCAGCTTCTTTAGACCTCCAGCATTGACTCAATACTGACAATGTCCCAGGAGCTTCCAGGATTTCAGTACCAGATTGGGAGAACTGAGGCATCCAGGTGGCGGGACTAGCAGCTACAACCAGGTTATCTACTTTTCCAGGGTTCAAGTAGCTATTGTTGAATTACTCAGCCCCTACTGCATATGTCAGTCAAATAATTCTCTTTTTATACTATATGCACATTCTATTGGTTATGTTCCTCTAGGGAACACTGCTAAGTAAAGTGGGGCTCTTAGACCATAATAGTAGAATGATAGATGTATACATTTAACTTATTGGCAACAAAGCAAAAAATGTAAAATAAAAGTAATGCATGAGTTCATAAACATTAAACATTTTATTAAAAACAATAGTCTGCAGGGGCTAGGAAAATAGCTTAGCTGATAAGGTTACCCATTCCTTTTACAGAGAACTAGAATCTCATTCCTAGCACCCAAGTTGTATGACAAGCTGGACTGTAACTCCAGCTCCAGGGAATTTAATCCTCTCTCCTGGTATTCTTAGAAACTCATGTGCACAGACTCACAAACAGACACTCATAATTGAAAATAAAATCATTTTAAATAAATAAATAAGGATTAAATTAAAAAATCACTGTATGTACTCATCAATTCACTCACTCAATATATAAGTACCATGCACCTCTAATGTGAAAGAGCCTCATTTGTGAGCACAAGGCTACGTCAAACCATTCTATTTCTGACCACAAATATACTTTTGAGTAACTAAACACCAAGGGAACCAGAGTTGACAAGGGATGTACAGGCTTCTTAAGGATATGAATAGTTCTTCTTCTATCAAAAGGAAAGGCATTTACAAATGAAAACAGGCTTGCCGGCTATTATTAGGAATTGGTGCTTACTCATGTAGACAACCGCAACTCAAGCATTGACAGAGTTTAACTTGTGGTCCTTGTGCCGCCTTCCCTCTCAAATGAAAACACAAATCACACTAAAATATTCAGGGGTCTGCCTTCCCTGCATGTCAAAAAGTATTTCTCTGGTAAGCACTGAAGTTATAATTTGATATACATCTAGGTTTGGTGCCACTTAATCATGTAAAGTTTTCCCCTACCCTAAAAGGCTTTGCAAATTTCACAGTGAAGCCACAATCATGTTTCTTTAAATGTGAAATGGCATTTGCATTCTTCCTGAACAGGTACTGACATTTCCCCTGGAGCCTTCCTCAAGCTCTTTCTCCATAAACAGGCTCCCATTCCCTAAATAGAGTTAAAAGTCATGTATTTTTTATTAAAAACAAGTTCAGTAAAAATCAGGGTTTTCTGAGAATAAAAACTATGTTAATGAAAGGAGTATGTTTCTTATAAAAAGTGTTTTCAAATAGGAAGCCTGGGTATTGTTTAATCCATCACTTCCCATTCCGTAAGATTAATGTCTGCTCAGAGAAAACTCTATCTTGTTCAAAATACTATATTTTTACACTATAATTTTCTTGATGATATTAGAAATTAAAACTGACTATCATGCATTGATCTCACAGTCGCTCAAAACACATCAGTCACATTTTTAGCACACAATATTCTAAAAAGAGAAATATTTTCTTGTCAACAGATGAATAAATCAAATTGGTTCTATTAAAACTAGCTTGTTTGTGCTAATAGAGAATTTATTTTCAATCTTTGATATAGGATTGATCACTGATATACCAAAATCCAACTTAAAAACAGAGCATAATTATTTTAAAGAAAATACACCGTAAATTCAAGTCTGTGACTGACCTTTCTCCCTCTCCTCTCCTCTGTCCTCCACTCCTTCAACTCTCCTCCCTCTTCACCTCATCCAGTCCTCCTCCCTCATCTCCTTCTCCCTCTTCTCCACCATCATGCTCTGATCTAAGTATCTGAGCACCATATTTTAGTAGCTCTTTATAGATAAACAGAACTAACAGGATATCTGCCTGTTTGCAAATGTGTAGTAAAAAAAAATGAGAGTTTTTTTTAAAAAGTAATTGTCAACATCTTCATGATGACAGAAACAGATAATCCCAGCATCTTCAGGGTAGACCATCAAACTGGAGATGCTAGAGGAAATTGATACTGTAACTGGTGCATGCAGTGAGCAAGGACACAGAATTTCCTTTGCTTACACAATGCCAGGCTGCCTTTCCTCAAAGTCTTCAACTGACTGAACAGCACCCATTGCCCAGCTACATGATGAAGATTCAACTGCTTTACTCAAAGTCTATCAATATGATTGTAAAATTCCTCTCAAAATGTCTTTGTAGCAACATGTAGATGAGATCCAAATATCTGGATGCTGTGGCCTAGACAAGCTGGCATATAAAATTAACCAGTACAGACTTTAAATAGATGCAGCTGTTGGTACAATATCATGGCCCAGTTCATTTCACATTTGTGTAGTCATTAACATGGTATTAATCTATTTCTATTGCTAAAATGAACAGAATGCTGAAATTTAAAATGACAATGTAGTTAGCTTGATTGCATTAATAAAAGAGTTGGAATAGTTTCGCAGTCTGTTCCCCGGCACTGATGGCCATGCTTATTGGGAATAAGAGCTGTTCCTGTTCAGCCTCTTTCCTGTGAAGGGCACTGAGCATGGAGTTCAACACAAAGTTGTCTGTAACTTAGCACCTCACAAACAAACTTATGCAATCTATATTACATTGAATTTCAAAGAAAATTTTGAAGATAAATATTTGTATTTTGTTTTCAAGCTCTACTGGTTTAATCGACTCCCTAGATATTTATATTTGAAAATGAGATGCAAAGAGAAAACAGAGAAACGACTCAAAATTAAATATAAAACTTTAAGTTTACTTACCATCCTTAATGCAAACATGAAGTACCATATGTTAGTCCTATCATTGCATGTTTGATTTGCTCTTTTTAATGATTACACTTTTTCAGATTTTATTTGGGTGTAGGTAATATGTTTGTATAATTAAAAAGTCAGAAGTTACCATAAGAAGTTGGTGCCCCTTCCCCCTGCTGGCAACCGCACTCCGAAGAGCAGGCCCTGCAGCTCTCCTGGGCAAAGAGTAGAGCTGGTCCTGGTGGTGTGAGTGCAGGTGAGCTGGACCCAAGGGCATGAAAGCAGGAGAACTGACCCGGCTCCTTGCTGTCTGACACACTAGGATAACTACCTGGGGCTGCCTTAGAGAGCTCGCCCAGGCGGTGATGATGAAGGAAAGCCGATGGCCTGACCATCCCAGCTACTACCCTGGTCCAGAACCAGGACTACAAGGTAGCCCATCCCCAACACCCACCTCATCTACGAACTGCTGGATCATGTGAAGGGGCCAGATCTGCAGATCCGAAGCTGCAGGATCTCCATGACACAAGGCAACAATAGGCTATCCAAGAGGAGTCCCAGTGAGGAGCCAGTGTCCATAATGTGGCAGAAGCCAGAGGCCTCAAACCATACCAATGACTCATTGCAATGAACATTTACAAGTAAAGATGTAGGTACTAAAGGGTACACTGTGTGACTCACTGGGCCACACTATAGCTTCCATACAGAGATGTCTTTATTTGTTTTGTTTTGATTTTCTTTTTTGGTTTTACTTTTACATTTTGTTTTGGTGAGGAGGTTGCAAGAGCAGAGGGCAGAAGTGAGGAGATGGGGAGATGAAAAGGATCAGGTTGCATGATGTGAAATTCACAAAGAATCAACAAAAGTTTAAAAAATGAAGTTGCTGCCCATGCTTCTCTGCTATTTACCTGGATTCCCACTCATCCTGCCTTCACACAGTGAGGTGATATTCTTGCATGCTCTCCCATGTAAGATTTTCATCCTTTATAATAGAGGCCGCTAGTGTACTCTCAATAGTCACTCACTTTTTCCTTCTTAATATAATATATATTAGATACGCCTACAACTGCCCTGATAAAAGCTGAAAGGAAAATTCACAGTTACACAAATGCAAATGATAGGAAACATTAAAAGAAGAAAGATTATTTTGCATGCCCATGTTAATTCAGTCTCATTGTCTAGAAGAGTTCAGACGTTGGTGGAGCAAAGATTAGTCACTCTTGGCTTTGGAAACATCACACGTAGAAGACATTTTTAAGAAAAAAAGGAAAGAAGTGAGGTCTTCAAATAATGAAGTACTTTCTTTAAAAGAACAGTTTTGAGTTGCCTTCATGTTACCTTTCAGGTTAATTTATATCATTTTGTCATATTCTTCAGATAGTATGTCAATTCTGCTTTCAGTCCTGTCTCATGCTAGGTAAATGCTTCATCTGTGTCTTCTTTACCTCCACTGTCCTTTGTATGTGCATATGCTGTTCTTTATTATTTCAGTGTGTCAGAGTAGTCTAGGTTTGGTTGTTTTTTTCTCTTTTTCATTAGTTTACATAGATTCCATTTTATCTCTTGATTGTGTCTCATGATCTCCCTATCATAGAAAATTTCCCCCAAGGATCTTATTCAATACATTGTTTATTTTTTTCTTACTCCTATATATTTTTTGTTGTGACATACTTAAATTTTGTCTTACGTTCAAGTTGCTTGTGGCATTGATTTATCTTGACAAGTAATCAATAATTTACTGATAATTATTGATTACTTGTCAAGATAAATTAGGTCAATATTGATCACATCATTTTCCCTGATGGTCACAGTTTGTTTTATTTTTCTTTATTTCCTTTTTTAGATGACTATATATGAGTTGTATTTCCTTGGACCACATATCTATTGCAGGTTTCTTTGAAGATGGAAAGTGGAAGGATACATAACCAAAGGGCATTCTGCTTCTTTTCAAATCAGAAGTAAATATCTTCCAAGATTGTCATCTACGCACATCTCTACAAAACTTGTCCTTCTTTCTTTTCATTAATGAGAGAAATAATGAAAGGGCCTCCTGTCCTACAAACTTTGCCAGAGGTTAACAACAGAGTTTCCTCATTTTAGATTGTTTTCTCACCTTGGGATATCTAGCTAACTTTGACTGTCTTACCACATCCAACATCCACCTCATCTATGAATTGCTGGAGTATGTGAAGGGGTCATACCTGCAGATCCAATGCTACAGGATCTCTGACAACACAAGGCAACAACAGGATATCCAAGAGGAGTCCTAGTGAGGGACCAGTATCCATAGGGAAGCAGAAGCCAGAGGCCTCAAATCAGACCAGTGACTCTTTGCAGTGAACACTGAGAAGTAAAGATGTGTGGACTAAAGAGAACAGTGCTGTAGTCCATCTAAATTTCCTAGTGGCTTTACCCAGCAGGGCTGCATAAGGGAATGATTGGGCCATGGACCTGGGTACCAGGTGTTTGTAAGGGTCTACACTTGGCTGTATCTAGCAAGGGGGAGGTCTTTTGCCCCTCCCCTTGGCTTTGTTATAAAAAGCCCTTCTGAATAAAGTTCTTGACCGGTGAATAAGGATCCAGCCCCCCCCCCCCCCCCCGAGGCTGTTTCTCTCCCCTGCTGTGGGATGTTCTGTATGGCAAATGTGTTGCTGATTTGTCAATAAATAAAACACTGATTGGCCATTGGCTAGGCAGGAAGTGTAGGCAGGACAAGGAGGAGAATAAAGCTGGGAAGTGGAAGGCTGAGTCAGAGAGACACTGCCAGCCGCCACGATGATAAACAGCATGTGAAGATGCCAGTAAGCCACGAGCCATGTGGCAAGGTATAGATTAATGGAAATGGATTAATTTAAGCTGTAAGAACAGTTAGCAAAAAGCCTGCCATGGCCATACAGTTTGTAACCAATACAAGTCTCTGTGTTTACTTGGTTGGGTCTGAGGGGCTGTGGGACTGGCAGGTGATAGAGATTTGTCCTGACTGTGGGCCAGGCAGGAAAACTCTATCTACACTCCCCTCTATATTTCTATCTAAGTCTCTTATTCATTTTTTTATTTTATTTTATAATTTAATTTAATTAACATATCAGCCATGGATTCCCTTTCTCTCCCCCCTGCCCCCCCCCTTTCCCCCAGTCCACCCCCCATTCCCATCTCCTCCATGGCCAAGTCTCCCCTGAGGATTGAGTTAAACTTTGTAGATTCAGTCCAGGCAGGTCCAGTCCCCTCCTCCCAGGCTGAGCCAAGTGTCCCTGTATAAGCCCCAGGTTCCAAACAGCCAGCACATGCACTGAGGACAGGTCCCGATCCCACTGCCTGGATGCCTCACAAACAGATCAAGCTAATCAACTGTCTCACTTATCCAGTGGGCCTGATCAAGTTGGGGGCTCCTCAGCCATTGGTTCATAGTTGAGAGACAGCCCGAAATGACCTACTCTGGTCATAGGATGGCCAAACACCCTAATTGTCATGCTAGAAACCTCATCCAATGACTGAGGGAACCGAATGCAGAGATCCACGGCCAGGCCCCAGGTGGAGCTCTGAGAGTCCAATTGGCAAGAAAGAGGAGGGTTTGTATGAATGAGAATTGTTGAGACCAAGGTTGGAAAAAGCACAGGGACAAATAGCCAAATGAATGGAAACACAATAACTAAGTTTCTTATTCTTTACTCCTCAAGAATCCCTTGGGTAAATAAATGTGGGAGCTAGTCTCCCACAGTATATTGTGTGACTCACTGGGCCACACTATAGCTTCAATTCTGTATCTCCCAAAGTCATCATAGTTCATATCAATATACAAAAACAGATTACAGGCTATATACACTGCATGGTTTTATTAAGAATTATCTCTGAACAGGATAAGGAAAGGATGTAGAGATTGATTTTAATTGAAAAGACGTTGAATTATAAATAGGTCATTTTGATGTGTTAATAGAAGCAATTATACTTAATCAGCAAGTCAAATATTGATAAATTATTCTACAGTTACTGTTCCTATTGACAAGGAGAGAGTCAATGAAATAGTTGCGATAACTGTGTATGCAGGCAGCTTGGCTTTACAACTAGAGATCATTACTGCCAAGTAGAGTCCAACATCAGGAAACATTGTATATAATGTTTTGAATAAATTGGATTTATCTACAACCATTTAGGTCACTTGGGAAATTATTATTTTATGACAATCAGTTAAAACCTGTTATTGCCATAATTCAGCATTCTCCTTCAGACATATTTGAAAAGTTTATATTGGAACAAAACATCAAGAACAACTTGATGAATGAAAGCGTTATTATGGTATGTATCCCCATGAGACTCGGCACCTCCTGGTGGGGAGCACAAGGTAGCAGGACCAGGAGGCAGCTCATCATATCACATCCAATGTTAGGAAGCAGAAAGACTTGAATGCTGGTACTCAGTGGGCTTTCTCCTTTTATTTAGTCTCCAATCCCAGCCAAAGAATCCACATTCAGAAAGACTTTCCTCTTCAATCAAACCCTTCTGAAAACACTCTTAGACGTACCTAGAGGTGTATTTTCATGGTGATTATAAGTCCAGAGAAGTTGACAATTAACATTAACTACATATTTCTTCCTTTGAACCATGAAGAAAAGTATACAATGATTACCAGAGATATAGAAGTACGTACAGATAAAATAAAATTTATTCAAACCTATTTAAATGTATTCAGGTCAAGTCATATCTTACTTATGTATTAGCAAATAATCAAATAGCTTTGCTTAGAGATATTATTCATTTTCAGACACCTAAAGTTTTGCTAACTACATCAAAATTCAGAAGAATGTGGTGTTTACAACCCTTTATTGAAATCTAATCTTGAGACAATCTTGGCCTACTTTTAAAATTAAAAGCATTCACAGGTTAGTGAAATTCAGCTAAAATTTGGTGATTGCTATCATCCCAGGAAAGTTCTCTTATTTGCTATTGAGTTATGAAATTCTAGTTCATGTTGGTTAAGGAACTTTAATAGAACAATTAAATCCCACTGCTTTTATTTCAGGAATTTCAAAGTAGAGTAGAACACTATAGATAATACAAAGTAATTCACAGGTACACTAACCAGAGGATCTAATCTAATCAAAATATACTCAGCATTAATGAAACTATTCCTGTCTTAGAAGGCAATGCTTCTTGTCTTTCTCTTCTATGAATCTCCCTCTTCCACTATAATACAAAAGCATTTGCATTTCAGGTAGGAATACTTTAGGTCCTGGATCTTTGGAATTAACTAAAACTGAAACAAAATAAATCAAGAAAAAGTATTATTTACTGAATTTATTTAATCCTGTCACTAACTAGTTTGCTCTGGAATTGTTCGGTTTGCTGTCAGGCTCACAGCAAGAGAAAGCTCATCTCCCTTCCATTGCCCAGCCTCTGTGTTCGGCACAACTTAGACCGGACTTCAGGAACTGCTCTTTCCCAGCATTGCTTGCCCTCTTCCAAACTGACTCCACACTTACATCTGTGCCAGATCTTCTACAGGAAGGATGTCCTCTCCCACAGTGTCCTTTAGTGATGATGGCCTAAGTTTACAAACCCAAGAGGGCTTTCTTCATCTCCTAATGGTAATGCAGTCATTTTTTCTTCTTCTTCTTTAATCTCTCTCCCCACAGTAATAAAACGAACCTGTGTCCTGTGTTTGGCACATTTTCAGCCAAGTGGTTGATACCTCTCAAAACTGTTCCTTTCTTTGGCAGAGGATATGTCACTATCTTCAGTGGTGTTGCAACTGACAAGTTGCCCATGTGCCAATAAACAATGCCCCAACCATGCTCATGCCGGCAACTAATTAAACTCAACATGCCGTACACAGAAGATTACATGGAAATTAGAGGAGGATTCCTTGTAAAGAAAAGGAGTTTCAGTGGCAGGAGGGCAGATGGGAGAGGGTAAGGGGGAAATGAAAATGACTAAAGTTTATATATATATATATGTGTGTGTGTGTGTGTGTGTGTGTGTGTGTGTGTGTGTATGTATGTATGAAATTCCCAATGAACCAAAGTAAGTAAACACACACCACAAAAAGATGTCTTACACAGAAGTATAGTGAAAGGAAGTTCCCAGGAAGTGGTGCTCAGTTTCATGGCTTTCATGCTGAACTTCCAGGCCCGTTGCACCACAGTTGGCTCTAAATTCTTACACTTTTCCCTCAGTCTTTTCTCTGAATGTCTGATGAAAGTTTGTGGCACAAAGGCCGTAAACAAATGTAAACAACATTTGTATTTAAAACTCCTAGGACTTCTAGGTTTTAAGATACACTATAAGTAATACATTATCAGTAATCTGATAAAATTGTCTGATTTTTAACCTACTTGCCTGGTGTCCAAGGCTCGTTCCACGTGCCCTGCCTACTCAAATGCACTTTGTAAATTGGCTGTCATCAAAATGTCCCACTTGGTATGAGTTATTGATATCCAGTTGCTCATGATCATGTGGGCTCAAGAAAATTGTTGTTTTAATTTATTTATAGCCCAATAACTATGTTTCTGGCTTTCTACATCTCAGGCAAATGTGGAATTAAATATGAGGACATATACATATGAGAACACAATATAGTGATTGGTCAAATAGCATTAATCGATCACAACTTCCTGATAGATGATAAAGGGAAAAATCAAGCAAATATCTCAATTTTATTAGAGTAAATTTAAGATTCCTTCGTTATCATACTGTAATACACAAAGGGTATTACATTGTTGATAGGGATGGTGAGTCACAATCCAACTAAGTTCACAAAAACTACAGAAAACATTACATTTAATTTGAATTAGTAAAGGAAAGCAGAATTTTCAAAAAGTGATCTTGAATCCAGTAGATTTCCCTGTAGAAATCAAAGGACCTTGACAGACATTCATACTATATAAAAGGAACAAACAATAACACTTTCAATAACAAACAAAACCATGACACCAATAATAGACTGGGTTAAGAAACATTTGTTAAAATGAAATATAAAACCTATTAAAATATAATACCTATTAGCATGAAGAAAAAGTTGATTAGACCACATTAAAAGTAAGAACTTCAGTTAATCAAAATAATCATTATTGGAATAGAAAATTAGAAACCAGAAGAGGCTGTTTGCAATACAGAGATCTGAGTATAGATATTTATCCAGAAAAAGGAAGCACTATAAAAATCAATATGAAAAGATAGAAAGTTCAATTAATTTGCAAAGTTTTCAGTAGTCTATCACATAAACAGAAAAGATATATGACTATACACGTATCTGACAAAATGTTGAAATTTTTCTGTTTTACCTTAGTCATCAGAGAAATGTTAATTAAATTGAATTGAGAAATGCACTACAGTCACTGAAAACCTAAAATATAAATGACTAAACTTGCCAGGATTTGATAAATGTGCAGAGTCGCTAGAATTCTCACACATTAGCAAAATGAGAAGGCGTTTTATATTAATGTGTCCAGAAAGAAGAAGGAAAAAGAGAAAGAAAGAGACAGAACAATAGAGAGACAGAGACCAAGAGAAAGGAGAGAGAGAGAAAGAGAGAGAGAGAGAGAGAGAGAGAGAGAGAGAGAGAGAGAGAGAGAGAGAGAGAGAAGGAAAGGAAGAAAAAGAAAGGAGGAAAAATGGTTGGATGGATGGATGGATGTTATCTACCAATTCAACCTCTAAATGCACAATCCCAAAGATTTATCCTGGAATGCTTCTGGCAGCTCTATCTTTGGAATAGTCAATACTTGAGGTCAATTCCTATGTCTTCCATACAGTATGAGACATTTGAGTTCTTGAATTGAAAGGAACTATGGGCATTTTAAGACCCTATCTAAAAAAACAAAACAAGCGAACAAACAAAAAAACAAAAACAAAAAACTAAACTGGAGAGATGGCGGTGGATCAGAGGTTAAGAACACTGCCTGCTCTTCAAGAGGTCCTGAGTTCAATTCCCAGCAACCATATGGTAGCTCACAACCATCTATAATGCATTCTGGTGCCCTCTTCTGACCTGCAGTGTAGGCATCCATGCAGGCAGAACACTGTATCCATAATAAGCAAATAAATCTTAAATAAAACTTAAAATGGAAGGAAGAAATAAAATGAAGGGAAGGAAGGAGAATGGGATGTGTGGTTGTATGGTGAGGAAAAGGGAGGAAGGGATCAAAGAGAGGAAGGAAGAAGGAAAAGAAGGGAGGGATGGAGTGAGGTGGGGAGGGAGGGAGGGAGGGAGGGAGGGAGGGAGGGAGGGAGGGAGGGAGGGAAGGAAGGAGGGAGGACATTCCAGTAACATATGAGCTAAAATAGTGGCTTCAGTGTAACACCTGCCATTCTTAGTAGAGGTAGGCTGCCCCAACAGGGAAATACAGAAGTAAGGGAATTGTCTGCAGCTAAAACAGAACAGGACAAGGGTGACAGTTGGAGGCTATTTCACACCTTCCATCAGTGACTAGCAATTCCTCTTTGAAGGAAGGGCTGTGTGGACTATCAATGTGATCCAGTAGTGGATCATTATATATCCAATGAGGACAAATATGCTTTTGTGATATGAAGTATGAATAAATCTTACAAATATCTTATTAGGCTATAAAAATTGACAACAAAATTATATTTATGGACTTTCAAAGCACTGTTAAGTTAAACTAGATTTTTCTAAGAGTGACAATGTGTAACTACGCCAGTGAGAAGAGACAACCCAGGTAATAATGCCATTACATGGTAACAATGTATTCAACATATTGGCTGGCTGTGTAGAACATGGGTGTCTTTGCCTTGCTCAGCTTGATTCAACACTTCAATTTCTGCTATGTACTTATGTCTATATAGAGATTATGTGCTAAGAGAGAGGGGGATCCGAATGGGTGAGACAGTTGATTGGCTTGATCTGTTTGGGACGCATCCAGGCAGTGGGACCAGAGCTTGTGCTCATTGCATGAGTTGGCTGTTTGAAACCTGGGGCCTATGCAGGATTGTTTGGCTCGGCCTGGGAGGAGGGGACTAGACCTACCTGGACTGAGTCTACCAGGTTGACCTCAGTCTGTGGGGAAGGCTTTGCCCTGGAGGAGATGGGAATGGGGGGGGGGGGTTGGGGGAACGTGAGGGGGACGGGAGGGGGGAGAACAAGGGAATCCGTGGCTGATATGTAGAACTGAATTGTATTGCAAAATAAATTAAAATAAATTAAAAAAAAAAGAGAGAGGGGGAAAGTGATTGATATTTTATGCCCCACAAGTGCAACAAAAAATCATATAGCAAGAAACAGAGGTGAGGCAAGAGAAGGTAGAGAAAAATTCCCAGGTCTCAAAGATTTCAAGGCATTTCTCACAAGTAAGAGGACAAAGTATTGTTCTGCAAACCAAAGGAAGGGAAGTTCTAAGCACTAGTGCTTTGTGTGATGTATGCATTTATTTGATTCATGATAAAAACATACTTTTTCAAATGTTGCTGCCTCATATATTAGACTACCAGTGAATAAAATAAAAAGAAATTAATGTTCAACAGCTCTCAAAGATTCAAGCAAGTCAAATACCATTCTCTGACAAAAAAAATGACATAAAACTATATCAATAACAGATCAAAAACAAAAATACCCTTAGAATAACTCTTAAAATGACATTTTGGTGAAAGAGGAAACTAATGAGTAATTAAAATAAACCAAAATGTATGGGTGATGAAAGTGAGTTTCAGAATTCCGGTTTCCTTTGCCATACACCAATGGCTATATGAGAGGCTAAAGCTTGGTAATATTTTTTTTTCTTTCAAGAATATGTTTCGCATTTATTTGTTATTTCATTTCCTCCCATTCAGCTCTTTGTGAAATTAAATTTTCATTAAAAAAAGACCTTTTAGTCTTTCAAAATGAAATATACATTTTACTTCATCAGACATTTACAGAAGACATGAATGAAATGATTTAAATTATGTTCAATTTAGAATATTTGATTAGGTAAGCATAAAATGAATTCTTACATTTTTATTGATGCTTTTTATTTGCTATGATTCATAATTTATTTTTCATTTTTTTCTTAATTCCCAATATACTTGACATTTCAGGGTGTGATGATTTGAATGAGAAATGTCCCCCATAACCTTAGACATTTGACCACAGGGTTTCCAGTTGGTGGCACTGTTTGGTGAGGTTTAGGAGGTGTGGTCTTGCTGGAAACAGTATATTCCTGGGAATGGGCTTAGAAAGTAAAGAGCCTTCTGTACTTTTAGTCTGTATTCTCCACTGCAAACACAGGATAAAGGGTGTTAGCTCTCAGCATCTAGCTCCAGCCACGAAACTTTGTCTTAGTGCCAAACTTCCCTACCATGACTGGTACGGTCCCTTTGGAATAGTAAACCCAAATAAACATCGTTTTCTATAATTTATTTGGTCATGGTATTTTATCACAGTCACTTTTGTAATTAATACAATGGGCTACATGGAAACCAAACACATCATTTTTGCTGATAGATGGTACTCCATAAACATTTTGAACTCAACCAATGTTGTCTAAAAATTACTGTACACTTTATTCATTTAGACACTATTTTCTTCTCAGATAGACTCATAAGATTTAGGACACACACTTGCAATTCTGATTTCACTCTTTATATTATATAAAAATGTTTATGGACTCAAGAACCCAATAGCATAGAACAGTGCAAATGCTGATACAAATGAAATTTCAGTTCAACATCAGCATTTCTTAGTCACTTTGGAAAGATTTATATTTGCAGTGACAGCAACTGGCCTATCTTTGTTCCACTGCCGCTGTGTGAACAATACCATCAGCAGCAACTGAAACTTTGAAACCATTGTTGAACATACCTCAGTTCACTTACCCTTTCTTTCTCTTGTTTCTGTTATCTCCTGGTGATAGAATAATAACTTTTAATGTTATTTTCCACTCCTTTTTATAGTAGAAACTCAGGTCAAATCAGGTTGAATTTTCTCAAGTGCTTTGATAATTAGGAGAATGTTTCTAGTTTGTACATGAAATCCAGCATTATAAAGTTTAATATAAGCCAACACGCCAAAAAAATAAATGGTGGCAGCCTTCCAGGAAGAACTAAATTCACTGAATAGTTGTTAATAATTTTTTACTCAGGGGCAATTCTTCTCTTTCATTTCCTTTCTGTGTTAGCAACTCTAAAAACAGATCTCCCTAATGAATTAGGGAATCAAGCAAGATAAAATAATATAAATGAACATATCAAAATTTCCATTAAATGATACAATCCTGAAGACTTTTACAAAGCCCCCTATTATACAAACAATAGATAGCAAGGAAGCATAGAAATAATGACAATAAATCCTCCCAGTAGGAAAAGAATTACAGTAATGCATTAGTTATTCAGTAACGTGGCTTTAGTTTAAGCATGTGAATTACTCAGTAAGTGTAGTGGACAGCAGAAAAAAAAAAGTCGCCTTTCCCTGTTGTAACTTGTGAGAAGCCATTTATGTAAGTCAAGTAGTTGGTTATCTTATTTCATGCAAATTAGTCACATGATTCAAAATCAGTAATAGAATTTGAAAGGAATTGATATTTACTACAGTGTTAGTTTTGATAGACAGTCAAATGATAAAACTGTATTAATTTGTTTTTTTTTTTTCCTTAAGCAGTCACACACCCTCTGTGATTCCCCTTCTAACATGCATTGGAAAAGGACAATTCTAAATTTTCAACTAAGAAAGAATCAGTAGCATAAAAATTAGAAGGTTAGGTTCAATAAGGTACAGAAGAAAAACACAAAGACAATTATGTCCTGTTCATTCCCCACAAAAACCTATGCTAGTCGCATGTTGCACTACAGGTTTAGATTGCTTACTCAACTAGATACTGATATGTTTATATATTTAAGAAATACTTATCAACCTCAAAGCAATCAGGCAACCTCTTATTACCACTGAGAACTCCAGGTTTTAGGTCTGGATGCACCTGTGTCTCAATTACTTCACTGACCACAGAAAACTTGGTTGACTACTTTGAACCTTAGTTTCATCATATACAGATTGATCAGAATCACCACTATTTCAGAGTGTTATTTGGATAATTAAATAAGGTAGCCCACATAAAAGTCCATGCAGAATGCCCTCACATAACCCTATAATCAACAGAAGCTGCTATTAATACAATTATCACTCACACTCTCATTACTACAATTATTATCATCGCTATATCTATCCCTAAATCCTCTTATGGCTTTCTGGAGTTTCTTCTGTTTTACATTGTGACTCTTTCTAGACTTCAGAAACTCCAGTGTGCTCTGCTTATAGCCTGCAACAGCAACGATATGGAAGACACACAGCTTCTAAGCTATGAAGATGAGGGAGAAACTCTTACCTCATAAAATATGTATTATCAGAATTCCTACAATCTTGGTCATTGGAAACTATACCTGGTAAATGAAAATAAACCCCAATTAAAAATTCTTGTAGACATAGAATGCAGTCATATAAAATAGCAAAGTGTAAGACATATGTCTATCATGATGTTTAATAAGTTGAAAAATAAGTAACTTGATAAGTAATGTATCTTGTGTCCCTTTTCATGCCATATAAGCCCTAAACTCTTACCATTTTAGGAGTAACTTTGGGACTAGCTTATCAGCTACTCAAAGGGATAAACTTCTTCTCTTAGGTTCTAGGAGAGAATGTCTGCTTCGTGCCCAGGTACCTTTTGTTTGTTTTGTTTCCTTTTCCTAAAGAAATTCTCTACCTTCAGAGACACAGTTAGTGGCATTACTCTAGTCTGTTCCCTTGTCAGAGCATGGACTTCTTTTGATTATATCTTAAAGTAAAGAAATTCTCTGTCAGAAATGTATTCTAGACATTAGATCAAGACATGAATTGTTGCTCAAATACCTTTAAAACTTTATACAAACCATTGGATCATGACATATCATGCATTTAAAAGTAAAACATTTCTTAAACTTGTCTATTCCCTTTTTTATGATCACTCTGACTACCTTTCTTAGTGGTTTCTCTCCTGATAAAAACACCTAAGATGAGAATTCAAGCTCAAGGAATTTATGTGAAAGATATAGAAATCAATTTAAAGATGGTAGAGAAATGAGATGGGAAAGGGTTGGAAACTAGAAAACACAGTCATCATCTATAACTTAATAGCAAGAAAAATGATGAGAAATGACATAAATACAGGTCTTAGGATGCTTTCATATGGAAATCAAGGTGATAGAAACCTGAAATGTTTATATGACAATTTCTGACACTCCTAGAATTAAAGTGATATAGCAGAAATGTAAGTCTTGGTGTGGGTTAAAATTGTAGCTACAGAGAGAGTTTTAGGTAAAGGCCAAAGACACAAAGATGAACATCTTGACAACTAGAATTTCACTGTCCTGAAGAAGACAAAGAATCCCTAGCATTTATACATCAGCTTTGGAACATCCCAAAAATATTAACATAGCAACTGTTACAAAACTGGCTGGGAGAGAAAGGAATAAATCAATTGGCCACTTTTCTCTCCTAAATGTCATCTTGTCACTTTAGAGATAACAAAATATATTTTTAAATTTGATATCCTTGCAGCGTTTTTTTTCATTCAATATATATAGATACATACTTCCATACTGCAGGGAAATGAATACTTTCCAAATTAAAAAAAGAAAAGAAAAAAAGTAAGCCTGAGGACTGGAATAGAGAGAATAAACGTGTGATTCTTTTTAATTTTCAAAATTATCTTAATTTGGTTTTATTTTTTTTTAATTAACAGTAGGCAAATGAGAGACTTTTCACAAACACGTGATTTATATAAGACAAGTTTCCTTTCTTTTCGACTCAATGATTACAGAGAAAGGTTGACATTTCTCTCATGAAAATGCCCGTAACACACTACAATGGGTCGCTTTGTTTGCTTTTGACACATTCACATAATTCTTGGTAGCAGGTTATTTCCTAAACTGTATTTATAACTCTCTCTTATTTGTCTACAATTTCAAAAGGAAAGGTTGTCTTATAGGCACAAAAGTGGAAGTGAATGCAAGGGCAAATACATATAAAGTCTCCAAAGTTCTTATCTAGAACAGTTCCTTAAGTGAGGCATTCAATTTCTGAATCTCTAATGGGTAGTTTTTGACACCTACCAATTTATTTCATAAACATCAAATTTCAGTGGGCAAATTCCTATGGCAAAGTAGGACTAAGAAAGACACATCTCAGATTATCAAACCCATCATTAAATAACTCCCTTTCCACCCTGTATTAGAGAAATGGTAATATAATTTTATGCTACTCCTGGTAGTGCCAAATTTTAATCGTCTATCATGATGTCTCAAAGTGGTTTGCTGTGTTCACTTGAGCTGATGCTCAAATAGTGATGCTCCCCAAACTAAAATACAACTACAACCATGTTAAGCAGGAACTTTTAATTTAATGATAGTTTTGCATTTACAGAAAGGTTTCAAATGTTCCCATTATGGCACTCAACTTTCCCTGTTATTGACATGCTATATTACATGGCACATTTGTCATAAGCAAGGTACAGGCATTGAAACACGGGGATTGTGGACCTCTTGCTCATTGGGATATGTTTTGTCTCTCCCTCATGTTCTTTTGTCTTTCTCAGGGTCCAATGCAGATAAGTGAGGTGTGTCTAGTTTTTATGTATCATTAGTCTCTGGGCAAGGGGGGTTTCCAAGGCTCACTCTGCTTTCCCTCAATGTCTGTGGAAAGTCTGAAGAGTGTTACTCAGATATCCTGTAGAATATTCTTTAGTTTCATTTTATCCAGAGTAAGGAAAACAATGTGTGGGTTTGGGGAGGAAAGATCACGTACTGAGGGTATCCAATTTGTAAGAAATTGGACTTTGCTTATGCTAACCTGATTATCTTAAGACTGTCTGCAGGTCTCCATTGAAAGGCCTTTCTTGGGTTTGATGGGTACTATGTTCTTCTGAAGCAAAATGCTGAACTGAGGCCACTTACAGCATAAGAAGTTCCTCTTCTTTAATGGAGTGCCTGTAATAATATATTCGGAGTTATTCACAATGCACATCTACAGTACTGACTATGTACTTTTTAATGCTCATTAACAATGGAGTTCTCAAAAATCAGTGGTCAAACTTCATCACATCTGAGATATGGCGTTTTAGAATATTGTCCAGGAAATTAAAATTACAGTTTTAAAAATACAGTTTAGTAAACTGCATTTCATGGATGCAGATCCACTGTTTTCCGTGTATCAAGCTTTAATAAATTTGATCAAACAAAAATGATCAGTGACGTAATTTCTTTTGAATACCATGTCCAAGTCTAGCATCATCTAAGAATAAAATCAACTTTGTCTTTTTAAAAATTGTTCCATAATTATTTACTTTATAACAATTTGAGGAAAACCAGCATTGCTTCTTCTTTCACTGTAATTTTCATTTGACTATTTTTAATTTTATTATAGTCAGTGTGTATGTATGTATGCGTATGTGTGTGTGTATATGTGTGTGTGCACAAGCTTGCATGTATATGCAAATTGCTCCAGTGCATTTGGGGAGGTTGGGGATGACATGCTTGAGTTGGTTCTTTCCTTCCACCATGTGATCCTGAGGATGATATTCAGGTTGTCAGGTTAAGCCATCTGCTCTGCCTCTATGAGACTATTTTTATCAATGAAATAGCTACGTCATTTTTCCATCATAAGGTTTTGAATGTCTTGTGCTTAAAATGACTTGAGCACAGGTCACTTGTCTAGAATATAGAAGAATATTACAAACATCTGCTGTTATTTTAATTTTCAGATATAAATAATATTTCACAAGTATACACACATGTAACATTTACTAATATTTGAAAAACTTTTCTAATATTTAGAAAAAATAAATTACATAAATGAAATTTTATGCAGAGGCAATGTGTGCTTTTCCATTTACTTAAAAATATTTCTTATTATTGCACTGCTATACTTCTTCTCATATACATTCTGTTTAATTATATTTAAATATATTTTATAATTTTACTTATATTTTAGACTTAAAAAATTTTCCACTTTAATTTTTGAAGTGGATATTACTGACACATATAATAAACCTATAATTTCATAACTGTTTTTTAAATTTTATTTTAATATTTTCACTATAATCTGTTGTATTCTCATTATCTATAATTTTCAACCAAAATTAAGATTTTTATCTTTCATTTGTATTTGTAGTTAAAAAGCTTGTAGAACAAATATGTGTGAAAATTCTAGAATTCTCATTATTGAATAATATTGATGAGGCCAATTTTCTTGACTTATTTAGATATAATTAGGATTGCTTCTCATATATTCTATTAGTATCTCTGTAAGCATTTTATTCTCTCTACCAAATGTAAACAGCAGAAATAAATGTGGGATTTCCACTATTTTGGTTGTCATGTGATATTAATAGTAGTTAATATTAATATTTTGATGACATTTTACTTCCAAATTAATTTACTATTGAATCTTTTTATTTAATGCAAGGAAAACATTGAAGCTCACTTGGTCATATTATATTATCATTATGCCAATAGATCTGTCTTGACAATGCTTTATTTTAATTTACATAGGTATAAAGGAAAAATTTGACGTGTATGTTAGGTTTATTGTGTTATTGCTTGCTTGGTTGCTTGACTTAAATTAAATTTGTGTGATTTCCCCGATGTTTGTATTTTTAATGTTGATTTGTTGAATTTTGATATCAGGAATATTAGTCTCAGAAAACAAATTGAATAGCTAGCCATCTTCTTCTGCCATTTGGAGAGTTTTATGCAGATTAGAAATGATCTGTTCCATAAGGGAACTTGATGCTGGAGCTGGAACAGGGACAGAGTGGGAGAGACAGTTCGGGCTGTCTTTCGACCATTGCCAGCAGTCTGTTGCGGGGGTATCTTTGTGGATTTCTGTGGGCCTCTCTAGCACTTTGCTTCTTCCTATTATCATGTGGTCTTCATTTACCATGGTATTCTATTCCTTGTTCTCCCTCTCTGTTGTTGATCCAGCTGGGATCTCCCGCTCCCCCAACCTCTCTTTCCCTCGAACCTCACCCTTCATTACCCCTACTCACATCCAGGCTGTTTATGTAGATCTCATCCATTTCTCCGTCATTGGGCGATCCCCGTGTCTTTCTTGGGGTCCTGTTTTCCAGGTAGCCTCCCTGGTGTTGTGAGTAGCAGTCCAGTCATCCTTGTTCCACATCTAGTATCCTCCTATGAGTGACTACATACCATGTTTGTCTTTCTGAGTCTGGGTTACCTCACTCAGGATGATTTTTTCTAGATCCATCCATTTGCCTGCAAACCTCTTGATGTCATTGTTTTTCTCTGCTGAGTAGTACTCCATTGTGTTTATGTACCACATTTTATTTATCCATTCTTCAGTTGAAGGGCATCTCCCAGCACTCGGGAGGCAGAGCCAGGCGGATCTCTGTGAGTTCGAGGCCAGCCTGGGCTACCAAGTGAGTTCCAGGAAAGGTGCAAAGCTACACAGAGAAACCCTGTCTTGAAAAACAAAAGAAAAAAAAAGAGATATTTTGATAGAGCGGGACATCATAGGGATAGGGAGAATCCTGGTGCTAGAGAAGTTCCCAGGAATCCACAAGGATGACCCCTAGCAATAATGGAGAGGGTGCCTGAGCTGGCCTACCCTGGTGAATACCCAAACTGTCACCATAAAGCCTTCATCCAATAACTGTTAGAAGCAAATACAGAGATCCACAGCCAAGCACCAGCTTGAGCTCCAGGAATCCCAAGAGATGAAAGAGGGATTCTATGAGCAAGATGAGGAAACCTACAGAGACAACCGAACCAAGCTAGTGGGAACTCATGAACTTTAGACCAACAGCTGTGGAGCCTCCATGAGACTGGACCAGGCCCTCTGCATAAGCGAGACAATTGTGTAGCATGGTCTGAGAGGCCCCTGGCAGTGAGATCAGGATCTATCTCTGGTGCATGAGCTGGCTTTTTTGAGTCTATTACCTACGGTAGGACACCTTGCAAAGCCTTGATGCAGGGGGAGGGACTTGGACTTGCCTCAACTGAATGTATCAGGCTTTGCTGACTCCCCGTGGGTGGGGGGCTTACCTTTTTGGAGGAGGGGATGGGGAGATGACTTGAAGGGGAAAGACTGGGGCAGGGAGTTGGAGGAGGGATGAGAGGGGGAATCTGTAGTTGGTGTGTAAAATGAATAAAACATTTCTTAATAATGAAAAATAATAAAGCATATTAAAAGAAAGAAAAGACACTACACACACACACACACACACACACACACACACACACACAAACATGTTCCTAGTGCTGCTTAGACACTGAGTGTTTGGCAAACTGCTGATCTGGTGTCCAATCTAGTCATGAACTCAAGCTTTTCCCTACCACAGTGTTATGAATTCCTCAAATATTTTAGAGAAAATTATTAGGTTACTATAAATATTATCTATCACTTTTAAAATAAAAATATGATTAATGCTTACATTGTGATTAATTTTGTTAGTGTATGTTCCTGTACAAAATAATAGATTTCATTACATCATTTTTATAGAGGTAAGTGATATATCCTGATTATATTTGCTCTTTAATAACTCATTTATTTTCTTGTTTAAAACCCTCAAACTTAAATTCACTCTATGGGCTTTCAAACTTGAAGCTAGACAATGCTGAGTATTAAAAAATCAGTGACAAGTAGCTGAGAATAAATGAATTGGGTAGAACTATAGTTTAGCACTGTTAAGACAGCATGTCTTAATAGCTCATAGGGTCCAAGTACAATTTATACCATCTACATACATCGTCATTTCATATCAGGGCAAAATAAAGTGACCCTGTTGGCAAACTGAACAAAAAAATAAATACAAAAGTAAATAAATAAATAGAGTTGCCTTTGGTTCATTCTAGCTTGTCCTATAAAGCATCTCCACTGGCTAGAAGTATTATTAAAATCTGCAGGATACAACTGCTAGGAGGGTGAAGAAAACCTTCGTAAGCTAGAGTGAAAAACATTTTATCTACTCATCGCCTGTTCATTTCCTATTTCAGAATAGTGGCATTGCTTTCCCATCTTATCATTATTAAAGTAATTTTTCTGAAACAAAGGAAACTTCCCAAAATTAATACAAATTTACAACTGTAATGAAAGTTATTTTTTTTTTTTTTTTTTTTTATTAATTTATTTTGCAATGCAATTCAGTTCTACATATCAGCCACGGATTCCCTTGTTCTCCCCCCTCCCGTCCCCCTCACCTTCCCCCCAACCCCCCCCCCCCATTCCCATCTCCTCCAGGGCAAAGCCTTCCCCACAGACTGAGGTCAACCTGGTAGACTCAGTCCAGGTAGGTCTAGTCCCCTCCTCCCAGGCCGAGCCAAACAATCCTGCATAGGCCCCAGGTTTCAAACAGTCAACTCATGCAATGAGCACAAGATCTGGTCCCACTGCCTGGGTGCCTCCCAAACAGATCAAGCCAATCAACTGTCTCATCCATTCAGAGGGCCTGATCCAGTGGGGACCCCTCAGCCATTGGTTCATAGTTCATGTGTTTCCATTCATTTGGCTATTTGTCCCTGTGCTTTATCCAACCTTGGTCTCAACAATTCTCGCTCATATAAACCCTCCTCATTCTCGCTAATTGGACTCCCAGAGATCCACCCTGGGCCTAGTCATGGATCCCAAGAAAGACACAGGGATCACCCAATGACAGAGAAATGGAATGAGATCTACATGAACAGCCTGGACATGAGTGGGGGTAATGAAAGGCGAGGGTTGAGGGAAAGAGAGCTTGGGGGAGCGGGAGATCCCAGCTGGATCAACAACAGAGAGGGAGAACAAGGAATAGGAGACCATGGTAAATAAAGACCACATGAGAATAGGAAGAAGCAAAGTGCTAGAGAGGCCCACAGAAATCCACAAAGATACCCACACAACAGACTGCTGGCAGAGGTCGAGAGACAGCCTGAACTGACCTACTCTGGTGATGGGATGGCCAAACACCCTAATTGTTGTGCTAGAAACCTCATCCAACTACTGAGGGATCTGGATGCAGAAAGTTATTTTTTAATGAGAGACTTGAATGTTACAGATAATTTCTATTTCACTCTGGTCTCAACTTAATTCTGCTTTCAACAACTTATAAAATATAGCAATGCTCTCAGTTACATTCCTGCTTCTAAGAGTGTGACCTTTTCTATAGTAGAGTCTAAACACTACTTGACTCACATATTTCACAGAGAGATGGGAAGAGGAAGAGGAAGTGGTGGTGGGGGGAGGGAATAGGAGGGAAGGGGAGGGGAGGGGAGGGGAGGGAAGGGGAGGGGAGGGGAGGGAAGGTTTGACAACTACCAGAAGTCTGAAATACTGTGTCCAAAGTCATAACTTCACAAAAAGCTGTCATCACTTCAAATACTCTTCCCTAATTCAGAGAGGGTAAGAACTCAGGATTGTGTTGTTTCGATTTTATTCTTCACACTTTTCAGTAAAACTGGTGAATGAGATCCTGTCTTTTATTCTCTTGGTGATAATTAGGTTTGAACACAGGTAAAAACAACAAATAGTTTAGTGAAATTGTCCATAAAGAAAACTTAGTTTGCACAGAGACAGTGAGGTCTGATCATGCACAGAACAGAAAGGATCCTTACATACCAACTCTTTTCCCTTTTGAGATATAGCCAATGAGAATATAAGCCAGGTAGGGTCATGTCCCAAGAAATACTTACGGATTGTTTCATATGACTTTAGAGCATTTCAAACAGGAACACAAAACAATGTATTACAATTTACTTTCATTTTCCTTTTTTTCATGAGTGTGAAGTAAGGGGCATGAATGACTGTTTTCACATTTCAAACAGAATTGTTCATGTACGTTACTGTAGAATGAAAACTGGAAATATTCTAAGATTATTTTCTATTTCTTTCTTTTTAATAATTCTGTTCTCAGAATATAACTAGTGTTGATGACGCCAATCAAATTCCAATAGAAACAATAGCAATCTGTCATTTTCAAGGACAGGTAGAGATTCAATTTCTGAGACACAATTGTTCCTCTGAGAAAGAGTTTAGGATATAGAGTTACACAATTCTGGCTCTCTTCCCTTTATCCCACTGTAGAAAGTGTGGATTTCCATGATCTACAGAAACAGTCCTTTAGCATGTCTGCTTATCTACTCAACTCTATCCAGCTCAGTACATAACATGAATGACTCAAACAATAAAACTCAATCTGAGTTAACTCCCTGTTATCCTAAATTTGAAAGAAAAGAAAAAAAGCTATTTCACAGGAAATCAAGAAGTTTATCTGGGGTGCCTCTAGAGACCTAAAATGAATTTTTCTTATTTAATTATTTTTACATTTACTTGGTAATAACAAAAGTAATATGACGTGAACAGACATGTTTCAAACAGATTGTGGAATTAGTGAGGAATGAAAACAAAGAAATATCTTCAGGGGCAGAGTTTGGAAGATTTCTTCCTCACCAAATAAGTTGTAATAAAAAAAAAACTCTATAAAATGTTCACTTCTGTGCAGATATCTTATCATAATTGTATAGAAAATTCTTTGTCTTCAAATACATTTTGTGGGCTAAGTTATACAGTATGTTAATGTTAAGATTATAGGCTTGATCTTAGTTTAAAATGAAATGCCAAAGGATAAAAGGCCAAGAGATCTGTCATGAACTGCTTCAATTTATCTTTTCCTAGATCATGAAATAATTTCTGAAAATAATTTAAAATGCAGCAAGAACTAACTTGACATCTAAAGGAGGCACAGCATAGGGGTATGAGTCTTGGTGACTTGAGTCTGTTCACTTCCCTTTTTTATGTGCATACTTTCCTAACGACTGGGATGAGAGCAGGGTAAAAATTAGCCCTGATGCAGGAAGAAGTGGTCTGATGGTCTTAACCTCTGTTTTGTTTGCTTGTGTGTCGCTTGGTTTTATCATTTTATTTTGCTACAGTATTTAAAGACTGTAATTTGAAGGGCTATGCAGTCTTTGAAAATGTAATGATAATTCAGCTTCTAAAAGCCCGTCACCATCCCTATAGATTCAGTGACATGGATTTATGAACAGAGTACAGGTTCACTGAATGCAAATCCTGGCCATGCTGGTGATTTATGGTACAGAGCTGGGCAAAGTGCCTAACATCTCAGTTTTCTCATCCACTAAAAGGCAACAATTAAAAAAAAAGTATCTTGACGGAATTGGGTGTGGTTCAACTAATCAAATGTATTAAAGCATTAGGTTATTACATTTTCTTAAATCAGTTCACACAGCACATTCTGGTTCAGATTCTGTTGTATTCAAGCAGAGTTTTAATATTTGTTCTTAATAAATCAACATTTTTTTGTTCGGTAGGGATTTATCAAAGACACACATTTAGTAAGGACCTTAAAACGCCAGACGTACTCCTGTCCCCAGTAGATATCCTCACACACATATCTGTTCTTGTTTGTTGAACACCAAGCCCAGAGCATTTATTGACCCAGGGGGATTAAACTTTAGTGCAAGATGCCAAGTAATTAGAGAAGTGACATTAGACCATCATTTACAGTCATCTCTAGCCATGAATAGCAATGTCAGCTAAAACAAGGACACATTAATGAGAAGTAACATTTATACATAGCACCTGCATAAGCTAGCGTGCAAATGCAAGCTCTGCTCAGAACTGGAGAAAAATTTGAAACAATTACTGCCTGCTTTTCTTAGCAGCCATTGGTACTAATAACACAATTCCTAAGCCAAGTCAATAAGCTCAGAGTAAACATCATCTTCCCATATGTGACCTTTCCAATGAGAAATTGGCAGTAATCGATATCCTTGTCAGAGTAGGGGTAAACATCCTATTACAGAGAATATGCTCAGAGTTAGCAAGGCCTTGTCTCATCCATGACAAAATGATAATTTCCTAATTCATTTTCACATGATATGATTATTCTGTCTTTATTTTCAATAGATAGTTTTTAAATAAGCAGATATTTAAATGCTTAATTTCTTTAGCATGAAGAAACAGTCGTATCTTGACAATTAGTTTGGTTCTTTTAACTTGAGCTTGCTTGTATTTAAATGATAAAAACATCAGGTTAGAGTTTTAAAACTTTTTGAAGACCACATGATAGAGATTATTTTGTTTTTGCCCAAGGTAGTTTCATAATCTTAACATTTTCTCATGTGCTATTTGGAAAGCAGATCAATGCTTTTAAGAATGAAAAGAAAAAAATCTCAGCACACATTCTCATTTAATATGATTAGTCTCAAAGAATTAATGCAAATTAGGATACAGATAAGCCTAAAATGTCTTATGAATAATATGACAAATATTATGATCTATTAATTAAGAAAATATAGTACAATTTAAATAAAAAAATTGTGAAATTTTATAAAATAATATAGACTAGTACATGCATGTTGCATACTCATACATATATGTACATAAGACTTAAGTCTTATTACAATGTAAGAAAGATAAACACTGGGTCATTTTAGTTCAACACATCTCCCTTTGGTGCCTCACAAACCACTTCAAACCACAATGACCCACAGGAAATGAATTATTGCTCATGAGACTGATATCTTTCACATGGTTCTGCTTCTATCTGGTGGATGAAAATGGCCCCAACTATGCTTGTCCGCACTTCTGCAATCAGCTTGTGGGCTTCATGTGAATTGATAGTATAGCTTACCTTCAACGGGGTGATTTAATGGCTCTGGTCCATCTGGTCTATCCTTTGGTAAACTTGGCCATGTTAGTAGACTCTCTGAGGCAGGAGTCCATGAGTATGAGCAAATGCATAAGAACTCTAGGCTGAGTGTCATGTCATTCCCTTGTTTTCTCCCCATCTTCAGGCCATGGTAAATCACAGACCAGTTAAAACGTGGGGTGGGAAAATAAGTTTTACTTCTTAACGTAAGCATCTGTGAAATGACATTACAGAATTACTGTAGTGGAGCAAGTAAAGAACTGGGTGTATTTTTTTCCTTTTTTATTTATTTTTCTCTCATATATTACATCCCAAATATAGTTTCCCCTCCCTCCTCTCCTCCCAGTCCCTCCTGCCACCTACCTTCTCTCCCAGATCCACTCTTCCTCCATTTCCATTCAGAAAAGGAGAGGCCTCTTGCCTAAAATTGGGTGTATATTTTTTGTAGTCAGTTGATCAGAGTCTCTAAATTTCAAATAAGGAAAATGAAAATGAAGTTAGATATTAAAAAAGATTATGTTGAAAATGTTGCAACCACTGTTATGATTTAAATTTTATGAGTATTTTACTATCTTCACATCTGTGTCATTGCCAAGAATTCCCTAAAATATTTAAATTATATCTAGTACTAATTGCCAAAATACAGTAAAATAAAATCTTATATTGGATGAAATGGGAAGTTGAGTGTACTCAATGGTCAATCATGTACTTGGCATATAAAAAGCCCGAGTTCTGTCTCTTATGCTGTGATTTTCTTTTAAGATGGAAAACTGTCCTGGCTAGGACTTAGTGTCAATTTGACATAAGTTTAGTTATTTGGGAAGAGAGATTTTCAACTGAGAAAATGCCTCCATAAGATTTGCCTTTTTGTCAATTAGTGGTTAATGTGGGAAAGCCCAACCCACTGTGAGTGGTGCTACTTCTGAGAATTTGGTTTTGGGATGTATAAGAAAGTAGGCTGAACATTCCAGGAAGAGCAAGCTAATAAGTAGCACTCATTGATGGCTTCTGCATCAGTCCTTGTCTCTAGTTTCTTACATGAGGTCCTGTCTTGACTTTCCTCAGTGATGGAATGTGATTTGAGAGTTGTAAAATGAAATAAGGCATTTTTTCTCCAAGCTGCTTTTGGTCTTGATGTTTTTCTCACAGAAATAGGAACCCTAGCTAAGACAAACATAAAAATTTCCATCATAATACTTAGCATTGAGGTTGTTAGTAAAGGGTGAAGAGTATAATCAAAAAGATTTCACTACAATCTCACCACTTTATTGCCATATTGCTATAACACAACCACAATTATTATTAATCTATTAATTTACAAATATAATTATTTTTAGAAAATATCTCAGCAGTTTCTAGTTGCTTCTTGCAAATATTTGTATCATAAAGTAATAGTCATCCTTTCCTTGCAACTTCCTTACTTCCATAAAGTATGTATGAATTGAAGAAGTATGGCATGAATTAGGCTGAATTATCTCTGATAAGGTAAAACAAGTTATATGTTAGAAGAAATGTAGTTATTTATGTAGTTGAAATTTGCAAGATGTGATTATCTGTTTAGCTGATGTTCCTTGATTTACAGTGGAGTTATGTTCTGACCCATAACAATTCGAAACTTTTCTAAGCCAAGAAAACATTTGGTACCACTAACATTAAGAACACCATAGTTCAACTACATCTAAGTTCACAATGCTTACAAAGTCATTAAAAACAATGACTATTTTATAAAAAAATACTGCATTGATAGGGAATAGTACACTGCATGGATAGGTACTCATAATTAACACACATTTAATGCATGCTAAAGTGTGGTCTTCTCAGAATGAATATTGCTGAGGGAAGTTTTTCTGTATTTAGTGAATATGTGTGGCTCCCATTGGATAATAAATAAAGCCGCATTGGCCTATGACAGGGCAGGATAAGATTAGGCAGAACATTCAAACAGAAGAAAAGAGGAAGAAGGGTGAAGGTAAGGAGATGCCAACCCACCGCCAAAATAGCGACAAGATGCTAGCAGATCTGTAATACCACAGCCATGTGGTAACATAGAGATTAATAGAAATGAGTTGAGTTAAGTTATAAGAGCTAGCTATCAAGAAGTCTGACCCATAGGCCATACAGTTTGTAAGTCATATAAGCCTCTGTGCATTTACTTGGGACCAAGAGGCTATAGGACCAGGCAGGACACAGGAAAATGTCCAACTACAGAATATAATTTTTACATCATTGCAAATTTGAAAAATTATGTCAAATGGTGGTAAACTAGAGACCATCTATACTTCATTGAAAATTTAAAATCGTGTAGAACATATTTATGTATTTCAATTGGAAATGCCAGTAAGCAAAGGAAGAGAGTGACATGCTTAATGTAGAGAATAATTATACTGAGATTTAGTATAAGCACAAATAAGTTGCCACAAAATATGTCAATTGTAATTTGCTTTATAATCAAACAAACTGATATTTAGAGTCTACAAACCACCATTTATGTGGCTTACAGATGTGTGATTTAAGAATTTAGGCAAGTCCACTGGGGACTCTATGCTCTCATGCCTGAGGTCCTCCAGACATTTGTAGCTAGCTGGAGATTGCTTGCAAGTTACATTTTGATGACAGTATCTGGGATGTTGCATATGTATATAAAATTCCAGCAGAGATGTGATATGGTATAATAATATCCTTATTCCAGCTTAGTTTATAAACATGAGAGACACATAGGTACAAAAAGAATAAGTAAGGGTATGCGTGCCTTCATGAATTACCTTCAGTAACTACCAGCTCATTGTCTTGAAGAAAAGAAGGAGGGGAGGAGGAGGAGGAGGAGGAGGAGAGGAGAAGGAGGAGGAGGAGAAGGAGGAGGAGAAGGAGGAGGAGGAGGAGGAGGAGGAGGAGGAGGAGGAGGAGGAGGAGTTGGAGAAGAAGAAGAAGAAAAAGAAGAAGAAGAAGAAGAAGAAGAAGAAGAAGAAGAAGAAGAAGAAGAAGAAGAAGAAGAAGAAGAGGAAAAAGGAATTTTCAAACTATGCCAGACTTAAAATATAATGAAACAGAATCTACCTGAGAAACAGCACTTCAAAGTTTATTCTACAAAATGAAATTATATTGATAAAGAAATGTTTGTGGCCACTATTCCAAATGGCTTACAGAGTTCCTTATATTCCTTAGGATGTCACAGTCAGGTTTTCATTTTTTTAATTGAAAATAGATTCTTTTCTAATACAACGTATCTTGATTTTATTTTCCCTTCCCTCCATTCCTTCCAGTGTCTCCCCACTTCTCCTCAACTCCCAGGCCACTCCCTTTCTGTCTCTCAGTTGAAAGGAACAGGCTTCTAAGAGAAAACAACTGAACATGACAAAATAAAATATATTAAGATGAAGCAAAAACTTTCATGCCAAAGTTGGACACAGCAACTCAACAGGAGGGAAAGAGTCCCAAGAGCAGGCAGGAGAGTCAGAGACCCACTTGTTATCATAGTCAGGAGTCCCATAAAAATACTAAGCTAATAGCTATAATATATACATAAAGAACCTGGTGTCAACCCATGTAGTCCCTGTGCTCACTGCTTCAGTCTCTGTGAGCTCATATGCACCTTACTAAATTGATTCACAAGACCATGCTCTCTTGGTGTCCTTCATCCCCTCAATCCCCTCTGATTCTTAGAATCTTCCCAACTCCTCTTCCAGGGGATTCCTTTAGCTCTGAGGGTAAGTATTAGGTAAAGACCTCCAATTTAGACTTTCCACATACTGTCTGGCTGTGGTTCTCTGCATCTGTGTCCCATCTGCTGCTAGAGAAAGTGTCTTTAATGATGACTGAATAAGACACTGATGTATGAGTATAGCAGAATTTCATAGGAATCATTTTATTTATTTATTTTAGACCAGTTGTCTTTGGTTTTACCCAAAGTCTCCAGACTAGTCTCTGGTTCTTGGTTACCCAAGCAGTGTTGGGTATGGGTTACTTCCCATGGAGTGAGCCTTAAGTCAAATCAGACTTTGGTTGACTACTCCTACAAGTTCTGTGCCACTATTACCCAAGCATGTTTTGCAGACAGGATAGATTGTAGGTCGAAGGATTTGAGGCTGTGTTGGTGTCCACACTTCTCTTTCCATAACCTGCAGAGTACCTTCCTGCACCAAAGAGACTAGAATATAGGGGTGAAGGTTTTATATAGTCTCCAGCTTGACATCTCCATGTTCAATGAGTTGTGTGAATGTTGTACTAGACAATGGGACCCTACTGTTAGTTTGAGGGGGGCAATCTTTTGTCTTGGCATCAGCCTATGTTGTTTGGGGATTTCTATGGGACACCCTTGGCCAACAATTCAATTGAATACAATACAGACCTGCCAGCGAACAACTTGCATGGATACAAGAAAGGACTACTTGAGACTCTGTATCCCCCATTACTAGGAGTCTTCACTAGAATCACCTACATCGATCCCAAGAAGTTTAAACTTCAGTAAATTTCTACATCACCTCAAAAAAACACTCCCCATGTCTTCTGTCTTTGCTGGCACCTTCTCAGTCCATCCCGCCCTCTCCTACACCTGATCTCTCTTGCTTCTGTCCTCACCTGCCCCCAGTTCACCCTTAAAATCTATTGTTTTCCCTTACCAGGGAGATTCATTTGTTCCCCTAGACCCCTCCTCTTTACCTCACTTCTCTGGGTATACAGATTATAGCTTGGTTATTATTTCCTTAACAGCTAATATCCACTTATAATAAATACATGCCATATCTGTCTTTCTGTGTCTGAATTACCTCCCTCAGGATTTTTTTTTGTTCTCGTTATATTCATTTGCCAGATAATTTCATGATGTCATTTTTTTTAAACACTTGAGTAATACTCCATTGTGTGAATTACCACATTTTGTTTATCCATTCTTCTGTTGAGGGTCATCTAGGTTGTTTCCAGTTTCAGGATATTATGAATGAAATTGCAATGAACATGGCTGAGCAAGGTTCCTTGTGCTAGGATGGAGCATCCTTTGGGTATATGCTCAAGAGTGATATAGCTGGATTTTGAGGTACATCAATTCCTTATTTTCTAAGGCATCACAGTATTGATTCCCATAGTGACTGTACAAGTTTGCACCTCCACCAGCAATGGAGGAATGTTCCCCTTGCACCATATCCTTTCCAGTATATAGTGTGACTTGTGTTGCTGATCATAGCCATTCTGACATGAGTAAAATAGAAACACAAAGTAGTTTTGATTTTCATTTCCCTGATAGCTAAGAATATTGAACATTTCTTTGAGTGTTTCTCAATTACTTGAGATTTCTCTATTGAGAATTTTCTTATTAGATCAGTACCTCATTTTTAATTGGATTATTTGGGGGGGGTATCTAGTTTCTTGAATTCTTTATATATTTTGGACATTTAGTTCTCTGTCAGATGTGGAGTTTGTGAAAATCTTTTCCCATTCTATAGGCTACTGCTTTGTCCAGTTGACTGTGTTCTTTAACTTACAAAAGCTTTTCCATTCCCTTAGGTCTGGTGCATTAATTGTTGATCTTAGTGCCTGTGCTATTGGTACTCTGTTCAGAAAGTCATCTCTTATTCCAATGTGTATAATGATATCCCCCACCTTCTCTTGTATCAGGTTAAGTGTATTTGGTTTTATGTTGAGGTCTTTGACCCACTTGACTTGAATTTTGTGCAAGGTTGTAGATATGGATCTTTTTTAATTTTTCTCTGTGCAGACATCCATTTTGACCAGTCTATTTAGTGAAGATGCTGCCTTTTTCTCAGTGTCTATTTCTGGCTTCTTTATAAAAAAAATTGTTAATGAAGCCTATATCTCTGTGGTCTGCTGAAGACTCAAAATTTTTCTCCACTTTCTAGATGAATCTTCAGGCCAACTTTCAGAGTATAATTCAGTGACACTTGTTCTGGTTTCAGTTTACAAAGCATGTGATTTGGGGTAAATATTTTTGTCTCTTTGTCTCTAAGAGTCCAAGTTCAGCAAGTCACTAACTCAGCAAAGGTCTTTTTAAAATGATCTCTTGACACTCTCTGCACAAAGTTTCCTAGCTCCCTCCCACTCTGAGAGAACAACTGCGACATACAGGTATATAGGGGGAAGTTTCTTGGTCCTGCCTAGCCTCATGGTCCAGACAAATCTCTCCTACCCAAGCTCTCGCAGCCACTTTTAAAATAATCACTCAGAGGTTTATATTAATTACAAACTGTTTGGTCTATGACTCAGGCTCACATTTAACTAGCTCTTATAACTTAATTCAACCCATTCCTATTAAGCCATGTTTTGCCAAGTGGCTTTGTGGCATTACTTGTTCTCTCACATCTTGCTTCTCCTGGCAGTGGCTTGTAGCCTCTCCTCCAGCTCTGCCTTTCTTTTCTCCCTACCTCTTCTGGATTTCCTATCTGGCTCCATTTTGCCCTGCCATAGGCCAATGCAGCTTTATATATTAGCCAATAGGAGAAACATATATTCACAGTGTACAGAAAGACATCCCACAGCACTTCCCCTTTTCTATCTAATCAAAAAGGAAAGATTTAACTTTAATATAGTAAAATTACATATAGCAAAACAGTTATCAAGCAAGAATTGAATTGAGAGACAATTGAATGTCTTTCAGCAATTAGCTCATTAACAGTCAAAATTTAAAGAAAACAATATACATAGTCCAGACTCTCTTTGTATTTTTCATCTTTACATGGCTTATTTCTTTTATATTATTTTTACTGTCTCTTTAAAGACTTTATTTTTAAAACTATTTATTTCTTTCTATAACTGCCTATACTTATTTTCCTCTGTCTTCCAATCCTATGTGCATTTTTCCAAGCACTGTAAACCATTTAGAGCTTTGTTCCATCTAAATCTATCTTATTGTTTTACTTTAATCCTTTTCTGAATAAGTAAGAATTTAAACTAATAAGTTGCATGGCTAGGATAAAAGTAGCAGCAGCCCTGGCTGCTGGCACTGCCCCACTCAGCTTTTTAATATGGTGAAGGTACCAAGAGTCATGCTTATCTTCCCAATTCTGGGAAGCAATATTAAGTAGTATGAGTAGTATGCCTGTGTTTTTAAGCCTGAGGCTGTGCTCCCAAGCCCACAGGCAGTGACTGGGAGAAGCCACTTTGTATTGCAGCCTGTGAGAGGCTGCAGGAACCCCTCATGTTGCCACTGAAACCCACCACTGAAGTCTGCTTCTGCTCTTATCTCTGTACTAGAATCTCTTCTTAACTTTTCTCAGGTTTTAGGAAACTCTTGCCAACACGTATGGGTGCACAAAGATACTAGATATTGTAACTATAATTCTTGCTTGATAAATATTTTATTATATATAATTTTACCATGTTATAGTTAAAACTTTCCTTTTTGATTAGACAGAAAAGGAGAAGTGCTGTTGGATGTCTTTCTGTGCGTCGTGAATATATTTTGCTCTCATTGGTTAATAAATAAAGCTGTTTGACCTATGGCAAGGCCGAGTTAGGCTGTACATTCAAGCTGAAAACTGAGAAGAAGAAGGGTAGAGTGAGGCAGAAGCTGTGAGCCACCGTTAGTAGAAGCAAGATATGAAAGAACAGGTAATGCCATAAAGCCACGTGGCAAAACATAAATGAGTAGAAATGGGTTGAATTCAGTTATAAGAGCTAGTTAATAATGAGCCTGAGCCATAGGCCATACAGTTTGTAATGAATTTAAGCCTCTGTGTGTTTACTTGGGACTGAGGGGCCATAGGACTGGGTAGGACACAGGAAAACGTTCAGGTATACAGATCTCTCTCTCTCTCTCTCTCTCTCTCTCTCTCTCTCTCTCTCTCTCTCTCTCTCTCTCTCTCTCTCTCCTCCCTCCCTTCTCTCTCTTTCTCCCCTAAAAATTCAGATTTCTCTTACTGGAATTATACTTCACATTTTCTGAGGCTCTCTCTTCACTCTAAGCTGTGGTTCTGACCCTCCAACTGGACTCAGTATCAATAAAAATAAAGTATTCCCCCAATTTGGGGCTAATGGTTCCAGAATAATTTCTAAACACCCCAACCTCCTCTTTCCAGGAAAGTTTCTTATTTCAACTCACTACTGAAACCAGAATTCTTCTGTTACTCATCTCTTGGTATACCTGCTCTTCAGTCATCTCTGGTTCATTTGTATATTTATTAGTCTACCATCTCCTGAACCATGAATAATATTTTAAATAAACTTTTGTATAATTTAACTTTAGAAAATATAATACTCGCCTAGAAATCTATATAAATATTTCAATACATCAGAAATAATGACCATTTTCATAATTGCTTCAAAAAGTATCCTTTTCTTTTTTCATTATAGTTCATAAAATAATTCATCTTCAAATATGACAGCATTTTATTCACCATTGCTACTGATGACATATAAGACACACAGATCACCTCCATGTTTGACATGAAACTGTGAAGTGTAATATGTTTAAGACATCTAATCTTGGGTACAAAATGGTCATGACAAGCTTGAATGAGGTGTCAAATAAAATTCAATACAACAATGGTTATTGGATATCAGTAACGTAAGAAAAACTGTATTTAGTACAAAGAATTATTTCTGTTTGACTCGATATGTTATGGAACCCTTTTTACCATTTGTGTGACAAGGTCCTATGTATTCCAGAATGGCCATGAATTTCTAATCCTCTTACCTCCTCCCCTCAGTACTGAGTACTTTCCCCACCTTTCCAAAGCAGAGCAGGCAGATTCTCCTTAATGACTGGGATCTCCGTAACAACTACATTCTCCTTTCAGCATGTGCTTTGCCAGTAATTTTAAGCATCCCAATGCTCTTTTCCTCTCTGAAATGCACACTTTTTTTCTTTTCTTCTTGACCCATTTATTGGTCTTTTTTACTGTACACCTGCATAAGAGTAAATAGTAACAACCATGCCATAGCGTCAAATTCATGCTTTCTTGGAATTTCTTCTACCAAAGAAAGTATTCCACTATTTTTTTTAATTAAGCCACAAGCACGTTCTTAAGATGTTATCAGAATGCATTCAGATTCTTTGCCAAGGTATTACACAAATGTCCCCCAGCCCAATTGTTAATAGAGTCCTTTTCCCCTCTGATTTCTTTATACCTCATTAGCCAGGCTGTTCTCCTAACACTCCAAACTACAGTCTTCCAAGGCTCTCAATAGAATGATCCTTTAAGCTATGCTTAAAGCATTCACCCACTTTTGTAGCCCAAATTTCCACTCTTCCACATTTATCCCCTAAGCAACATTGTCAGGTTTTCCAAAACATCAACACTTTTTGCAGACTAATTTGATGATTAGTCATTTTTCATGTTGCTATGATAAAATACTATGACCAAAAGCAACTGAAGAAAGACTAGAAAATTCAGGCATATGGTTGCAAAGGGAGACTCTATAATGGTAGGAAGGCATGGCATAGAGGTAAAAACAAGAAGCTGGACATCAGTATCTCATCCACCACACAGGGCACACATGTACACACACACACACACACACACACACACACACACACACACACACACACACACACACACACAGATGGGAGAAGGGAGAGAGAGAGATCATGAAGTAGGGTAGGGTGAGGGTATAAATATTTGTAAGATGAATTGCTAAATGGTCTTATTAATAAAAATCCAAGAGCCAGATATTGGGGTGGAAACTGAGAGATCAGAGGAATAGAACAAGCCACAGTCAACCTCACCTTGCCAAACTCCTCAGCCTCCAAGGAGAGCTAATTCCTGTATACTCATGCGTATATACCTTTCTGTGCCTTGCCATTTTACTTCCTCTGTCTGCCCAGCTACATCACTTCCTCTTTCCACCCAGTTCTATCACTTTCTGTCTGTCTGTACATACCTTCAGACCTCTATGGTTAACTAGTGCTGGGATTAAAGGTGTGTGCCACCATGTCTGGCTCTGTTCCCAGTGTGGCCTTGAATTCACAGAGATTCAGATAAATCCCTGCCTCCAGAATGCTAGGATTAAGGGCGTGTGCTAGCACTGCCTGACATCTATCTTTGATATAGTGTCTGTTTTTTTTCCTCTGATCTCCAGATAAGCTTTATGGGGGTGCACAAATAAACACTTTAATCTTTCCCTCAGTAATACACTTCCCCTCACAAGACTGCACTTCCTAAAAGCTCCATAATCTACTCCTAATAGGGCACTGTTAGGGGAGCAAGTGCTCAAATACAGGATCCTATGGGACAAACTTTCCATAAACCACCACAGAACTATAAGCACTTTTGGTCTATATGAAAGCCAAATTACATGGACCTAATTGACCTTCTTAATCTTTATTATACAAACTATTACCTACCAAGAACAAAATAATTCATAGTGCAATTTTCAATATCTAGTTTTTTAGCCTGAGTATTTCTGGTATTTTAACATGATAACTCTTCCTTCGATTATTTTCAAAGTGTACCTTAGCTCAATATCCAGCTACTAAGACAGCAATATCATCTCCTATTTTGACAACAAAAAATATTCCTGTTCATTACCTGTAGAGTGGTGGTTCTCAACCTTCCTAATGCTTTGATCTTCACCTTCATCATGATGTGTGACCCACCACCCATAAAATCATTTAATTGCTCCTTCATAACTGTAATTTTTCTACTGTTATGAATTGTAATATAAATATCTGATATGCAGGATATCTGATATGAGACCCCCCCAAAGGAGTCATGACTCACAGGTTGAGAACCACTACAGTAAATACTATTGTAGAAAGCCAGTGGTCTACACCTGTATATTGGT
The DNA here is from genome assembly GCF_007827085.1 of Peromyscus californicus insignis. Lineage (NCBI taxonomy): Eukaryota > Metazoa > Chordata > Mammalia > Rodentia > Cricetidae > Peromyscus > Peromyscus californicus. The sequence continues at coordinate 24,563,503 of NW_026294480.1, forward strand.
CAGCCTAAGTGTATGCACTCTTAACCGAGCACATAACAACTCAGTGCTCAACTATTAAAATAGAACCATGATATGGAGGATGGACGGTACAGGTGTCAAAGAGGAATGTTACTTTGTTGCTGTTTTAATGAGCTTATTTAAAGAAAACAATCCTCTGAAGCCACACAATTTCAAACACTTCCCATATAAAGAACAGCAAGACTATGTGATAGTCTGTAACTATCTAGGTTATTACCAAACATCAGACACCAATAATGTAAGGCTATACAAAGGAGCCTCTATGTCAAAAGTTCAGATATCTGAGGGGAAAAGTCATTAAACAGTACATTTAAATAACCATCATTGTAATTTTCACCATACTAAATACTCTTTAGTAATACTTTATTCTAAAATTATATATCACAGGAGACTTAAGCTTCAACTCTGGGCTTAGAAGCAGATTTGCAGAGAAAACAATGCTCAAATTGAGAATTGAAAATAGTTATTCAATGAGCTGTGCTTTGTAGACAAGAGTGTCCAAAGAGAAAAGAGTCTATAAGACAATTCTAAGGTGAATGAGAGTATGTGGATTTTCAGGATATCCTAAAACCAGAGTGGTTTAAATAATGAAGAATACAATGGCAGTCACTTGATATGATGCAATAAACTATGAGGGGAATTTCAGAGTTGTTACAAAACAAAAAAATGAAATATTTTAAAGGAATGTGTATGACTAGATTTTGACATTAATGACTTATAAAGTTTTTTCTAAAGATTTAGAAAATATGAGCAAACACATTTCTACTCTCTTTGAAATCACACTTCTGATACAGACTTGTATTTTCTGGAAATACCAGTATACTATAGCCTAAATCCCAGCATCCATCATTCATTGATCAAGTTAATAGTCTTGAAAATAAGCTATTTTAAGAAAAGTTTATTTCTTCAACAGAAATTATTTCTTCTTATTTTTAAAATCTCCACTCCTGCTTTGCATGTACTAACTAACCTTGTGAAAGCTGCTGTGATGTCAGTTTGGCCTCTCCTAACAGTTTGGAATTGGAAAGTTAGTACAAAAGCAACTCTGAAATTTAAAAAAAAATGTAAACATGTCTTTTCCTAAATAATGATTATGCACACATGACAGCAACTTGGGGTTTTGATCTATGGAATTTTATTTGTACATAATTGGCACCTGATTTTATGTTTTTTTGCATACAAACTAAGACACAAACAAACTAATGCTTGGTAGTGTTAGCAAGGACTCCTTGGGATTTGCTTTTTTTGCTACTATTAATGCAATTGGAATAGCAAACTTTCACATTAAGTTTATACTCCTTATCTTTTCATTGCATGTTATGATTCAATTAAGCATGGATTGAAAGTATTTAAGATTCTTTTTTACATACTGACCAGGTACAGGCACTATTACTCCTTGTTCTCTGAAAAATGAAATATATTATACAGTTACTAGTTATTGACATTATGTTTGGTCTTAAGTAACATGCAGAAGATTTAACATGTGCAGGCAGCTAGTCAAAGCCTTTTAAAAATTAATGATTATGGGCTGGAGAGATGGCTCAGCCGTTAAAGGCTAGTCTCACAACCAAAAAAATTAATGATTATACTGAATGAGGGATAGAGAGATGTCTCAGTGATTAAGATTATTAGCTGCTTGTCCAAAAGTCCCAAGATTAGTTCCCAGCATCCATATCCAGTGGCATGTAATTTCATGTAACTCTGGTTTCTGTGGATTCAACACCTACTTCTGGCCACCAAGAAAACCCACAAATATGCATAACACACACACACACACACACACACACACACACACACACACACACACACACACACACACACACATACACACAAACACACACACAACGAACAAAATTAAATCTTTAAAACGATATATGATATTTGGTCTGTGATACTTGAGCCATCAGCAGATTCTGATACTTGAAGACACCCTGAAACCAATCTCCGAGTGATACAAAGTATTAACCTTAGATAATAAGAACATACATATGCACATATGCTGGCATATTTTGTATATAATGTCCTCTAAACTTCCTTGTGATGAAGCTGTGTTCCCTGGGGATCTACTGCTGAGATGGAGTGGAGCTGATGAGAGGAGCCTAGTAGATTTTTATGTCACAGAATGATGATGAGACTCTATTCCTTCTCATATCTTTTGTTGTCTATCCTCCAAGTGACTTGTTTGGGCTTACCATTTGCTCCTGCTGTCATATGCCACCTCACCAAAAACTGTAAGGCCAACCAATCATGAGCCAGAACCTCAAAAGGTTGAACCAAAAATACACCTTTTCCTTTGTCAGTTTTAGTTTCTAAAATTTAAGACAGTATTGTTTTGTTGGAATTCTGCTGAAGTATGCAATTTTAGCATAAGTCTCTGAGAAATTAAAAATTAATGTTTGCCTTTAAGTAAAGGGGTTTTATTTACAGCCACCATTAACTGGATAACCAGTGTAATTTACTTTTAGAAGATTACAATAAAAGAACCTAAGAATGTTTCATTTTGAAGATCTATTTTACAGTACCAACATTTATGGTTTTATCCAACTAAATTCAATCTTCTCTTTTCCAATAGTCCAGGCATGAAACGCCACTATAACTCAAGAGATTAGCAGACTCGAGTGAAGCCATTCTGGGAAGCACTGAAGAATATTTCTGTGTTCATATTACATTTTGAGGTTAGTGTCTCCCCCCACCCCCGCCCCGAACATGAACTCTATTGTTAAAGAAGGAATTTCATCTTACACAACACCGTAACTACAGTCAAACATCAGGTCCCGTTCGTTTTCTCATACAGTTCCAGAATCTATATTCTGTTCTTTAGCACATCTTATACGGGATGTCCAAATCTGAATTCGTCTTCTATCCCTGCTTCTCCTTGGAGTTCACATCACTCATTGAAACCTTAGGAAGCTCATCCTGACACTGCCTACTGATCATAGTTATGCCCTTCCGAGGACTTTTCCAGCCCCTCAGCCAGGCACACAAATCCTTTCGTCATCCAGACGTGGTTCTTTTCATCTTCTTTCATCTGAAAATCTTCTGTGTTCTCTAATTCTTCATGAAGGTAAGACATTCGGCCCAGGATTTCTCAGGACTGTACCTGGTGCATCCCTCTGCTATAAGCTCTCTTGTTTGTGTTGATGGGTCTTTGATATGCTGTCCATGTACCTGTATCTTTTCAAGTGTCTTTGATCTGTACTCTCATAAATTAATCCCTTGCTACTCTCACTTTTTTTTCAATTTTCCTGAAACATAATTACATTTTTGGATTACTCTGTTTACATGTCTAAAATCTAATCTCTTTGAGGTGAGGAGCATTATTTTATTCCAAACAGGATATTTTGATACAGCCGTATTCAATATTGTGGGCATTCTTATAAGCCTGTTTGGTACAGAGATGCATTAAAGTATCTCTCTCTAAAAGTGTAACATGTTTGAATTTCATTATTAAGATCTCTTACATTTGATTATGTGGAACGGAATTTTGCTTCCCATTAACTAGGTAATATTTATAAAGAAAATAGTGCTTGAAAGGAAGTAATCATGCAAAGATACTGTTTTAAATGTGTTAGATTTAAGAACAAATCCCCTCTGTGGCCCAGTCCTCCCCTCCTTCAAGACTTTCTGCCTTGGTATTATACACATTACTTACCAAGACCTGGTATAACCTCATCCTTGCTTTTCCAGAATGAAATCATATGAAGAATGGAATTTTGTCAGTTTTATTCAAATGGTAGGCTAGCCATGAATATTTGTTAACTGAGGGAATGAATTTGCCTTAGTTTGGTTTATCCCAAACAGAATGATAAGCAAAAATGTTTGATGAACAACGGTATATACTCAAGATTATTTCATATAAATAAATTCATCAGAAGTTGAAATTTTTGTGAAAAAAAATGCACTTAATAAACCTCACCTACTTAATATCAATGTTTACTCATACTGTGTAATGTAGTTCTTCTTCTTTACTTTTTGATCCTGGGGGACTAGGATTTGTGATTCACTAAGACCCCACAAAATTCAGACTTTGGTTTTAACTAAATGCATCTTGGCCTTCACACAGTTATACATCTAAAAATTAGTTTGTCAAACCAGGTTAACTTAGTGACCATCTGGGACTTATTTGGGAGAATCTTTGATTACACACAAATAATAGGGCTGACAAAAGAGCTAGAGGAGAAGCAGAGAGGGGACAGAAATTCCGTAGTGTATTCTCAAGCAGGTCATTATTATGACTAACAGGAGTTTCCTGTTAAGGGGACATGCTGCAGAATTACGCCAAACGATGGGAGACAGGAGATTTGAGACGTCACCTCACACAAGTCATTAATTGGAGCTGTTCCTCCTAAGGAACCTCATTTGGCTAGGATTCCCAACCTGCCACATAGAGGAGGTTGGGTTCCTAAAATAACTCCAAAGGCAAAAAAATCCCATACTTTAGAGTTGGAAATAAGGTAGATTCGTGACTCAGTAGATATGACAGACTTAGAGCCATGTGTAATATGTTATGCATACCGTAAGTATGTATTGCTTCTTTTCCCATATCTACACATAGTAAATGACATTGATCGGCTCTCCAGCTAAAATGAAAATGAATTCAGAATCTCAATCAAGATACATGATTTATGAATTTTCTATTAATCTACTTTTAACCCATCTTCAGTTTAGTTTTAATTACACAAAATATATATCTTATATTGATTATCATATATACCAGTTTGATTATGAAGACACTAAAAAAAATTGGGTAGTATGAATCTTCTTCATATTGAGAAAATTTAGGCTAGATATTTTAATGAGTTCTCAATTCATGAGCTGACTCAAAAGCTTCAGGCCAAGAAGACAATATCCACAGAAAGTACGGGAGGGAGTTAATGAAGCAAAACATGTAATTGCCATAATGAAAATGGGAAAATTAGAGACACCACACTCCTTAATGCAACTGAACACACACTGCTATATCATGTTATTTAATTAATATTTATTTCACATTAAGAAAATTATTACTAGTATTATAATAAATTTATAATACCTTTTTTGCATTTTTAACATACTATAACTTGGTTAAGAAACTTGGTGTTAATCACTGTTAACTACCTTTAAAAGTGCATTATCTGGTACAGTACAAAGTCAATAGTGGAAATTAGCAATATGATTATTGATTTTGGAATATGGATTATATTTAAGCTCCACAAAATATTTCTTGGGAATTTTAGGAAAATCAGTCTAGAACACAATTTTCTCTTGGCATTATAAGTACCTAACCTTATGACCATGAATTTCAATAACATGTTAATGTAAGCATTATATTTATAATTATTGGGAAATTTATAAATGAATTATAAACACACAAATCATAATTCACAGACAGTATGTTATAGTAGTATAGATCAATTCATACTTAAGAATATGGTATAACAAGGTAAATTTAAGGCCATTAGTGTTGTTCAAAAACAGTGTTACAAGCATAAGAGGCTTCACATCCCCTATGTTCTGCTTAGTTAGAGAATATATTCTCATCCAATTCTTAAACCTTAGTGTTTAGAATTTCAAACACACCCTTTAAACATGGTGGTATGCATAGCCATGCAAGAATTTATATTATGTATTTCCACGTGATTCTGGGATGTCAGGTGTGGAATATAATTTAGACTAATGATTACACCTACCAGGGTGACAGAGGAATCTAAGTACTTGCCACAATGGCTTGGAGCTCTTGCAAAGCATATAGAAAAAAACAAATAAGGACAAAAGGAGTTTCTTTAATACAACTAATAAAATTAATAACATATAGCTAATGACAAAAAAAAGTTTCCCTGAACTAAAAACAGGAGTAATGTCACCCAATAAATTATAACCAACATCTTTGAAGTTTTCCTATAAAAATAACAAAGATTTCTTTCAGAAGCAATTAACATTCCATGCTACAAAACTTTTACTTTTTCCCTCTTCTCCCTTTAAATGTGCAGTTTTTTTTCCTCCGAATCTAGCAGCTCTGACTCAAATATTCTTTACTACCCTTTGTTTTTATTTCATATGAGTGGGCCAAATATTGAGAACATTGGAAGACACTTTCAAGAAATAGTTGATTTTTTTTTTATTTCACATGGCTCGTGTATAATAGAAAAAAATTCTTTTGATAGAATAAACATGAAGAAACTAAAACAAAACTTTATTTATTTATTTATTTTATTTTTATTTTGCAATACAATTCAGTTCTACATATCAGCCACGGATTCCCTTGTTCTCCCCGCTCCCGCCCCCCTCACCTTCTCCCCAGCACACCCCCCATTCCCACCTCCTCCAGGGCAAAGCCTTCCCCGCGGACTGAGAACAACCTGGTAGACTCAGTCCAGGTAGATCCAGTCCCCTCCTCCCAGGCCGAGCCAAGCGATCCTGCATAGGCCCCAGGTTTCAAACAGCTGACTCATGCAATGAGCACAGGACCCGGTCCCACTGCCTGGATGCCTCCCAAACAGATCAAGCCAATCAACTGTCTCACCCATTCAGAGGTCCTGATCCAGTGGGGACCCCTCAGCCATTGGTTCATAGTTCATGTGTTTTCATTCGTTTGGCTATTTGTCCCTGTGCTTTATCCAACCTTGGTCTCGCTCATATAAACCCTCCTCATTCTCGCTAATTGGACTCCCAGAGATCCACCCGGGGCCTAGCCATGGATCTCTGCATCCAGATCCCTCAGTAGTTGGATGAGGTTTCCAGCACGACCATTAGGGTGTTTGGCCATCCCATCACCAGAGTAGGTCAGTTCAGGCTGTATCTCGACCATTGCTAGCATTCTGTTGTGGGGGTATCTTTGTGGATTTCTGTGGGCCTCTCTAGCACTTTGCTTCTTCCTATTATCATGTGGTCTTCATTTACCATGGTCTCCTATTCCTTGTTCTCCCTCTGTTGTTGATCCAGCTGGGATCTCCCACTCCCCTAAGCTCTCTTTCCCTCGACCCTCACCCTTCATTACCCCCACTCATGTCCAGGCTGTTCATGTAGATCTCATTCCATTTCTCTGTCATTGGGCGATCCCTGTGTCTTTCTTGGGGTCCTGTTTTCCAGGTAGCCTCCCTGGTGATGTGAGTAGCAGTCCAGTCATCCTTGTTCCACATCTAGTATCCTCCTGTGAGTGAGTACATACCATGTTTGTCTTTCTGAGTCTGGGTTACCTCACTCAGGATGATTTTTTCTAGATCCATCCATTTGTCTGCAAACCTCATGATGTCATTATTTTTCTCTGCTGAGTAGTATTCCATTGTGTATATGTAGCACATTTTGTTTATCCATTCTTCAGTTGAAGGGCATCTAGGTTGTTTCCATGTTCTGGCTATTACAAACAATGCTGATATGAACATAGCTGAACAAGTGCTCTTGTGGTGTGGTTGAGCATTCCTTGGGTATATGCCCAAGAGTGGTATAGCTGGATCTTGGGGGAGATGGATTCCCAATTTTCTAAGAAAGCGCCATATTGATTTCCAAATTGGTTGTACAAGCTTGCATTCCCACCAGCAGTGGAGGAGAGTTCCCCTAGCTCCACATCCTCTCCAGCATAAGGTGTCTTCAGTGTAAAACAAAACTCTTTAAGTGACTAGTATTACCACTCTTTCAACATCCCCCATTTGAAGGAAAAAAAATTTCCTTCAGAGAAAATAAAATGGTAAGTTAATCAGTGCTTTTAACAAATACAAGCGGTAAAAATGAATAGTGAAAGCTCTTAGTTGCTTGTTCAATAAATTAGGTAACCTATTTGAGTAACTCTGAATAAACACCCCTTGACTGTTCATGTGGCAATACCCCCACTTTCCTCTGTAAATGAAGGAATTACAGAATAATATATAATTTAAATAAATGGTTATAGGCAGACTATGTCCTGCAAATTTTCAAAGGATCTAGTATTAGCCCAAGGCTGAGAAAGTCGGACCAGCCTATGGACAGTGATCTGAGGCATGAGCCGACAGTGCCAAAAGGGTGGAGGAGAGATGAGGACTAGGTGGAGGTAATCACCGGACCGGGAGTTGAGAATGAGAACAAGGGTGCTATGTAGAGGAGAGGTAGACTCACATCTAAGAGTATAGCAGTGAAGAGACATCTACACGGAGGGGATGGAATACCTACTAGGAGAGGTGATCAGGAGATAGATTGAGGAAATTAGTAAATGTACTGAATTTGGTAGTGGAAAAAGCTTTTAGTACATCAGAGAAAGATTCACAAACACGGCATGTGTGCCCAGCTGAAGAAGAAGTTCAGAACTGTATTAGAAAAAGAAGTATCAGTGTGAAGTCAGGTTTTGATCATAAATTAATGGGTAGGTAAAAAATAAATGAAGTTGTTTCTGTGAGGATATATTATGTATATAATATTCTCCTCTCTCTCTCTCTCTCTCTCTCTCTCTCTCTCTCTCTCTCTCTCTCTCTCTCTCTCTCTCTCTCTCTCTCTCTTTGTATATCAAAGCAATTTTCCATTTCTAGACATGAATACTAATTCTTTTACTTTTATTCCTACATTACATATTTTTAATCAAAGGAACTGTATCTTGTGAAAGAAATGACTGAAATTGATCATGGTCAGGATTTCTCGGCAACTGCATTTTTGCTGCAAAGGACATTAGGTACACTGCAAGGTGGCCATTGTTCATGGGAGCCATTGGTCAGGACCTCCTTTTCCTCACAGGGAGATAAAGCTCTGAAAAGGATTCTGCACACAACAGTTTCACTCAATGCTTGGGAACAGTGCTGTAGCTTTATATAGTAGCAGTGCTTAATGCTGGTGGCCTGGGTTAACAAAGAGGAAGACACCCTAATCAACCTCTGCCTTAACAAGAGGTGTAGGATTTACAAGTGAACGCAGCTTCAAAGATAGCACAAACAGCATTTTGGAGTTCAGAGCAAAGCTCACAGTTAAGGTACCTGGAGGGGCTGTGGAAGAACCGCCCAAATTATACCTTTGCTGTTGCCAACTTTCAACTCCATGAATTCATGTTAATTTCCAAGCATATCCTAGAAGGAAGATGTATCTGGTTAAACAGAGGAGAGGTGTCTACTTATTTTGTTTGCCTACACTGTCCTATGTCTATAATCACGAAAACAGAGTAAGTTCCAAAATTAGAATAAGAAAAATACAAAATAAGCTGTAAATACTAATGTACCCGAAAGTCAGAGCTAAGAAAACGAGATGTTTTAATCAGCAAACCAAAGAATTTGAACACCAAAATAGTTAATGAACATAACAGAAAAATATTCACCCATGATAACAGGAAACCGCAAGCTTGTATTGATACCAACAAAAATGAAACAGCTTCAAGATAAGGACAGCTTTTCCTTATAGTAGAAAGGCAATGGAATTTTGTTAGGTAGAGAGAATGATAGGGATAACTTCCACATTTGACAGGGATGGAAGTTACTGATTTACATAAGAATAATCAACTGATTGATGCCTACATTGAAGAGAGTAAAGGTTTGAGGAACAGAATATTGGCCTAGTTTGCAGGATTTCCCCATAAAATGCTTATCAGTTATAAATATTAAAATGCCTTTCTGGTCTGCAAATGTGGCACACACTAAAATGGTCAGACAACTGAGGTTGCCATGACCACCAGAGGAAGACTCTTTCTACTACTACTGAGATACTCAGATGTTATCAGAGCATCATTCCCATTGATGCCTGCTAGAGGGCCTGGCTAGAGGAAATGTGCTGGAGGCCTCAGAATTTCATAAAAAACATCATGTAAATAGTAAAGGTTTAAAAAAGGATTTTTCCATAACCTGGCAACAAGCCAAAGAAATAGTAAAGAAATGTCCTACTTGTTCCTTCTACAATCAAACACCATTACCAGCAGGATGTAACCCAAAGGGTACTCAGAGGAATGAAATCTGGCAGATGGACGTGTTTCAGATGCCCTTCAAATAAAGTGGGGTTTCAGTTTGGCATTGAGACAAAAGCCAACGAACTAAGTTTTCATTTACATAGCAAGTAAAGATCATGAAAAGGTTGGGCATCTTTCATCGACATTATAGAAGACAGCAATAGCATGGCAAATAACTATCATCTATGGATTTAGAACCAAAAAGGAAGAAAAGTTGTCCATGTGAAAAATAGATAAAATGAGTGAATATATAAGCAACACCTAGAACAGTGTGCAATATGAAGATTCACCTCCAGGTAGATGAGGGTTGAATCCCCATTACAGCATGCTCAGCACAGCATCATAGGAAGCCTATGGTGCCTTTGATGTTGATGATAGATGCAGATTAATAGCAAATTAGAATAGATGCATGCATCTACTGAAAAGAAAAAGATAAACATAACCACTAGACACTGACACTAGGAACCTTAACTCTGGTTGTATCACATCAGTGTAACTCCAGTTTGTAAAGTATGTTCTTATTATCAGGAGTTAAATAGCTCATCATTTTGACATGACTAGATTAACCATTGTGCTTAGAATTAGCTAGAGCTCACAGCTTAAGGCTGAAATGGGCTATGTTTATATGTGTTCAGATAAAGAAAGGGACTGTAGTCACAACACTAATGCTAATGCCATAATTACAGATGTGTAGAAATAATAACGTGCTTTTAAAACAAAATACCACAGTGGAAGAATAAGGTAACTAAACAAATAATGACATAACTATACAGGATATGGAAAATAAGTGGTTATTGAACATACGGGAGAAAGCCTGTGTTGACACTGAATCTAAGAGCCTTCAATGAACAGGTAAATCCTTCTAAATCAATGAGCATGTCTTTTGTTTCTCCAAAGACACTAATGCCCAGAACATGGTTTGAAACAGAAGCATCCAGTCAACATGGGATACTACACTAGGTGTTATCATATTGTCTCCAACTTTGTCTGAGAAGCTGAGGAGATTTACTTTACTGAATCAAAGTCTACATACCATTACTTCAAGGCAAATAAAAGGAGAGATTTTAGTTGTGGAGAAATGTAGTAGCCCTTCCCAACAAAAGACAGAAAAGACTATTTCTGTCTGATCATGCTCTTGTCACCAGATGCCACACCACAGGACAGTAACACAAGCCACCTATCACTTTTCAGGACTGTCATGAGGACATTCATGCTTCAGATGATATTCTGAAACTTTATGGAAACTGTAACAAGCCCACAGAAAACATTACAGCAAAGAGTTATTACTACCTTACCCAAATTACAGTCTCTTTTCATAATCCAAAGACAAAGAAAATACAAATTTGTTCAACTCTGTTGAGTCTACACTCTTCCTCCCAAATAAAATTCTGTTTCCTTCTATAAGTCTTGCTTGTCTTATGTGCAATATTGCACAGGCAGGGTGTGGCTTTCCTACTTTTGTGAAAATTGAAACATTCATTTTGGGGCGCTTCTGTCAGGTGCCTTGTTATATTCAGCAGCACTTAATGAGATGCTCAATTCATAGACACTGGGCAAAAGCCTCCTCAGACAGATGCCTACAAGATGACTTCCACCGTTTCAAGTAATAAAAATAAGCAAATAAACAACCCAGATGCCCTTCTGCAACATCAAACTTTAAAATATAACTCAAGAAAAATGCTATGCTCTGACCTGCAAAGACACTGAGAATCGTTGATAGAGCAATAGAGAGTAGCACAATGTAAACTGTAAAGTTCATGTTCTTTTTTCTCTAAAATTGATTAGTGATGTCTAAAAATGCCATTAGGATCCTGAAAAAGGCTGAACTGAGTGTAACTTGGCTTTTCCATGTTAGATGTAGGCTGCAACAAAAAATTATACAACAAAAAAGATTTCATTTTGGAAACAAAATGTCTTCAGTGCTTAAAAAAGACTTCAGAAAAGAACAAGCAATTTAAAAGACCTTTTCTTATTTCTTTACTAAAAATATAACTTATTTAGAATCCACCTTCAATTTCACACTTTAAAATTATCTTTGGGTGTTAAAAAAATTTCCCATATGAATAGAGGTTTTCCTAATATATCTCATAATAGATAATGAATAGCATATATCAGGAATTTGTTTTTTTGAAAATATCATTAGAAGGAACAGTTTTGTATATTCGAGATATTAGCTGCTTCTGGAGACCCAAGAATTAATTTCAGGAAATCTAGATGTCCAGTGTCCTTTGTAAGTGAAGTCCTAAGGACCTTTACCTAATACTATATACAAACGTCAACACAAAATGCACAAAAATCCCAAGTGAAAAAGACAAAGTTAGGAGGTTCAGGATGGTATATAGATTTGGCAGTGCACTACTTTATCTAACCCCAAAATATAAATCTTAGATTTCATAAAATTCAACTGGTACATCAAATGGCATTATCAAGAGAGTCACCATTATATTGATGCAACAGAATAAGAATTTGTATCAAACTAATGGTTGCAATTTTAAAGTGTTGACATCTTACACAAGTTAATATATTATTGTATGTTTCCATATATATATTAGCATATAATGATAAAATTTGTCCTTCTTCCACCTCCAGAAGACATACTCTCTTCATCCACTAGTGGTCACTACTGTAGTTCATATCGATATTTTATTGTAGAGGTCAGAGGAAAAGCTGCAAGACCTGATCCTCTCTTTCCAGATGCGGGTTCAAGGACTCCAACTCAGTTCCAGAGACTTGACAACAAATGTTTTTAACCCATTTACTCTCCAATTGTTGATGGTCTGTTCACATATACAAGAGAAGACAAGGTGTTGTCTGTCTGTGTTGACCTATTTTACTTAACACTATGTTCTCCAGTTTCATGAATTTTGCTTGAAATAACAGAATTACATTCTTTTTGGAAAAATAAGCTTTATTTTGTATGCAAACTGAATTTTCTTTACCATCTGTTTATGGGCATCTAGACTGGTTCTAGATCATAGACTACGGATAGTGCCACAAGAAACAGAGACTTCAGGAATTAATTGAAGGAGCATTTTTTTTTTACTATGTTTCTCAAAAACATTTGGCATATCTGTGTAAGCATGGGCATTAGCTCCTCTAGGAAGAATGGCATAATGAACAGAAGAGCACCACACAGAGCCTGGCAATGTGGTACTGTGGTGGCCAGAGGTGAAGAAGCCATCCTTGATCAGAAGAAAGCAGAAAGACACATGAGTGCAGAGTAGGTCTGCTTACCCACTTTATACTACTAAAGTAAACACATTTCTGGATCCCATTTATTCTCTCGAAACAAACACAACCATAGTAGCTTTCTTTAACTCCATGAGTAATTAATATCAGTGGAGGATGCTCCACTCGAGCAGAATAGTGGTGCTTTGTTTATGACTCAGATTTCCAGGTTCTGAAAATTCAACAAGGGGCCTGAGCATGTGAAAGGAGAAATTACAGAGGTTTGGATGCTCAGACTGGTTTATTAGCAAGAGGCTGAGGCTGACTGCTTTGAAGTGAGCAGCATGCACCACGTCTCCAGAGAACAGCTTCCCTTGAGATTTCTCAGATATGTTTGGTTCTGACAGGTCCACTCAATCTTCAGAGGATTCATTTACAATCCAAGCAATTGTTCATGTTTTGCAGTGAAATTATGAACCATTTTCCTCTTCTCATCTTTAAACAATATTATGGTTTAGTGTAAATACCTTTTTAATGAAATGAACGTCAGGCCCCTGGTGTTTTCTGAAATCTTCACAGCTAGAAAAGAGCTACAGATACACATATATACAAAGGTTTCTATTCATTTCAAAGTATTACCTTTTACATTCATGAGCAACATATTGCCTTAAAATGTGCATTTAGATAATTAGACGTATTTCTGATTTTGTTTTTCTTACAGCATAATACAACCAATTTTAAAATTTATGCTTACTACAAAGTCAACTTTGTGAAAACTTGATTTCGTTAATTGTGATTGTGCTTGAACAAGTCTATGGAAATAGTGAAAGATTCTGTGAGAGGTACTTCAATATTGGTACTAGGTAATGTATAAATAAATTATGTGTTTTTCATGTAGCTATTTTTACAAACTAACTGTTTTAGACTTCTAAAGAGGTACAAAAGTTCCCTATCTTTGGGAATTTTCAGACAGATTTTTAGAAATCATAAGAGTCTATAAACTTTCTCGTTTCCATTTAAAAAAGCAATATTGTGCCAGGCAGTGGTGGCACACACCTTTAGTTCCAGGACTTGGGAGGCAGAGGCAGGTGGATCTCTGTGAGTTCGAGGCTAACCTGGTCTACAAAGTGAGTTCCAGGACAACCAGGGTTGTTACACAGAGAAACCCTATCTCAAAAAAAAAAAAAAAAATGCATAATTCTACACGATATTAATAGACATAAAGGAGATAAGATCACTTTGTTGTCAAATTTGTATAGTAAAGAACTCTTGGTGAGATTCACATCGAGATCTGGGATGTCAAGAAGTGAAGTAACGACAAAACCCCACTCACTCCTCTGCTTCTTACTGGATTTGCCCCTGACTCTCACTATTCACATTGATTCTCCAGATACAGGCCAGCACCAAAGTCTGACGAAAGAAGCAGTTACACTCAACTCTGGCTTGGTGAGGAAGCGAATTTACTGGGGTTTTCCGTGAAAGTATGGGTGAGAGGTTACTGCTTGGCGCGCAGGTCGTTACAACTCTGAAGGAAAAAACCAGTCTCTCCTCTAGAAACAGTAAATTGTCTCTATGTCCTTGGAGAAGGGCAGGACTCATGAGCCCCTCCCTCGAGGGAAAGTTAATGGGCTCAATCTTGTGTAGAATCTTCTGAGGAAATCACAGCCAAGAGGGCAATTTCCAAGTGTGCCTGGAGGGCAGTGTTCTTCATAGAATCCCCGTTCTCTGTACCCTGCTCTGGCAACCCAGAATAGGTTGAACATCTTGGGTGGTTACAAGTTATCCAGATGTATCTGTACTATATATATGCCCTCACTGACTGTAGATCCTCGTTTCTACCGGTTCTCTCCTAAAAAATGAATGAAAGTCATTTGTCTGGGAAAATGATTATCAGTATCTTCAAGCCTTCAAACTAACTCTGAGTCACTTATTTACCATATTTCCTGTTGTAATTTAAAAGCGGCAAGGAGTCATGCCATTCAACAGTACTCAGTGGGAGGTTTCTTAGGGGAGGGGAGTGAATGGGCAGAGAAGGAGGCAAAGACCAGTCCCTGGGGATGAGAGCAAAGGAAGAGAAAGAGACTAGAGATTTACAAGGTCCACCTTTTATAAGGGAAATCAGTGAATGTGCACAAAGGTGCTCTTAGCGCCTCCAGCTGAGGATTATCCTGTCAGGACCCTAAGGGCAGGCCAGTACAGATGCCTAAATGCTAACATTTCTTTTGCTGGAAAAGTAACAAGGATGTCTAAAAACATGCATGCATCCTAAAATTATTTAACTGTAAAGAAGGGATTTTTTTTTCCTTTGATTGGGGGCCAGGGGGTTAAAACACAGTTTCTGTGTGTAGCCTTGGCTATCCTGGAACTCACTCTGTAGAGCAGGCTAGCCTCAAACTCTGAGCTCTTTCTGCCTCTGTCTTTCAAGTGCTGGTATTAAAGGCATGAGCCACCCCTGCCCGGGCTCAAAGAGAGGGAATTCTTAAAGGTCATTTTGGCAACTAGTCTTGAGTACAGAAATATTCTAATACTGAATCAATGTCAGTCAGGTTGGGCCAGGCTGGTAATATTTGAAGTTGAATTTACTTGTTTTGCCTTTACGTGGTGTCCAAATATAAACTTATCTGTGGGAATGTGTTGTATAATAATATGTCTGGGAAGAAAGGACACTCTTACGACTGGAATAAAAATAAGCAAACCAAACCAAAACAACCATAAAAGCACCTTCCTGTAGTCAAGAAGAATTCTAGATTCAGGAAGCTTCTAGATAAGATCCTCTCCAGGCCTGTATAAGCAGTAAGAATTGTTGGGGAGACCAGACTCTCCAAATGACTCAGATACCCACAAGTCATGCAGAAAGCTCCTGAGATGCAGAAGTTCACCCTTGCTGGGACTGACTTTTTGGCATTATAGTTGTTTTGGGGTAATGCATGCCACTGTAAGGAACCCCTCAGCCATACTCCTATAAATAAGTCCAGTAAATGCACTGGCTCACCAAGCTAAACTTGGGTGGAATTGTTGTTTTGGTGCTGTCTGGAAGTAAATAGACATTTGTTCTCCTATCCCCGGAAAAAGTCACAGAACAAAATCTTTCAATCCAGGCAGTTTAGTTACTGTTCTTTGCTATGGCAAGACACCATGACTCATAAAATCTTACAAAATAAAACGGTTAATTGAAATCTTGTGTGCAGGTTCAGAGGCTCATTACTGCAAGAAGCATGGTGGCAGGAAGGCAGACACAGTGCTGGAGAAGTAGCAGAGAGCTTACATACTGATCTGCAGGCAGCAGGTAGAGAGAGGATAAAACTGGGTCTGGCACAGGCTTTAGAAACCTCAAAGTCTGTGGCACACCTCCTCCAACAAGGCCACTCCTCCTAATCCTTCCTAAACAGTCCAACAACTGGGAGCCAAACATTCAAATATATGAGTCTATGGGGGGCATTCTCATTCTAACCACCACACCGGGGAAGTCAAAGTCTCAGGCAAAGTCCAGTAATATCTCTTTTCCCAGTAGAATTCCATTGTATGGAGTTGTATTAGTTACTTTCATATTGTGGGAACCCAATGCCTGGCATGGACAACTTAAAAGAGGAAGAGTTTAATTTGACTCACAGTTTTAGAGGGTTTCAATCTGTCCTGACAGAAAGGACACGGAAGAGCACAGCCCTTCAGGCTGTAGGACCATACTCACATCTCTGGAGTTGGGGGAAGAAGGGGGATCAGGAAGCATGCTGTGAGTTTGGAATGGCTCAACCTGTGACCTACTTCTACCAGCTAGGTCTCAAATTAAAAGTTTCTGCAGCATCTCAAAGTAGCCCCTGGGAAACAGCTGCTCCAAACATGAGCACATGAGGGACATTTTAAATTCAAAACATAATAGGGGTTAATCATTCATTGTCATCCTTTTTTTTTTTTTTTGATCTTTTGTTTCTCAATAGGGTATTTATTTTGATTGATGAAACAAAAATTGTAATATTCGAAACCCATTGTTCCTCTGGACAGTATGAAAATCCAAATGAAGATTTAACCTTGAGTACCTGGCATGAACTTTCTCACTTAAAATATCCCATCATTTTATGGGGTGTTTATATTCACTTCCATATAGAAGATTAGTATTCATGCTCTGGGATATTTTCTTTTAAAATATATCAATGATGTGTTAGCTCACTTTTCCCATCTATGTTATTGGATTAAATATCGTTTTATGAAAATATATTATTTGTCTACTGAGGAGATGATAGAAATAAGAAGCTTAGAATTAACTTATCTGGAAATTGTTGTATAATATGAATCCTTCCTTTTACCGTATATATATGATCATATATTATCAAATATATATATTTGAAATTTAATATACATATATACATTAGATTTCAACTATAGAAAACACAGTTTATTAATATATTCTCTTTTAAAGAAATTTTTCTTTACTTTTAGCTATTTGCTTGTGTGTATTTGTAGGTATGTTCACATAAGTGTAAGTATGTACAAAGTCCAGAAGAGGATGACTGTTGGATTTCCTGAGTAGGAGTTGTGAGGTATCCAGTGTAGGTGTTGGGAACTGAACTTATATCCTATGCAAGAGTAGTTAGCACTGTTAACTGCTAACCTCTCTCTCCACCCTTAACATGTTGACAGAAGTTTCTGTCCCACTAGCAAATACTCAGCAACTGCTTCCCCAATTACCACACAGAGGCATACATTAATTATAAATATCTGGCCAGTAGCTCAAGCTTAATACTAACTAGCTCTTACACTTAATTTAACCCATAATTCTTATCTATGTTTAGCCATGTGGCTTGGTATCTTTTCTCAGTATGACATTCTCATCTTGCTTCCTCTGCATCTGGCTGGCAATTCCTGACTCTGTCCTCCTTCTTCCCATCATTCTCAGTTTGGCTTTCCCACCTAACTTCCTGCCCATCTACCGGCCTGTCAGCTTTTATTAAACCAGTTCAAGGGGCAAATCTTTACAGTGTACAAGGGTATGATTCCACAGCACTAATATATCATTTTAATCATGATTTCTATAATAACTTGTTTAATTCTTATTCTGAATCATTGTACTATATTCCTTGTTACAATAATATAATATGTGAGAGCAATTTATTTGCTCTAGGTTCTGAGATCTGAAAAAAAAAAAAGAAAAAACAGGACTAAAAGGTTATAGTTCCAAGAGAGGGTAGAACAGAAAGAGAAGAAAAGAGAAAGTAAGAAACTGAACTCACAGTCTCAAGTACATTTATGATACTAATAGTCCATTCATCAGATAGAGCCCTCATGACCTAATAATCCTCTAAGTAAGCACCACTTCCCAATGCTGTTGCATTAGGTATTGCATTTCCAACACACGCTTTTGAGGGGAAATATTTAAATTATTTTGCTAATGACTCCTCCAAAGTGCCTGAAAATTTCCGCTTTGGATTGGATTCATATAAGTAGAGCAACATCCATCAATAAAAAGAAAAGAACACGATCTTAGACATTCATGCTATGTGCACAGTGATGAATGACCTAGCAGTAATCAGTACAGGGTATAAGATAGGATGTTTGCACAAGCTTATGTTACTCACCCAACTGACATAATCAATATCATTCAATGCGATACAGTCTAGTTCCAACTGGAAACATACACAAATAAGTGGTTGTTAAAATGGAGCCTGCCAACTTCTTGCCAAACACGTAATAATATTTAAATGTTCAATGCTTAAACACTCACAGTGGTTTACATGGTTGCACAAGCAAATGAAAGCTATCCCATTCTAAGTTCATTGATCAAGCATGTGCTGCTGAAAGTAAATTAATATTAACTTTATCAATAAAATAAAATTACAGATATTCCATGCTTTATGATAAAATTAATAGTCCTGATGGCAACAGAACAAATATTTTCCACATGTCTTCAAAAGATTGTTCCAGCCGGGCGGTGGTGGCACACGCCTTTAATCCCAGCACTCGGGAGGCAGAGGCAGGTGGATCTTTGTGAGTTCGAGGCCAGCCTGGTCTACAGAGCGAGATCCAGGAAAGGAAAAAAAAAAAGCTACACAGAGAAACCCTGTCTCGAAAAACCAAAAAAAAAAAATTTAAAAAAAAAGATTGTTCCAATATCCTTCCTAGTCTATTGGAAAGATTAGGTAGATCACCTTACTAAAACGTTCATGATCTCCTCTTCCATTTGACATAAAGTAACTGAAAACCAATTATCAACTATATTTTGAGGAAAAGAGTGAACAAAATTTCCATATGTACATGAAATGTTTTTATTTTCAAAAGATCAGTGAATGGAATTTGTCAACTTTCCCTGTAGACCTCAGATAGGATATACCCCTTGTCTGAAAATGATGAGTACTGAGAAAAAAATTTACTTTGCAGAAGAAAATGAATAGGAGTTTCAGTAACATACAAGTTTCTTATTTTCAGGATATGTACCTAGATTTTGTTTCAGATCTTAAGTATACTGATGTTTAGCATGTATCAACATGTTCACTAGATTATAGCAGTGCAATTATGTGGGAGACAGTGTACTCAAATCTAACACATGCTAAAATTCTCCAAAAAGGTATAAAATGGTATCTATGTATGAGGTCTTGTTAAAAAGCTCACTTTATAGATTATGAAAATTGAATTTTAAAGATTTAGTAAATTTCCCAAGTATTGTGATCAGGAATGGCAGGCCAAAGGAAAATTACGTGCCATCTCTGAGTGAATCCTCTGCACTCTATCTACACTAGTCTTCCGATTAAGACGTGTAAATGCCCTGCATAATTGGTAGCACTTTTTTTTTTCTCACTGCCATGTAGTATAAGCTCAGTTTTCTAAAGACACAGTATGAGAACAGCTATGTGAGAGTCAGGACATTTAATAAATATCCAGCCACCTGAAAAAACATAAAAAATATGAATTGCCAATAAGGTTTATCCAAGAGCTGTGTTGCCTCACATGTCAAAAGCAGTAAGTAGTTCCCCAGGCTCTGAAAAAAATTATACCCAATAAAATTTCTTTCTTAGCAGGAAAACTCAAAGCTGTGGATCATACCAGTACAGAATTTATAAAACATATTCCTGGATGCACAAAGACCATTTCCCTTCTCTAAACCACCATGAATGATATTTCCATGGGTTTATCCAAGGATAAGAATGTAAAAGCAATCCTTGCAGCAAATCTACAGTCGAGATAGCAATTACAGAAAGGAAAAAGCAAATGACCTGATACTCTGACCCCAGAAATAAGATACTAAACTATCTGAAAACTTAAGGTAGTTATACATAGTGGAAATGACTGATTAAGGTTCCTTGGTGTTCCCTACCACCATACTGAGTAGGGGCTTCTCCAAGCAGTGGAGATAAAAGTTCTAACATCTGTCCACACACAGCATGTCTTTTTCCTGAAAGGATTTTGGCACACACCAAAATGTCATCCATGCAAAACTTTCCAAGGCTGTGGGATGCCAACCTGCAATTATTTCCTCTTATTAAAGAATAAACCTGAGTTGAACAAAGCCAAGGAGGGAAAGGAGAAAATGTCTACCCTCCCTTTGGATATTAACTCCAGTCATAGACTTCAAAAACAACAACACGGCTAAATCAGGCTGAGTTATAGTTGAATCTGTGTAGTTTTTCACTCTGAGTTTAATTTAGTCAGCCAGCTCAGAAAATGATACACATCTCTCAACTTAGTTATCTGGAGCTACATGGCATATGAGCTATGGTTAAATTAACTGTAGTTGATCTTATAATTGCTTTCCTGAAAATAGATTCTAATATATAGAAATATACCTTCCTCTGCATATAATTCTAGATCCTTTATTATCCCAAATATTTTCTCATACCATGCTTTTCTGGTTTCTCAGTATGGAATGCCCATGTCTCATAGCATTATGTTCTGACTGTCGAAGCACAGCTTGTCTTTTTCTCCTCCAAAACTTTTTGTATAGATTGATACCTACTCCATGCCTCTCCCTTTCTGCTACTGGTGGCTCTTTATGTCCTTTTTCTGTTTACATAGCACTGTGTTCCTTTGTTAACATGTAGCTTATGCTCTTAGATTTGGTTTCATTTGTTCTACCAGGGCAGTACCAAAGATTTGTTCAACACCATGTCTTGGTGTTTGTGGAACAATCCATTGAGTAATATAATTTTTATATTTTCAGATTTATTATATGACACAGTAATATAAACCATGGCATGGGTGCCATAAATACTTATGGAATGAATCTCTGATTTTGATATCCATATATTTTATGTTAATGAAACTTTTTACATCTTCCCTATCATAATTATTATAGTGCAAATTGATTATAAAATCAATAAACTACATTTCTATTCACCCCTTTTCTGTAGGGCCCCCTGACCTTACTCAAATAAGAAAATATCTTCAATTCCTAAGAAACTGGTTGAAGGCCATCAATTTTACTTGAGGTTTCCAGTTGTGATTCCAGAGGCATAGGATTTGAGAGGGAAGGAAACTTTACATTTCCATCCTGATGGCATATTTCACAGCTATGATGAATAACTATTCAAATACTAACACTGAAATACAAGCAATCATATACAGAAACATAGTAAATTTTATGAAATAGAATAGTACCTAATTATAAGTAACATATCAAATATGCCCAACAATTCCTAGTATACAGTAGGCTTTAAGTTTTAGATCATTACTACTGTTAACTTCAATTATAAATTTAAAGAACTTTCAAGGGAGATATATCATAAAAAGAAAAATTATTTTTTCTATCATGTTCCCAAAAGTAATGAGATTTGGCAGAATTTGAAATTATAGAGTAATTCCACATACTTATTAAAATTTACGCACAACACAACAAAGTTGGTTGAATTAGGAGATGGATAATTTAGCTTGAATAAATTATGTAATTGAGTATAAAATTGCAATGTTTTGAAGTAGAAACAACCAAGATATAGAACTGATCATTTTCATTGTTGCTTATGAAATTTAAGACTTTATTTTGACTAAGATATATTTAAAGTATCTTCGTGTGCTCATGTGAATAATTTAGAATAAATTACTTAATTGAAAGATACCTGGAAGAACAGAAACAAGACAGACATTCAAAGATGAATAGGAAAGAGATTCTAAACTTTCAATGAGAATTCATCTCAACTGAGGAAGAACCTGGTGAGCTAGAATCCCGACATCCTTCTTCTGGAAATGATAAATTCTTTCCAGGTCCTGGGCCTCATCACTGAAGACAGATAATTTCCATCATCAGTTCTTACCCTGATAGTGGCTTTTTCTCTTTATTTTCCTGGTGCCATAAATGAAATGGGTTTTTAATGTAGTTTTGTTGCGAGTTGGCCACTTAACTGTTGACTTCTGTTTGCCTGGAATAAGGGTATGGGAGACTGAAAAAAACTGTTTTCAGATTGGAAATCACATCACTCAGAATGATGGTTTCTTTGAAGTCACAATTTTCTCAAAAGGCATTTGGTCTTTTTTCTTTCCATTGCTTATGTGTATCAGCACCAAGCAGGGACTTCTACTCCACACTTCACAATTTGGTTTATTCCATTTATTTAGTGGGTGTGTTGGGTTGCCTTGTAAGCCTAGATCTTGAGTTAACACAGGCCACTTTATTCTTCAGCCTTGCATGTGAGGATCCAAATCATTGAATCTATTTCTGTTCACATACCTAAAAATTCTTACCCTGACTAATCAATTTTATATAATGCTTTCTGTCATAGCTAATCTTGATTGTCAACTTCACTGGATTGGTAAATGTTCAGGTGGTGAGGAAGGAACACTGGTGGGGCTTAGATGCCTATAAAAGAGAAACGAGTACCCGGATTAACAGATTCTCTCTTCTCCTATCCATCTTCCTTTCCCATTCCCCTTCCCTGGCCAATATGCAGTTAGAAGCCTTCCTCCACCATGACTTTCTGTGGCATAATCTACAGACAGAGAAGCCTGGGATGAAGTGACTATGAAGTAAAACCCCTGAATCTCTAGGCCAGAATTGATCTTTTCTCTCTTTTGGATTTTCTCTGTTGCTGTGTCACAAAGACAATATCAAATAGGTTTTGCTGAGAATGGTAACAGGGAAGAGATGCCAACATCACCCATTCAGACTATTGTTGCCACAAAGTTACAAAAAGTATAGAACATTTCCTTCAGAGTAACTGAAGATGATTTTTAACAGCAACTAATCAACGCTTCACAAGGGAATGTCAGATTCTCTATACTGGTTATTCAACTATTCATCTGGAGCCAAGTATTTTAAGAGTCTTCTGCCAGGCGGTGGTGGCGCACGCCTTTAATCCCAGCACTCAGGAGGCAGAGCCAGGTGGATCTCTGTGAGTTCGAGGCCAGCCTAGGCTACCAAGTGAGTTCCAGGAAAGGCACAAAGCTACACAGAGAAACCCTGTCTCAAAAACCAAAAAAAGAGTCTTCTAATGCCACACACATTTCAAATGTCAAACATCACATCAGACAGAGCTCAGTAGAAAAAAAAAAAACTAGCTGTGGCCAGTGTACACATTTTGAGCATAAAGACAAAGACAGGAAAGTGATAACTAAACTCTTGTTATGAAAGTTTAGACCTCTTAAAAAGCTTCATGGATGTGGGTTATGTCTACCATGGAACTCACCTCAGCTACCACCTCTAGAACTGTAGCTAGAAAAATTAATTCAGTGAAGTCTATAGTTGTAACGATTACCAAGACATGAAGGAAAGGAAATGCTACAGATGGGGTGGTGGAATGTCTAAAATAGGAAATATGGAGTCAGGTCAAGAAACCAGTGCAATCTCCACTCTTTATTGACCTTGTTGAGGCAGGAATGGAATGCTGGAACTTAAACAAAACAAAAAACTTGGCATGGGATTGCAAAGTGATTCAATGCACAATAAAAATACTAAATGCGAGGTTCTATACCTAGCCAATAGGGAAAAAAATGCCTCAGTAGTCGAAGCAAGACAGTAAAGGACAGAATCCGGATGAGCAATAATGGCAATACAAAGGCAGAACTCTTATACTCCCCACTCAAGATTCCTGCCTTCTGGTTTTTTCAGCAAATTCTAGTCTTGGCACTGTAGTTAAGGGATTTTTGAAGATGCAATTAAGACTGAGATCTTTCAAGGTGGGAAATTTTCTTTATGACCCCAGTGAGCCTTATCTAATCTTAGAATCTTTATTACAGAGATAGTTCTCTGACTGAAGATAGATGACGCAAGGGGAAACATCAAAAGATTTCAAACCTTAGAAAGAATGTGACATGATTCTGTGGTTTTGAAGATGAAGAAACAGGATCATCTGCCAAAGAATTTGGTAGTTTCTAGAAGCTGAGAAGTACATTGACCAGCTACCGTCAAAAACACAGGCACCTCAGTCCTAAGACTATAGATCTGATTTCTGTGAATATGCATGAACTATGAGATGAATTCACCCACAGAACTTCCAGACAAGAATGCGCCTCTTCATTCCTTGAACTCAAACTTGGGGTATTTTAAACAGAGAATGAGCTGTGACATTCTGTGTCGGAGTGACTGTCCTGCAGAACATAAGAGGTGGTATTTTCTTATAAGAACAAAACAAAACAAGCCCACTAGAACACCATCAACACACTATGCACGAACACACAATGAAGGAAAAGGATGGAGGAGCACATATCGGGAGCAGATGTCAAAGACCGCTCCTGAGATGTGAAACGCTTTGTAAGTGCAGAGGCGACGGGAAAAACTTAGGGGTAAGGAAAGTTTTCCATCACGTAAGATGGAAAACTCGAAGAGACTGTGAGTCTTATTGGTTTGAGTTGTACAGGAGATGGCAGAACAGGTGGAAGAGGATGAAAGTGAGTCGAAAATCTAAGACCACCGCAGGCCAGAAGGGCTGGAGTAATAGCCCTAACAAATTTCAGGGGAGAAAAAGATTCACATCACAATAAAACAGCAATGAAAAAATCTAGGACCTGTGGTTGCAAGGTAAGCCCACCACATGGACATACTTAAAACTGAAAAGAAAGTCTTCCTTTCTGGCAAGCAGCTGTTTAGGGAACTTGCCCAAATCATGCATGCCTAGACTTACATTATATTTTTGTCTTTTATGCACAAAAACCACATCCTGATTGGCACATTCCAATCAGAATGATGTAGAACTACAGAAGCCAAAGAGTCAAGTTAGTACATTTAGAGACATTTTACTTGGTGACTTTCCTGCGTCTTTGTTCACGTTTTTGCAGGTGTTTGGGCCTACTTGCCAGGTTTTAATGTCAGAATAGTGCCTCTAACACAATGTCAGTTGTGCTATGATCTGGGGGCCTGCTACTCTATGAGTACATTAATAGAAAATAAAATACTAATAACAGTGAAGTTTTTAAGATCTCCCTTCTTATATGGCTGATCCAATAGTTATCCCTGTTATCTATGAAGTTATTTTCAAACCTTGGTATTACTCACCATAGGAAGGAAACTTCTTATATTTCTATTTGTCCAACTTTTATTGATGCTTCCTATTTAAAGAGCGTTACTCACAGGTGCATCTTACAATAAATTACACATTAACCTACATCAAGTAAAAAGACCTAATATCATTGTATATACTCAAAAGAGATTAAGGGAAGAGAGCCAGGCACATGTGAATGTGAGTGCTTAGATTTTAAAGCCATCAATTTTTTTAATTTTAATTCATTATTTTTGTTTGGTCTGGATGACTTAAATGCCTTTCTACTTGTGTATATTTAAAGCAATGGATAGATATTATTTTCTCCCACAAAAATTGCTTGCATTAGATATAGTGTGTTCCCATCACTCAAAGCTATCTCATTTAGTTCTCTATTAAGCACTAGCCATTTCTAGTCAAGCATGCCTGATGAAGCCTTCTTCTTTAAAATGCCCGTATTCTTCTTCCTTGCTTTCATCTACGAACAGATTTTATCCTCCAAATAAAGCATGTCAGTATAAGTAGAACACAGACTCAGACTCTTAAGTGCGTTCGCTTCAGTTTGCCAATGGTAGGAAGCTGCTGCTGGATGAGCATCCTGAACTGTGAAATACAATCACAAAAACAAACAAACACCTACAAAGCCTGTTAGCAAGTTGGTGGATGCCTGCAGAGCCGCCGTCCGCACTTGATGCATCCAGCTCATTCATGCCTCCAGTTGGAACAATATTAAACAAAAACCCAAGGAAGGGAAGTCCAAATTCTGCTCTATGCCAGTAACAAATTTCATGTTCTTTCTGATTACTTCCCCCCAAACTGGCAACATTTGGTGCTAAAGCATCCTTTAAAAGATATTAAATTTTCATTTAAAGTCAGATTTTTCAGACAGTGTATCTCCAGTCATTGACTCAGTATAAATTGAAATTCAAATAGACAGAATCAGTCACACACATGTGAGAATTCATGCAGAGATGTTAAAGTAGGTATTTAACATTTTTCAGTTCATTATATTTTCCCTGAATGACCCAAATACCTTATATTTGTACTACTTTTCGGGATTAATACTTTTTAAGAAGAAAGCATTCTATCGTTACATTAATATTGAGAATGAAGAAGGTTCAAACTCCATATCTAACAGTAAAAGGCAAGGAAAACACTCACCCAAAATTTCAGCTCTTGTATAATTTTTAGTCTGGACAATTGAAATTAAGTCTTGAGGTAAATTTCATTTTTCTCAGAGAGCTAGATCCAATATAGGAAGGAGAAAATAAATAAACTTTAGAGTGACTCATTACAAAATCTCAATTTCTCCTTGCTCCTTTAAAATCAGGTGTCATCCTTTAATCTGCCTCCCTCCTTCTCCTACAAGGAAATGCTGTAGCATTGGCCGGTATATCCCTAGCAAAGCTCTAAGCCCAATGGCCAGGAAGTAAGTAAATACTTAGATAAAAGATTTCATTCCAGTTTGGCATATGTTATCAGAGAATTCATTAATTTTCCAGCAATTTCACAGGAATTTTAGCATCCCTGTTTCAAGAAGAGTGTGCTGATAACAAAAGGCACTGTACATAGCACATTAGCTGATGGCTGGCCAATATGAGTTACCCTGTTTAACATCACCTTGTGACTGCTTTAAAAGACTAGCCCATGTTTTAATGTGCTCAAAGACAAAATGTTATTTTCACTTTTCTAATATCAGGGATGTCAATCAATTGAAATTTCTAAACTAAATTATTTTATCCCTGGAAGGCATCATCAATAGGAATTCAAGATACTGAGAATCAGGCTTGCAAAATAGAAATATAAAGTGTCATGTAACAAAAAGCTGAAGGTTTTAGTGGATTTCTTCTATTAGTTTAATTTCTACGTATTTACTATTTCCATTACATTTTTGAAGAAGTTTTCACACAATTGAAATGATAGGTGATCTTTAGCTGAAAATTTACTGTAGTAAAACAATAAAATCATGATCAATTTGGTTATCTTTGGATTCTGTGCCTTGCAATTTATTCAAGAAATTTGTTCATTCAACTAATTGTAACAAGTAACTTTTCTCAAAAGCTTAACTAACTCTGATTTATCTACTAACAGTAGATGATATTCAAAACTGGCTGATGAACACATGTGCTCTACTTTACAGGCTTAAAAATTCAGGATAGTTTCAGAAACTTACTTTCTCTTATTCACTTATAATAACTTCATGCAAAATAGGTTATCACAGTTAATTACCTTGAAGTGGCTTGTTTTGTGAATTGGAATGAGGATAGAACAGATAAGCTCTGTAGAACTTCAAACACTTGAAGTTAGTATTTAAAAGAAATGGGGTCGATATGAATTAAGAGAGTAGATATGTTTAGTAACTGAAAATACTCAAGTGTATTGACTTACAAAAGAATTTACGTATGAAATCTACTTTAATCACAAGTCCCAGACCATTAATTACCGTTATATGTAATTAGTACAAAGAAGAAATTCTCACTTTTCCACATGCTTTGGAAATTTGCCAATAACTCTCTGTTTTTCCTCTAATGAGAAGACATAATATATATTTGTTATCAAATCTCAAAGGAAGCCAAAATTTAAATTGGTTCTAATCTAAAGGAAGATTGCAAACACAATTTTGATGTGAAGGTGGTTTCCTCAAATTCATATTCAGGATCCACTAGTAGTCTTCCATGTATTGGAGAGAAATTTCTCTAGCAAACAAAAAGGCCAGAGAATTCACCTGATCATTATTGTATTATCTATGCTATTCTATTAACTCATTCTATCATGTTTCTCTCTATCACCTAGAAATTAAAAAGAGATTTCTAAATGGAGTAGTCAGATTCAGGTGTTAATAAAGCATTGCATATGTATATGTTAATATAACGTGTGTGTGTGTGTGTGTGTGTGTGTGTGTGTGTGGAGAGAGAGGGAGGGAGAGAGAGAGAGAGAGAGAGAGAGAGAATATGAAATCCTCAAGCAGGCATAGAAACTCTGCTAGAAACCCTCCTCCTTCTGCCCTGGGTCTGAGGACTGGGTCATAGTTTCTGGAGCTCTCCAGTTCAGGGGTTATTTAAGCAGAACTGACCACCTGTCATGCAGGACTATGATCCACCTGCCCTGACAGTGGAAGGTTATCACCAAACTCAACTTCCGTTTGTAAGTTTCTTTCACTTTGTATCTTTCCATATTTTAGCTGCAGTGGGACTGTTGGGAGATGGCAGAAATGAGTCGCATAAGCATTTTTCCTCTTAAATGAGCACAGTTGAGAGCTTGGGAGCCCTGAACTTCTCACAGCAGTGACTGAGCTGCCGGGAACAAGTCTTCAAACACAGCAGGAACTTTAATGAACAGTGGGAGAGATGTCTCCATACGTAACTTTGAATACTAAGAATAAAAAGGTTGTCGTCAATGAAAGCTACCATTGAAAATGCTGCTTTATGTGGAGTCTGAAATATTTCCTTCTTTGGAAGGGAATATCAGTTTGTAATCGCATGCATTGCAGCTAGCATTGTTTTTTTTATTGTGTTCTTATGAATTTGTGATAAGTTGACAGGATCTGAACACGTGCAAAGGCAACAATGATAAATGGGAAGATTAATGTGCTAGAGAAAATGAAGAAGTAGATGTTTAGGTGTCTTTCCATAAATTTCTTATATCAAAGGCACATGATCTTTTATTCGATAAATAAAAGGCAAGACACTGAATGATTTGATTAGACTTCGCAATATGCTTACCTTATTAATAAGAACTCATTGAAATTCAAGACTTACCCAGAAACTCAGACAAGAACAAAAGGTACTGCCTGCCCAACTGGTGTTATTGGATGATAGGAAATAAAAATTTGCCAAAAAAGAAACAGCAGATATCTGCAAAAATATGATTTCAAGATTCAGCAATACTTTTTATTTAAAATGTGCTTCCTTGGCCCATTAAAATGGAATTTTTTTATGATCATACTGCTTCCAAACACACACCTCAGGGAACAAGACACTGCTCAGTGACCAATCTCTACCACACTGGCTTTTTTATTTGAAAATGTCTGCTTCTTTGGAGATAAAACACTTGACTCCTCCACTTCTTAAGCATGGCTCACACTAGCCAGCCCTAAGAACTGAATGTATGTGTCACGATCTACTTAAGATATGCTTCTAGGAAACAGTGTGAAAATCTCAGTAAGTACAAGAGGTCCAACTTCAATACAATCCTATGTCACACCTTGGAGTGCTTTTTATGCCTCAGAATTTGTCTTCTACCAAAAGAGCTGTGTTGTGCTGGGCAGTGGTGGCACATGCCTTTAATCCCAGCACTCAGGAGGCAGAGACAGGTGGATCTCTGTGAGTTCGAGGCCAGCCTGTCTACAGAGTGGGATCCAGGACAGGCACCAAAACTACACAGAGAAACCATGTCTAGGAAAAGAAAAGAGCTGCGTTGCTACTACCTTCATACTCCAATCCTGGATTATAGTTCTTCTGTTGTCCACAACTGTATCCTAAATTATAGATCTACAAGCTCTTGCAGGTCTGACTGATGGTGGCAGAGCATCTTCCTTAGGGGGCAATCTTCCAAGAGGTGCTTAGTAAGTCAGATACAACACTACACATAAATGCCAGAGACTAAGTGGCTTTGATGACAGAATTGTATTTCTCCACAGTTCTGTATTCCACAGTCAGCACGCTGGCAGTTTTGTTCATTCTGAAGCCTTCTTATGTGGATGTGATAGCCTTCTTCTTGTGTTTTCATTAACTGTTGGCTCTGTGTGTGTCTTAGTCTCCTAAGATTGGATTAAAGTACAAAAACCAGCATCATTTTAACTTGGTTGTGTCTTTCAAGCAAAGCTCTATCTTCCAACTGTAGTCACATTTTCTGAGACACTGAAAATTAATGTTCCCACATATAAATTGTAATGGAGTGGAAAGTTATACCAGAAAACCCATAATGGAGTGACCAATGAAAGCCATCACAGGTGATTATGCACATAGTCTGAAGCATAAATTCAGATACTGATCCATCTGAAAGGAAGACCATAGTGAATTTGGTTAGAATCATGACCATATTGCTTCTACCACTGTCCAAAAGTGTTGGATCCTACTGACGTCAGACTCAACTGTTGGCTCACTAATTTCACAGAAAATTGCAGTCTATCCTTCCTGGGTGATATAATGGGCAAATTTTCAACTACTTAATTCCTCTGCATCACTCACTTGTCTTTCTACAGTCTGCACTTTATCATGACCAGAAATGATGGAGAGTGGCAACATTCACTTACCCCCTCCCTAACTTCTGTACCTTTCCTCTCCTTGTCTCAGCTACTCCCAGGCACCTGCAGTCAGACTCTGCCAACTACTCTACATTGTTAATTCCTCTTTTCCCCACAAATTCTTCATTTTTTGCTGTGTTTCCTTTCTTAAGACAGTTCAATCATTTTTAAATAATGATTTTCAATACACACTTATAATAAAAATTTTAAATTCAAATATGTCTTCACATTGTACATTCATGATAAATAATCCACCTATGCCTTCATAGCTGCCCACCAAACTTATTTTTCTTAATTTATTTCCTAGCTCAGCCCATTTTTTAATCTGCTCTGAGGAGATTTTAAAATAAAATGCCTACTTTATTATTTGGTTCAGGCATATAATAAAGAAAACTATGAAAAGGAAAAATAATGGAAGAAATGTGTGCAATGTATAATGTCAGGAATGATGCTTACAGTCAATGACCAAGAGTATCTAAATTAAAGTACAACTAAAAAAGGAAAGAAAGAAAGAAGAAAGAAGAAAGAAAAAAGAAAGAAAGAAAGGAAGGAAGGAAAGAAGGAAGGAAGGAAGAAAGAAAGAAAGAAAGAAAGAAAGAAAGAAAGAAAGAAAGAAAGAAAGAAAGAAAGAAAGAAAGAAAGATAGAAAATAAATATAAAAGAAAAAGAAACACAAGACACCATAATACAAAATTCCAGGGCATTCGGTATTTGGTGAAAATCAAAATACCTTAGATGAGAGAATACAAAATTTATATATGATAATTCAAGAAAGTAGAATTGCATCCAAGTGCTTGGGTAATGCTTAGTGCAAAAAAAGACACTAGAAAAATGCTTTCTAATTAAAAAATTATTTTCAGATAAAAACCTTCTTTAGTATCTCAATTTCCAAATTAAATGAATGCTGTTATCTCCACCAATAGAGAAAATAAGTAATCTGAAAACATTCTGAGTTGTTATTTGTTTTTTTTAATGACCAAATAAAAAATCTTCTGGTGAGTACATCAGCTAACATTGAAACTGCTCAGAGTTTACAGATCTCTTCTAGTGCGTTCTCTCTCTCTCTCTGTCTCTCTGTCTCTCTGTCTCTCTCTCTCTCTCACACACACACACACACACACACACATACACACACAAACACACACACATACACACACATACACATATGTGTGTATGTATATGTGTGTGTATGTGTGTATCTTAGTTACAATTTCTATTGCTGTGAAGAGACACTATGACCATGGCATCTCTTATAAAGGCAAAACATTTAACTGGGGTGCCTTACATTTCAGAGATTTGGTCCATTATCATCATGCTGTGACATGGTACTGAAGAAGTAGCCAAGTATCCTACCGCTTGACTTGCAAGTAACAGGAAGTGCTCTGAAACACTGGGTGGCTTGAGCATATGTGAAACCTCACACTGAGGTCCTTTTGCTCTGGAGGGTGTCAGAAGCAATAGACTTTCCCATCAGTTATACTCCTCTGCTGAAGATTGCCCACCAGCTTGCCTGAAACTTGAGACTAAGTCTGTAGACTTAGATACTGTCCCTTCATTCCTCTGTCCATCCATCTCCTTTTGGGGAGCCAGGCACAAAATGTTCTAAAGGGAAGTAAAAATTTCATCCTGCAGTGACATTCATTATGCTCAGGAAGTAAACAACTCAAGGGCTTCAGGAAGTCCCTGAAACTCATTACATTCAACAGGCGACTTCCTCCCTCCCCACACACATATAAATATAAAGTGTTTCTGACAGACTCTGTCAGATAAGAAGAAGTTGGAACAAGCAAAGCCTCCTGAAAGAAGCTGATATCAGCACAGCAAGGCTCAGACCACCTTAGCTGCCTCAAAGAGACACATTTCAATTTGTCAAGTTACCTACTAACTGTGTGGTCAGCTTCAATTTTCAGCTTTCATAAACTGTCACCCATGCTGGGGTGGGCTTTGGTGATGCAGTTGTCTTTTGAGTCATTTCTGCTCCTGTCAGTTACCAAGCACCTATACTTCTATACCTAACCCTGATAAAAGTCATTGGCTTACCAAATTGGACGTAAGCGGTATACTTACTTTGATCTGTTGACCATTCTCTATCTGGGGTGAGTAGATACTTACTCATATCTCCACAAGGATACTATTATACAGCTGGTACTGCCTGAAAAACAAAAACATACTGTTTGTTTTCACTATTTGTTTGCATTTGTCCCGTCAATTTAACTGACCAAACAACAATAAAAAAAAGAAAAGAAATGAAAGAAAAGTAAAATAAAGCTTGAATGCTTTTAAAACCTTTGAATGGTTTCTTAACATCAACAACAAGAAGCCTAAGTATTTAAGTACTCAGTGGCTTCCTAGACTTCTCAAGTGACTGTAAGTTGGCTGTGACTCATTGTGAAGCAAATCAGCAATGGAGCATGGTGATTAGAGGGAACATAGGGCAGGATATGTACTTCCCACAGAAAGTCTCTCCAACAGGTGAGAATGTATAATGTCATCTGCATATTCCATTGCTGCCTCATTCTGCTCTATGGTCAACTTAGGTTTATTTTCATTTCTATAATATACCTACTCTTAATTTCTCTCATGCCAAAAAAATTGTAGGACCCAACAGACAGAAAGCTCTTAAGAAGCTTGTTGGGAAATTACACATAGGAGTTTTGTTCATCCATAAAGAATGAAGCAATATCATTAGCAGGAAAGTGAACAGAACTGTGGAGCATCAATCTAAGAGAAATATACTATGCTCAGAAAGAATAATATGTTGTTTCTTCCAATATATAGAACATATATACGTTATAAATACTTATATATGACTTAAAAGGAAGACGATGGGGGACAAGGGCATCAATAAGAATGGATAAGGGACTAGGAGAGAAGTGGTGGGTCAAATTATAAGGAAGGTACAATGAAATATATACATGAATATGTCATAATAGAATCCTTTATTGTGTGCACAAACTCAAAACTTAATTTAAAAATAAACAAATGAAAATTGTCATTCATATATATTCAATTCAGGAGCAAATACTTTTGAAAATGCATTTCAAAATAAACTGAAATGTTTATTTTCAGTTATGAATTCATGTTTTTTAAGACTAATATAGTATGTGTTTTGCAAATAATTTGAGTAGGATGGTAAGTAGGGACAAGTTATGTGTGATAAAACTGTCTTAACTTGTATTGGCTGCCATAATAACATCCCACAGACGTGGTGGCTTCAACCCCAGAAAGATGTGCTCTTATCATTCTGGAGGATGTGAAGTCTGACATCGTTTCTGATGAGGGCTCTTTCTGACACATGGGTGACTACTTATCTCTCACTTTGCCTTTTGTCTTGGGGCAATAGAAGGTGAAAGACTTTAAAAGGCTTGTAACTCTTCTAGTTGATGTAATTATAGTCATCCCAGCCCCCTCTTCCTCTTCTTACAAGAATACCAGTTTCATTAGATCCTGGCCTCAAAATTCTACCCTAATTGAGCCTTAATTATCACCTAAGAATTCTACTTTCAAATGAATTAGAATTTAAATATGTGGTGTTTTCTTACTGGATACAATTCAGCCCCTAGAAACAAGCAACAAGAAGTAAGAAACACTAAGAATATTACTGCAAGATAGGAAGCTGGGGAAAGAGTACCGTGTCTGCAAACGTGAAGGATGGGCAGAGTTTGTAAGAAGAAAATGACTCTCGATACAACAACATATTTTAAAAGAAACTATACAGAGTATAAAGCCAACAACATTGCATTCTTAGCACACGCTTGCTACTGGCCCATCAATTAAACCCATGCTACATGCCTGCCATATGAATAAAATGAAAATAATAATTCTTCACCCAGGACATGTGAATGAATGGTATCCTGCCATACCAAAGAGCTAGAAAGGAAAATATTAATACTTAAAAAATGAGTTGTATGATGGAAAAGTGCTGTCCTGGCTAGTTTTTATGTCAACTGACACAGTCTATTGTCATGTGAGAGGATGGAACCTCAAATCAGGAAATGCCCATAGGACTAGACTTTTGGCATGCCTGTAAGGGATATTCTTAATTAGTGATTGCTGTCGGAGAACTCGGTCTGTTTTGGGCCTGGTCACCCCTGGTGGTCCTAGGTTGAACAAGCTACAGGGAGCAAGCCAGCAAGCTGCACCTCTCCATGACCTCTACATCAGCTCCTGCTTCCAGGTCCCCTCCCAGACTGAGCTCCTATCTTGGTTTACTTCAAAGAAATGAGATTTGGGATATTTAATCCACATAAACCTTTTCTTGCCCATGCTGCTTTTGATCACAGTGTTCTGTTACAGCAATATTAACTCTAAGACAAGAGCTGTGAAGATATCACTAACAACAAAAATGTCTTCAAAATCATGTCCTATATGAGGGTATGTTTTCTATGTTCCACCTTCCTTTTGCCCCTTTTGACCAATCTTCTTCACATCCAAAGTACAGAAGGAACGTACCAATGTTGTCACCCACTGGTGATTCTTTAAGGTGTATGTAGCCCTTTGGAAATGCATGCAGTTTACTTGAACCAGTTCTTCAGAACCTGCTCCTAATCCCACGTAAAATTGTCTTTACTTGGACAATTGTTCAATTAATTTGCGAATCATTTAAAAAGGGGATTACATGCTTAAATGCTGCTGTTCTATGAAAAAGTTGAATTTCATAAGCTTTCCTGAAGTTAAAAAAAAAAAACAATGAAAGGTAGCAAAAACCATGCTCTTCAGGGACATTTCCTCAAGGTCACCTCACCATATGTTTGTCAGTGAGGCAAGGGCCATTTCATTGGTAGAAATTAAATCCTCTCCCTTGCAATATAATTATCCCCAGTGATCACTAGTTCCTGGGGTGTCTTTCACACTAAAGCCTGGGCACTGACAATCTGGTCACTTCTTGGGAATCCATGGTGCCCTCAGGACACAGTAAGAGGGCTGGCCCAATTTCAACTCATATCACTGTCTTCTTCCTAATGAGAAGTTCCTTATATTTTCAATTAAATACAACACTTAATTTATTAAATCCCTATGTGTCTACTTGCAGTCGATATGTTCTCATTTTTTCTGTACCTCATTATAGGCAGTGTTTGCAATGTCTATAAATTTACAACCTATAAGACTTTATGGAAACGTTAATGCAATTCAGTTCTATCAGATATGACTTATCACATTTATGAGGAAGTTTCAAACCCTACTATGCCTTCCTTACAATCTAGGGAGTTTGTGTAGAATAATACCTGAGAGTTGTCCAAAATTTGCTTGCCAATGACCTTTCCCGATTAATGAAAATGATAAAAAAAAATTATAGCAAGGAATAGAAC
Organism: Peromyscus californicus insignis; assembly: GCF_007827085.1. Lineage (NCBI taxonomy): Eukaryota > Metazoa > Chordata > Mammalia > Rodentia > Cricetidae > Peromyscus > Peromyscus californicus. The sequence goes on from NW_026294480.1 coordinate 24,599,500, forward strand.
TGGATAGACTGGTCATTATGTGAAGCAAATGAGGGCAGCTCATGGTATAAACCTGAGGGATCCATGAAGCTGTGAAAACCACTTCCTTCCTAAGTGAATGTTGCAGAGAGCAAATAACGACCAGGTCATTGCTGAGTTTACTCATATTTTCAACTCCAAGGAAATAACTGCAGCTCTAACATAGAAACCATATCGGATCTCCTTTTCAGCAAACGGCAGCATTTAAGCATGGGATCCCTCTTAAAGGGATCCCTTTTGGAATGTCAGATATCTGCAGTTTAAAGTATATAGTGATCATTTGCTCTACTTAATTCACCCAGCAGCTTCTGGGGACTGTTAACTACAATGGTAACAGAGACTTTCCCCTTTTGCTCTGTTTCACTTGGTCTACATGCAGTTAACTTGAATGCAAATATGCCATTTCATCTTGATATTTGTGCAATGTGTTTATTTCTTGTCAGTTAAAACACAAGGAGATCCTGAAGCTTCATTTCTCAGTCTCTCTCTCTCTCTCTCTCTCTCTCTCTCTCTCTCTCTCTCTCTCTCTCTCTCTCTCTCTCCCTCCCCTCCCCCGCCGTGAGTGAGTGTGTGTGTGTGTGTGTGTGTGTGTGTGTGTGTGTGTTTGCATTTAGAGTACAATGTGAATCATACATGAAAACACTCCAGTGAAAAATATTCAGACCTAAGAGTTAAGTAATTTGAGCTGCTACGGCCAGGCAACGGGAACACAAAACCAAATAGTAAGTTTTCTGATTCCATAAATAGCCAGCTTTCCTGTGATATTACAGAACCGCTCCCTAGGTAGGGGATTTGCCCTGACTGTTTTCAGCTATCCTGGGCTGTACCTTTCTGTACAGAATATATGGTAAGTAGAGGATGTCATTTCAACCCCAAATTACGTCAGTGTTTTGACTATGGACTGTTTGGAAGGGAGTGTGTCAGAGAGATGTTCTGAGAGTAGTAACAGAACCCCACAGCATCTGTTGGCATATTCTCAACTCACTAGAAAGCAGAAAAAATAAAGGCATATGCTTTCAGGAATGTAACAAAGAACACTCACCATCAGCTGCATAGGAATGCTACTCATGCCTAGCACTTTAGTTCCTGGGCTAATTACAGTGCAGCAACAACTAATGTCTCTTCTTTGTATATCTGGAGCCTGGCAAAGAGTAGTTCATCCACACAGCTAATGATTTCAATTCCATTGATTCCTATATTTGAACTTTCTAATACTGAATACTCATTCAATGAAATCTAATATACCAATAATGGAGTACTTGAGATTATGAACAATAACTACTTCACATGATCACAAACATGTTACAGAAGAGACTAATAATCAGATTTTAGTAGAAGCAGGCAATAAAATAGTGTCCCAAAGGAAAAAAATAAATTTACACAGGGCCTTTATTCCTGTGGATAGATGAGGATATAGAGGATCAGGAGTGGGGGTGGTCAATTGCCACAAACTTCATAAGTAACCTTGTATTGTCCTTGAAACAAGCCCATGAAATAAAAAATTTATTTTCTATAAATCTGTAGCACATATGTTAGAACTTTTAATAAAATTTAACAAACATATTTTTCTTATCTCCCAACTCTTGATCTTATCATTTATTCTGCCGGTAGCAAAACACACAGCAATATTAAGATAGAGCATAGGAAACATACGTCAATCACACTTTACTCAAGCAGTTTAAATATGCACATAGGAAGATACTGCTGATTGGAGGAGTCTGAAGTGCCATTCATAAAGGAAGGAGAATGAGATGAAATGCTGGGCACATAAATAAAATGCTTTTCAAGGTTGAAATGGCTCAGCACAAGCCTCCAGGTCTGCTAAGGATAACATTCTCGAACATTTGCACAAGGATTCATATGAATGCTGGTGGGCTGCTCGGGTGTCCTCAATGTACCCTTCCCCAGCTGCATGGGAAAGGAAAAAAACTATTTGGAGGTAGTAGACCACAGTGCATTGTGGGTTTAAAGTGTAGCAAAAACAAAGCTTAAAAAAGGTTGAATGTCTGAAGATCCTTATTTGAGAGAGAGTGGGAGTGAGGGGAGAGGGGCAAATGAGGGCGGGAGGTAAGGAGAGACAGAAAGAGAGACAGAGACAGAGAGAGACAGAGAGATGGAGACATAGAGAGACAGAGAAGATAGAAAGACAGAGAGACAGACACAGAGAGATTGATTCAGTTAGAACCCTAAATTTCATAGTTTTTAACTTTGATTGGAAACTTGAAATTAATTGTTTTCCAGACTTTAGTCTCAATAGTTCTGATTTTAACTTATGTAATGTAGAGGAAAAACTCAGACGTTTGGTTTTTCTATTTGTATTTTGGATGTAATCATTATCTACAGATAATTTTCAGAGAAATGGAGAACCATCCCTTCATTATGGAAAGATAAGAGATCATATTGGCTATTTCAAAGCACAGAAGAGACCATGAGTACAGTCAGTGATATTGAAAATTGAAACTTTGGTGGATTTAAATAGATTCAAACTACAAAACTAGAAAACCATTAGAGATGATTCCAGGTTGCAAAAATGCATGAATAGGACACTGACACACTTGAAGAGAAAACATACTCAGATGCAGCTTTTCAAATGAATATTCTTATCAGGGCAATGAGTCAAAGTTTACTTTTAAAGGGTAAAATCCAGCAGAATTGGATGAAAATAAAATTGAGAGAACATATCTAAAGGGAAAATAATATGTTCCTGCAACTTATTGACATTTTTCTTTGTCCATCAAGTGTTCACTGATTAGAAAAAGTTTAATCTTCATAATAAGGATAATGATGCCAGAAGTGAAAGAAAAAATTAAAGTAATAATTCATATTTAAGAAAAACAGAGAAGGATACTTGGAAGCTATTTGAGTATAAGCAAATTAACTTTGAAAATGTGCATCTGCAGTAAAAATATTTCTGTGTCCCACCTGGCCCACAGTCAGGACAAATCTCTCTCACCCACCAATCCCACAGCTGCCCAGACCCAAATAAACACACAGAGGCTTATATTAATTAAAACTGCTCAGCTATTGGCTCAGGCTAAATACTGACTAGCTCTTACATTTAAACTCAGTCCATTTCTGTTAGTCTATATGACACCATGTGTTTCATGCCTTTACCCGTGTGCCATTATGTGCTGTTCCCTGGATGGCTGGCTGGCATCTTTTCCCAGAATTCTCCTTGTCTGCTTATCCCGCCTATACTTCCTGCCTGGCTACTGGCCAATCAGAATTTTATTTATCAACCAATCAGAGCAACACATATTCACAGCATACAGAACACCCCACTGAAGTGCATCTATTTTTATTGGACATCCTAACAATCTAAAATTCTTTATTGTTAATAACACATTGATGGTTGAGTGTACACTGTAGTTATTCAACCTCTAACTATTGGGGGATAATGTGTGTGTGTGTGTGTGTGTGTGTGTGTGTGTGTGTGTGTGTGTGTGTATTGCAAGGCATAAATAATTAAATTTGCCATTCTATTAAGATAATAGCAGTTTACCTCTCTGGTTCTAGGAGACCCAATTTGAGAAAACTAACAAATCACATAAAATGAAGACTTTAGTGACAAATACTTACAATTCCAACTATATTAAATTTAATAAAGCCCTGCAAATTAATATTTACTATCTGATGACAGAACCTCAAACAGACAGTTGGCATTGCTCACCTTGAGGAGCTCTACCAAGCAAGCAACTGTCAGCTTTGCTAACTCTTCGTGAATGCTGAAGCTTCATTGTTGTTTATTTGTATGTTGTTATTAGCTGGCTTCTTTGTAAATTCTCTCAATGATGTCTCATCCTACTCCATAGCATCACTCATGAGGAGACTTCAACAGTCAGCAGAGAAAATTGAGTTGATACAAAGTGAGGAGTGTAACTATTTCTTTCTAATTGAGATACAATTCATTCTTGTCAGCCAGTGATATAGAGTCATGGATGAATAAAGAAAGAAATAACAAAACAAATAAATAAATGCACAATGAAATATACATCCAATTGATTATTGACTTTCAATAAAAGTTAAAGAGAAGTATCTTGTAGTTTGTTTCCTAACATTGCACCAGTCTTTTAAAATCTTTCTTTATATTTAATTCAAAATTTCAAATAATACATGCACTTAAAGTATTCATTTTAAAGGCATATTTCTGAGTAAAACTTTCTACAGATAGGTTGTTTTGTTGTTTACGGCTATTAGGTCAAGAAGACCAGACAATTAAAATTCAGTCTAACAATACAGGCCATTGCAATTGGCCTTGGTTGTTTGTTTCCAAGAATGTAAGGGTGGGACCCCGTCTCTGAAGATACCACCACTTCAGATACTGAAGTTGGAAGAATCAGGGTGAAACTGACCTGGGAGTCTCTCAAGGACTAGATCCCCCAGTATGTGAAGGGGCCATGTGAGCTGCCAAGGAAGAAAAGCATTCAACAACTGTAAAGCTTCCAAATCACAATGATCCTCATGGCAAAATAATAGTGGCACTTTTATCTAGGTTGTAATCAATAACCATTGAATTGGACTTAAATTCTGCTCAGCAGGAGGTAAGCCATGCCAAATACTGTGAGCCTAGCCAACTGTTCATATCTGCTGAAATCATGGATCCTAGAGGAGAACCCACTACTTACACTCTCCCGAATCAATGTAATTTCTGACTACATCCTAAATATTTATCTTTATATCTGCCAGAGTCCTGCAAGTTAGTAAGGGGAGTAATAAGTTAAATATGTCTCTGTTGTTTTTATTTTCTTTCTCTGTAATAAAGTTAGTGACTGGTCAAACTATATATATATAAAAGAAAGGAATTTCACAACTTAAGCCATACAGCATTCTATCAGTGAAAATTTGAAAAATAGTACAAACCAGCAGAAAATTCTTGTAGAAACACTGAAGAACAAAAAGAGCCCATAAAAGAATGTTGTGGCCAAATGAATTATTAAAGGGAAGAGTAGCTGATCAATTTGTCCAAATTCGATAATAGTTTAGTAGCTTAGTAGCATGGATTAGAGTAGATTGTATCAGGCTAAGCCATTTGGTAGTTATTAGTGACTTGGAGAAAGCTGATTCAATGGATTAGAATTTTATGTATTAGACATAAAATATTCTTGGACTAAATCCAAATTAAAATGAAAGGAGAGGAGGCAAAAAGGGATAGAATAAATCATGCTTTGATGAGTTTTTCTGTCTAGAAATGCAGAAAAATAGAGCAACTACTGGAAAGTATTGTGGGACGGTGAAAAGGTAATGGGGTTACTGTTCTTTTTTTTAAGGCACCAGGGTACTTGTTTGATAGAAAGGAAAAAAATCTAGTAATTAGGGGAATTACTGTATAGAGAGAAATAAGGAAATGTTATTACCACAGTACCATTGAGTATGTGAGCGTAGAAAAGTTGTAATGAACATGTGATGGTTCAGAGTACCGTGAAACACACACAAGGTTTAAGTAATGACATAATTAGCAAAGGCAGGTCCTGTGTCATCAGATGCCTGTAGGTGTCTGGACACAGGTGTATATTTAAACTGTTAGGTTTTTATTATTATTTCGTATTTATTGATCATCTAAAAATAAAGCCAAGCAACCAGCAATAAATAAAAGATAAGTGAAAGATAAATGATGGTAAAAGAGAGGTATAAATCACTAATTGTGATACTAATACACAAAATGTTGAATTTGTAGGTTTGGATATCAGAAAAGGAAGCTACGTAGGGAAAGACATCTCTGTGTGTATATACATACACACACAAACACGTGTGTGTGTGTGTGTGTGTGTGTGTGTGTGTGTGTGTGTGTGTGTGTAAAAGGACTACCTACAGTCTTCTGCTTAAAACCCATTTGTGTGTAAGGAGAGTATTAATTCATGATGTTGGACAAAAAAACATATTTTTTCATGGGAAAAGAATAATTAATGAAGAACTATGAGCAGAATAATTTATATACAATAGGCTAATAAATGTTCAAATATTTACAAACTTGAGTATAAGAAAGTTCATTTAATGTAACAGGACTACAGTTGAATCCACAGGAAAACCAGGAATGAACTGCAGACCTAAATGAGTCCAAAACTTTAGGTTGCAATAGACCACCTTGGAGAGGCTAAAACCTGACTGTCACAAATTTGATCAACTACAAGCACAAAGGAAGTGACTATTAAGGGAACAATAATAACATTTAGCAAAATAAAATGCATGATTATTTAAAGTAATGAATATTATAACACATGCAAAATTTAAAAAAAATAAATATGGCAACCAGAATTCATAACAAAAAAAAATGAAGCAGAAATACCCAGAAATGATGAACCTTTTATCTCAAAATGACATTAAAACAGCAAGTATAAATAATGAATGTGCTCAGAGGTATTTAAAATTATCATACTGAGCCATGAAGTGGAAAATATCAAAAGATACCATATTGAATTCAAAAAAGGGGGAACAGTATTAGCTGCAACAAAAATACATTTTGTTTGCTGACATAGATAAAAATCTGTAAAAATGAAATAATGTGAAGAAGTATCATCAGAATATATCCAAAGTGGGGCATGGATAATACTGAGAAGCGAGCAGTTCAGAATCTTTGGGAAACAGACATGTGTTAAACATGTGTATATTTCAATCACAGCTTCAGAACCAAAATGTCTGAAGAAATAATGATCATTTTTTTCCCTAATTTTAATGAAAACTCTAAACTACAACTATGAGAAACCTTACATTATAGGAACACTAATAGCCACACCAACATATTTTTGGCTTTCTAATTATTCTTAATGAAAAGAAAATTGTTTAAAACTGGTAATGATAGATATGTATTACACTAAAAGAAAGTAAAGAATGACTTCTTAACTGGAATCATGCTCAAAGAAAAAAATTATTCTACCAGCAAGGGTTCTATATTCAGTGGAAATATTTTTCAAAGTTGACAGTAATGTAAATAATTGTCAAGCATCTGATCTAATTGGCCTCCACTGGTTCTAGACCTTCAGAAACACAAAAAACACATCAGGAAAAAGAATAATGTTCTCAGTCAAATTTTTGTTCTTACGAATGTGTGGCTTCAGCGAGAAGTAGTTCTCCCTTGGGCTCAGATACTTGAACAGTCGTTCCTCACGTGGTGACCTGGTTGGTGACCAGGTTTAAGAGGTAGGACTTGCTGGAACAAGGACGTCATTGAGGGTAGCCCTGAGAGTATGTAGCCTCTCCCGATTTTCAGTTTGCACTCTGCTTCATGCTTGTAATAAAAGATATGGTTTCTCAGGCTCCTGCTCCTACTGCTATGCCTGATGGTTGTTGCCATACTGATGGCCTCCTTTATTCTTCTTTTATTGAAAATAGATTTTTCCCCCATACATTTATGGTTTCTCCTCTCAGTTCCTCTTCGACCCCTGTACCATCTGGATCTACAACCTTTCTGTCTCTCTTTAGAAAACAAACAGGCATCTAAGGAATCTTAATAAATAAGATAAATAAAACCATTAGAACATCGAAATATGACAAGACAACCAAATAAGCAAGAGAGCCAAAGAAAAAGAAGCTCATACAGATGCAGAGACACACATCTTTGTACACTCAGGAATCCTATAAAAACCTCAAACTGGAAGCCATACTATAAGTGCGAAGAACTTGTAAAGTAGAAAGAATTTTTTAAAAAGGGGGAAAAAAGGAAGAAAATAGAAGCCCCTACTTAACACTAGGAGACCAAGAGCTTCTAAAAACGCCACTAAGTTCATTTGGCATTGGCCATTACTGCTGGACATGGGGCTTACCTTTAAGAATGGTTTGTTTCCCGAGTGAGACTCCCTTGGAGAAAACTAATTTTTCATTTGCAAGTGGCTGTCAATTGGAGATAGCTTGTGGATTAGGGATGGCACATGTGTCCACTTGTCCTTTCAGCTTTAGGACCCCATCCAATGAGCACTCATGAAGGCCCTGTGCATGCTTCCACGGCCTCTGAAAGTCCTGTGCATGTCTTCCACAGCTCGTGTTTGCAGCAGCCCTGCTATGTCTAGAAGGCTTTGATCCTTGGAGTCCTCCATCCCCTCTGGCTCTTGTGATCTTTCTGCCTCTTCTTCCACAGAGTTCCCTGAGCCCTAAGGGAAAGGGTTTGATGGAGACAACCATTTTAGGGCTGAGTGTTCCAAAGTCTCTCACTTTCTGCCTATTGTTTGGTTGTGGATTCTGTACTTGTTCCCAGTTGCTGTAGGAGGGCTGAGCAAGGCATGGATATGTGAGTATATCACAATGTTAAGCCATTTTATTGCAATATTCTTTCAGCAGAACTGTAGGATTTGGCTTTCGCCTAGATCCCTGGCCTATCTAGTCTCTAATTCTTGGTCACTCAAGCAGCGTTGGGTACGGGTTCTATCTCATAGAGTGGGCCTTTATCAAATCTGATACTGGTTGGTTGATCCCACAAGCTTTATGCCACTATTGCAACAGCTTTTCTTGCAGGCAGGTCATTCCTGTAGGTCAAAGGGTTTGTAGCTGGTAGATGTTTACCTTTATCCTCTGGCAGCATGCAGAGTATGTTCCAGTGCTATGGATAGTAGTCCATAGGGATGAAGGCTGTAGGTAGGCAACAGGTCTACTTCTCTCCTTGTTCAATGAGTTGTGTAGACATTGTCTTCAGCAATATCCTCTTACTTTCAGTTTGTGGGGAACCACTAATTTCCTTAGCAATAGCCTGGCTGGTTTGGAGGTAACCGTGGGATCCCTTTGGCCAAGAACTCAATTAGATGGAACCCATTCCTGGTACTGGAAGCTTCACTTGGTGACAAAAGATGTCCAGCTAGGGCTCTGACTCCCCTGTTAGTTGCAATTTTATTTATATCACCTTCATCTATGTATATATTATAGGAAGTTTCTACTGTATTAAGTTCCCATATAACACCTCAAATGTTCCTTAGTTTTACCCCATATTCCCTTTCACCTCCCTCTTCTCTCACCCACCCCACTTTATCCTCCTGTTCCATGCCCTCATCTTGTATGTCCATAACTATTTATATTTTTCATCTTCCTAAAAGTACCCATCACTTCTCTAGGCTCTTGTTCTCTACTTAACCTCTAAAATGATACAAATTGCAGCTTGATTACCAATGACTTAACAGTTAACAGCAACATATAAGTGCATACATACCTTGTTTGTCTTTCTGGGTCTGAGGTACTTCACTTAGGATGGTTATTTCCAGTTCCATCCATTTTTCTGAGAAGTTCATGATTTAATTTTTACTGGCTGAATAATGAGCCATTGTATATAAATGTGCCATATTTTCTTTTCCATTTATCTATTGACAGACATCTAAGCTGTTTATAGTTTCATGAAAAGAGCAACAATTGGCACGTTTGAGTAAGTGTCTCTGTAGCAGGATGAAGCATCCTCTGAGTATATTACTAAGAATGGTATAAGTGGTAGATTGTTTCTCATCTTTCTGAGAAACAACCATATTGGTTTCTATAATACCTATACAAATTGCACTATCACTGTCAATGGATGAATGTTCCCCTTATTCCACATTTTTGCCAGCATTAACAGTATTTTGTTTTATTGATCATGGCCATTCTGATTGATATAAGATGAAATCTCAAAGTAGTTTTGAATTGCATTTCTCTGATGACTAAGGATATTGAACATTTCTTTCTTTTTTTTTTTAGATTTATTTATTTATTTATTATGTATACAGTGATCTGCCTGCATGTATGCTTGGACGCCAGGAGAGGGCACCAGATCTCATTATAGATGGTTGTGAGCCACCTTATGGTTGCTGAGAATTGAACTCAGGACCTCTGGAAGAGCAGCCAGCAGCCAATGCTCTTAAATTCTGAGCCATCTCTCCAGCCCAGATATTGAACATTTCTTTACATGTTTCTCAGCCGTTTGAGTTTCCTCTCTTGAGAATTCTATGTTTAGATCTGTACCTCACTTTTAATTGGGTTATTTGTTTTCTTGATGTCCAGTTTTTGTTGTTGTTGCTGTTATATTTTGGCATTAGCCCTCTGTCTGATGCATAGTTGGAAAAATCTTTTCTCATTCTTTAGCTTGACACTTTTTCTGAATGATGATGTCCTTTGCTGTACAGATGCTTTTCAGTTTTGTGAGGCCCTATATTTATTAATTGTTAGTCTTATTGCATATGATATTGGTGTTCAGTTCAGAAAGTCTCTTCCTGTGCTGATGAGTTCAAGACTATTCTCCACTTTCTCTTCTATAAAAATCAATATATCTTAGCTTATGGTCCTGTAAAATGGAAAAAAAATAAAAGGCAGTGTTCCTTCTTTTTTATTTTCAGAAATAATTTGAAGAATACTGGCATTAACTCTTCTTTCAATGTATAGTAAAATTCTGTTCTAAAACTATCTGGCCCTGGACTTGGGCTTTGGCTTGTTTTTTTTTTTTTTTTTCAGTTTATAGAATTTTAGTTATAGCTTCTATTTCACTAGAGATTATAGGTCTGTTTAAATTGCTTATCTGATCTTGATTTAATCTTGATGGGTTGTATACATAGAGAAAAGTATCCATTTCTTTTAGATAATCCAATTTTTTGGAGTATGTTTCTTAAGTATGTCCTTATGATTCTCTGGATTTCCCGGAGTCTTTTTTGTTGGTCCCTTTTCATCTTTAATTTTGTTAATTTGGGTCTTCTCTCTCCATGTTTTAGTTCGTTTGGCTAAGAGTTTGTCAATCTCATTGACGTCCTCAAAGAACCAACTCTTTGTTTCATTGATTCTTTGTACTGATTTTTGTTTGTTTCTATCTTATTGATTTCAGCCCTGAATTTAATTATTCCTGGCCTCTACTGTTTTTGTGTGTTATTTCTTCTTTTTGTTTTAGAGCTTTCCATTGTGCTTTTAAGTTACTAATATGAGATCTCTCCTATTTTTTAATTATTTTTGAGTGCTATGAACTTGCCTCTCAGCACCTTTTTTGTTGTGCCCGATGCGTTTGAGTATGTTGTGTTTTCCTTTCCATTCAATTCTAAAAAATTTTTAATTTCTTTTCTAATTTCTGTATTGACCCATTTTTCATTTGGTAGAGGGCTGTTCTGTTTCCATGAATTTGTAAGCTGTCTGTTGTTTCTGTTGTTGATATCCAGCTTTAATCCATAGTGGTCAGATATTATCTGGGTGTTATTTCAATATCATTGTATTTGTTGAGACTTGCTTTGTGTCCATGTTCATGGTCAATTTTCAATAAAGTTCTATGAAGTGCTGAGAAGATACAATCTTTTGCATTTCAATGAATTGCTCTGTAAATATATTTTAGATCCCTTTAGTTTATGACATCACTTAGCTCCAGCATTTTGCTGTTTAGTTTTTGTCTGGATTTTGTATATTCATGAGAGTGGAGTATTGAAGTCACTCACTATTACTGTGTGAGGATCAATACATGATTAAAGTTGTAGTAGCATGCCCTTTTTATGAACACAGGTGCCCTTGTGTTTCGTGTATAGATATTAAGAGTTGTGATAGTCTCATTTAGATTTTTCCTTGGATAAGTATGTAGTGACCTTCCCTGTCTTTTTGGTTAGTTATGGTTTGAAGCCTATTCTGCAATATATTAAAACAGCTACACCAGTTTGTTTCTTAGGTCCATTGGTTTAGAGTATCTCTTTCCATCCTTTTATCCTGAAGTCATGTCTATGCTTGCTGCTAAGGTACATATCTTGAATGCAGCAGAAGGACGGATCCTGTTTTTACAACTATTCTGTTATTCTGTATCCTTTGTGTGTGTGTGTGTGTGTGTGTGTGTGTGTGTGTGTGTGTGTGTGTGTGTTGTGGGGGGGAACATGAGATGTTGATGTTGAGAGATATCAATGAGCAAGGTGTGTTGACTCCTACTATTTCCTTGTTATGTTCCATTTCCCTCTCTTTTTTGATTTGCTGTTCTGGGATTATTTATTCCCCATGTTTCCTTGGGTATGGTTAGCCACTTCAATTGAAGTTTTCCTTGTAGAGTTAGATTTATAGACTGATACTGCTTAAATTTGGTTTTAGCTTTGAATGTATTTCTGCATATATTGGGATTGAAAGTTTTGTTTGGCATAGTAGTCTGGGATGGCATATGTGGTCTTTTAGAGTCTTTAGAATGTCTGTCCAGACCCTTCTGCCTTTTAGAATTCATATGTTTTTTTTTTTCTAAGAGGTCTACATTTATATGTTATTTGGTCTTTTTATCTTAAAACTTTTAATATTCTCTTTTTGTTCTGTACATTTAATTGTTTGATTATTATGCACCGAGGGGAACTTCTTTTCTGGTCCAGTCTACTTGGTGTTCAGTATGCATCTTGAACCTTGACAGGCACATCCTTCTTTAGGTTGGGGAAAGTCTATTCTATTATTTTGTTTTAAATATTTTATGTACCTTTGATCTGGGTTTCTTCTCCTTCCTCTATTCCTATTATTTGTAGATTTGATCTGTTCAGTGTCCCAGATTTCCTGGATGTTTTGTGCCTTGATTTTTTTTTTTAGATTTAACATTTTCTTTGATCGATGTTTCCATGTATTCTATGTTGTCTTCAATGACCTAAACTGTCTCTTCCATCTCTTGTTTTCTGTTTGTGAGGCTTGTTTCTGAGGTTCTTGTTCAAGTTTCTAAATTTTTATTTCCAGATTTCCTTCAGTTTGGGCTTTCTTTAGTGATGTTATTTCCACTTGCAGGTCTTGAACTGCTTTGTTCATTCCATTCCACTGTTTGTATTTCCATAGATTTCTTTAAGGGATTTATTTATTTCCTATTTAAGGACCTCTAACATATTCATAAAGGCTATTTTAAACTCCTTGCCTTGTGCTTCAACTATATTGCATTTCTGAGGGCCTAACAATGTAGGGTTGTCAGGGTTTTAGTAGAGACATATTGTCTTTGCTGTTTTGATTGTGTTTTATGTTGACATCTATGAACCTGGGATTAGGATGACTGTGATTCTAGGTGCTGATATTTGGTCTTGTCTTTGTTGGGTGAGTGTTTTGTTCCCTGGTATATGTTTTCTTTCTATTTCATGTGAGACTCTTGTGGGCGTGGTTTGTCTAGTCAGGAATGCTCCTGAGATCCTGACAGGTGTGGCCATTGAAGGTTCTGTTTAGAATGTATTTCCTGATATTCAGGAGCTGACAGGAATGGAGCTGGTCTAGAAGGGTGCTGGGGTTTAGGGTCCAAAGGATCTAGGAAGGCCGAGTGTTCCACCAGGATCTGCTTAGTCCCCTGAGAATGGGGACAGAAGGAGGTGCAGCCATAGTCAATAGTCTGCTATAGAGCTGGGGATGCAGGAGTAAAACGTATGATCATAAAGACAAGAAAAGAACATAAAATGGAATATCTATGTGTTTCATGAATTACTGTTACAATGTGGGTGTAGTTAATAAGTGTTCATGTGCTGTTGGTGCTAAAGAGATTAGTCAGTGGTTCAGAACACTTGCTGCTCTTGAAGAGAACCCAGGCTAGATTCCCAGCACTCACATGTCTGTTCAAAACTGTCTATAACTCCAGATGTAGCAGATCCCACGTCCTCTTCTGACATCTTTGGGATCATACAGGCATGTAGTATATATATACTTAGGCAAACACACACACACACACACACACACACACACACACACACACAATAAATTAATTAAACATCTTTAAATTTAAACAAAAAAAAAATCTGCTGTTCTGGAAGCTTGGTTCCCTGTCTGGTGGTGCTGACAAATGATGAGGCCTAACTAGGTTTAGTAGCAAGTCATTCAGTCTCCAAAAGAGCTTATTTGTATAGGAGTCAGGTGAACTCTTTGAGGACCCTTGTATTTTCATAATATGAAGCTATTCTGAGAGACCACAGCCCCAACTCACTTTCTGAAGAGTAAACAGTTATAACATCAATTTTTAAAAAGATTTTAAAGAATGATGGTGGAGACAGGAAGTAGATAGCAAATGACACAATTAGAACACTCAGGTCATGCTTAAAATCTAAAATATCAGTAAATTGTCTCACATGTGAAAATTCAAATAAACCATTTAAGAACTATATCTTATTAGAACACGTAAATATAGGACAGAACTACTTGTCTAGTAGATACCTTTTCAAGACTCTATTAGGCTATTTAGGGTCTCATGATTTATGATTTTTCAAATAAATTTTTCTTATCAGATGGAAAAAGTCTCTGGAGTTTTACTAAAATGACTTTCATCTCTACATCTTTCTGAGTAATTAAGAAACTTATCCGTATCGGTCTTTCAATTTATTACCATGATATTTTGTCTTTTAATCAGTGACTTTGGTGCATTTCTTCTACTGAACTGCCTGTATTGAATCATCTTTACATAATAAAAATAAACTTGTTAGTCATAGCCTTTGGTGTCTGTTTAACCCAGTTTTCTAGTATTTGATTTAAAATATTTGCAGCAATATTCATTGCAGATTTTTTTCTGGTAGTGTCTTTGGCCAGTTTGGGTATTGGAACAAAATATGACTGGGCCAGTCTTCTGCCCTTTTAAATATTTTGTGCATATTTACAGTGATTGACTTAGCAGAGTGCTCCATTGAAGGTATTGGGTAACTTTGAGGAAAAAAATATAATTACTTACCCAACTTCTTTAGTTGTCATTGATCTGTTGAAATTTCTAATGATTAGTTATCAGATTTCTCACTGGCAGGAATCTATCCATTCCTTCTAGGTTATCCAATCTTGGAGCATACAATTTTCATAGTTCTTTTATAATCCTTTAATTATATTAGTGGCAATAACTGTACCATCTCCCATTGTAGAATATTATTTTAAGGTGTCTTATTTTTGTTTATGTTGCGTTTGTTTAACTCTGTGAAGCTGTGTTACTGTGCCTGTCTAAAACACCTGATGGTCTAATAAAGAACTGGCCAATAGCAAGGCAGGGGGAAGGATAGGTGGAGCTGGCAGGCAGAGAGAGTATATAGGAGAAATCTGAGAGACAGAGGATCTAGCAGCCAGAGAAAGAGGAGGACTCCAGGGGCCAGCCACCCAGCTACACAGCAAGCCACAGAGTAAGAGTAAGATTTACATAAGTAAGAGAGAGGGAAAAGCCCAGAGGCAAAAGATAGACAGGATAATTTAAAGTTAAGGAAAGCTGCTTAGAAACTAAGCCAAGCTAAGGCTGGGCATTCATAAGTAAAAATAAGCCTATGTGAGTGATTTATTTGGGAGCTGGGTAGTGAACCCCTGAAAAAAGAGTGAAAACAACCAATAATAATCCCCCTTTCCATTATAATTGTAGGTGCTAGAGTCTTCTGACTCTCCTTTTTCCTTTTGGAAAAGTTTTAAATATTTGTTTCATGTGTATGGGTGTTTTGCCTACTTGTATGCCTATGTGCCATTTACATCCATGGTGCCCATGGAGGCTGGAAGACTGCATAAGATCCCATAGAACCAGGCTTGCAAGTGGTTGTGAGGTTCCATACAGGTGCTGGGAACTGAACTTGAGTCCTCTACGAGAGCAATCTGTGCCTTTAACCACCGATCCCTCTCTCCAGCACCTCTCCTTTCCCTCCAGCTAAAGCTTTGCTAAGTATTTTCATGAAGACAAACATTATCAGTTTTGTTGACTTACCTATTTTTCTTCTATATAATTGATTTATGTCTGATCTGATATTTGTTTCCATCCCACTAACTACAGGTTTAGTTTTTGTTACCGTTCTTTTTGTTGTTGTTGTTTTGACTTTTGGTTTGTGTTACCATCATTTTCTTTTCTTTTCTATTCAGTCTTCCAAACTCTATCACTAGCCCAATCACTACTATGGCTACTATTCCTTCCTGATGTATATGGTCCACTTTTCCCATTTTATCTCAAGGGGGATTCCAGTACCATGAGTTTTATTTGGCACCACTACAGCCTAGATAGTACAACATCTCAGCTGATCTTTTCTGTTGTGAGAGAAGTATTCCAGCCCCCATATTATTGTTTAGGTTGTATTTCTGCAGGAGGAAGTAAACAATGTAGTTTTCTATTAGGCATCCTTGTTTATTCCATCAAGATATTCCTTAAATAGAATACTGAACCATTATCAATCAAAATATATAAGTCAAAGATTCTGATGCAAACAGCTAAAAGATTTGAATGGGTAATTTGTGAGGTAAAATATAGAATGATCAAATAAGCAGTTGAAAATATATTTATATCATTACTCGCCAAATACACGTAAATGAAAAATTTTAGATTACTACATGCACATTTATAGAACCAAATTATTTCCAAGACTGAAAGGCCCAACCATGGCCAAAACTATATAGAAGCTAAAAGTTTATAAATTTGACACAGAAACATTAATAACACAAATATTACAACTGTGAATAATAGTTTTACACTGTCTTAAACTGCTAAATGCACCCTATTATGCAACATGATAATCATACTTTTAGTCATTTACCTAATTATGAAAAAATGTTCTAGAGAAGCACAGGTATGCTTACATTCAAATTATTTTGATTCATAGTTATTGAACACTTGAAAATGAACAAATTCATAAGTAGGTAAATTGATAACTATAGCATAGTCTGATTTCATACACACTAGCAGTAAAATGATGAAACTACCACTGCATCTAAAAACATTATGTTTACACAAAAAACTAAATACAATGTATTATATGATACTATAAATAAACCCTATAAAATAAAAAAAAACTGGATAATTGGCAATTCAATTAAAATCCCTGTATTAAAACTGCATTTACTTTCTATCTAAACTTAAGGTTTTTGGTACTATTTATATCTTTTTATAATAAAATACACCTACCATTATTCCAACTGGTGAGTGTCTAATACCATAATCTTCAGACTCCATGTCCATAGATTCTGCTTATAGTAATGAAAAATCTTCAGAAAAAAATTCTGCACTAACCATATACAGATTGGCCCTCTTGTTATTACTCTCTAAACAATGTAGCATAACCACTACCCCATGGCATTTACTTTATAGTCGAATCCCAAATACTTAGGCTTTAATGCCAGTGAAGGAATAAATGTGCTAGCAGGGCGAGGGCAAGCAGACGAAGTGCAAAAGCTTCCTTCTTCCATGTCCCTATATAAGCTTCCAGCAGAAGGTATAGTGTAGACTAGAGGTGTGTCTTCCTTCCTCAAGTTCTGGATCAAAGGCATGTGTTTTCCTACATCACAGGATCCACCTACTTCAGTTCAAGAAAATAAGCCCTTTCAGGTGTGCTCTCCATTTCTGTAGTCAGATGGGGACAAGCTGACAACCAAGTATAGCCCTCACAAAAAGTCTAGGTCACAGGTTCCATGCAAAATATCTGCCATCCTACACATGAAATGAGCATATCTGGATCTGAACTCTGTTTGTGAAGTGCCCTCCCACAAAGTTTGAAAGACGGCTGTAAATCTTTTTATTCTGTGTACATAAATGCTAAACTACAGTAACTCGCTTATTTTCAAAAATATTCACTGTCACATTCATAGACAAAATGATTAAAATTGTGTAAAACATTTAATCAAAAATTGATTAGCTAGCTTACTAACTCATATTTAATTCCAATACATCTGTATATTACATAGCTATACCTAAATATATATGAAATGAATATGTAGTAACTTTATTCTGAGTAAAGCTTTCACAATAGGTACCATTTTTCTTGTCATTTGCCAGCATTACCGTATATCATGTTAGCTTATATGACACACATATTTGATAAAATTACTTGTGATTTCTATGTTATATTAAAAAGTTCCTTTGGTCATTTTTTTCTAGCACCAGCTTTTTCCTAAGTAGAGGTAAATGTGGATATTTTTCTACATAAGAGTAGATGTGGATATTTGGAGTCTATTTAAGATCATTAAGTGAACAGAAATTGAAAATTGTATGACCCTTTTTTATACCTTTTCTACAGGCTATGTGTTGAAAACTTGAAAAAATATGTTGGCACTATGTTCTGGGCTATTTACCTCTGTTATTAAATACAGAATAAAGGAAAACTATCTTGCTCAGTCTAAACATGAATTCAGACACTGTTCACATAATCATCCCCACACCTCAAGAGACTGAAATTGTCTCCCACAGCAGGTTTTCTATTCATTTTTTACATCATTGTCTCCAGATCCAAAAAGAATTAAAAATTGTGAAGTCTCACCTCTAAACACACTTTTCAACATACAGCTCAAGTTTTGCTGAGCTTTAGAAACTACACTGAAAGGTTATTGTGTGTCTAGGGCAAAGGTGGACTTTTTATTAGAAACTCTTTTGCTACCTCAATCTTCCCATGAAACAAGAGACAGAAAGTCCACTCAGAAAATCATAGCCTTATAAGGATGGAGAATTGCAAATCAAACAAGCAGGCCTCAGGAAAAATAAAAGTTAATAGCAAGTGACTTTGTTTGCACCTACATCCTGTCAAACAATATATCTATTTGTAATGGCTTAGTGAGAAAATTATTTTCTTCCTTTAATCCTAATATTGTGTTCATGTTATTATCTTACCTAATCTCAATATGGTTAAAATGCCTTCTCAATGGGATTCTTAAAAAAAAGTAGTTTTTGTATTAAAAGATGGATGAGTGCATGATTTATCACACATATGAAAATCTGTTTTACTTCTTCATAAATGTTAGCTTCTAATTTAGCAAATTTTTGGATTCTAGTATTAGGAAACAAAGATGTTACTCTAGGGAGACTCTTTTTTAATTTTTTATTTAATTTTTTTCCATTTTACATATCAACCCTAGCTCTTCCTCCTTTCCCTTCTCCCACCCCCCACCACACTCCACTCCCTATCCACTCCTCAGAGAGGGTAAGGCCTCCCTTGGGGAGTCAACAAAGTCTGGCATACCAAGTTGAGGCAGGGCCTAGCCCCTCCCCACTGCACCAAGCTATAAGTCCTGGTCCTACTGCCAGGGGTCCCACAAGCAGATCAAGCCTCCTGACTGTCACCCACCTTCAGAGAGCCTAGTTCTGTCCCATGCAGGTTCCCAGATGTCAGTCAAGAGTCTGTGAGCTCACACTAGCTCTGGTCAGCTATCTCTGTGGTTTTCCCCATCATGATCTTTACTGCCCCTTACTCATATGATCTGGGAAGACTCTTATTTTTCAGTATTTGCAATTAAGAAAATAAGTACTTAGCATTAATTGTGGATAATGTAAGCATTCTCAAATAAAGACAGAATAAAAGCATACATTTATACTTAATTAAGGATGTAAGATATTAGCAGGCATAACTAAGTAAACACAGAGATAAAGATAAAAAGGTTTTCTTTGATATTACAGACTACATTGAAGAATTTGTGATTAGTCATTATTGATACATTCATCTGTCTTGACCTTGAATCAACATTAACAACTATTTTTGATAAATGGTTGATGCATATTTACTGAACACTAAGGAAAGCTTATAAAATTCCAAGTACATTTGTTTTGGACGCTTAAACACCTCCATTAAAAATGTTTCTGTTACTTGAACAATGACTGATTTTTACAACCAGAAAAATAGCATGAGAATGATATTCATTTATGCATATAAACATGAATACATATATGTATTGTACGTTTGTTTTTAAGGCAATAATTCACAGCACTGAAGAGATGATTCAGTAGCTTAGAGCAATTAGTGTTCGTGTAGATGACAGATTTTGTTTCCCAACAACCATGTTAGGCTGCTTATAACCACCTTTTCTTAGTCTTTTGGAAAAAAATCCATATCTTAATATATATACTAAATGTGATTTATTTTTCAAGCATTCTTCATATTATATATCCCTTCCCTTAACCTTTTTCTGCCTAGAGGTGCTTTTACCCTCTTTTGAGCTTCTAAACACCTGTTCTCTCATGCACATACACTCCCACGTATACATATCCTCAATTAAAGCAAATAATAATAAATTTTAAAACAAGAATAAATCATAAGAAGAATATTGCATAGACATCAATAATATATTCTCTACTGTTGTGGTTTGAGGAATTAAATGATCCCAATGGCCCAAGTTTTGAAAGCTTGTTTCCCACCTGCTGGTACTTCATTAGGCCATTCTAGAAACTTCTGTAGGTGGGACCTAGCTGGAGAAAATCAGTCTCTACAAAGAAGTCCTTGAGACTGTCTTTCCCTGACTTCTCCCAGTGTGTCTTTCTGCTTCCTGTCTGCTTTGACCCTGTCATGGGCTCCTGTTCCCAGGATGTTCTGACCAAGTGCATGACAGTGACCAAGACTGGACCCTCTGAAACTATGAATGAAGAGAGGTAAACCTCCCTGATAGTGTTTTGTCAGGTGTTTTGTGACAGTGCTTCAAAAGTAAGCAAGATGCTAGTGATTATTTATGATTTTAGGTAAAGAGAGTTTAATGACTAGTAGTAGTATTTTGGTTGATCATCTCTCTTTGATGCATTATTAAAGTCTGAATGCCTACTCTGGGGAATACCAAATCCAAAGGTTTCTCTGTAGTGAGTACAAATAGATTTTCCCTCTATGTAATGCAATTGCCAGAGTAGGTGATAAAAAGATAGTTCCAGAGTATATTTGTTTTTACAATTCAGAAGTAAATGAAACTAATATACTAAAATACCCAAAAAGGGTATTAGCTAAGAGAGATGGCTCAATGGTTAAGAACACTTTTTTCTATCATGAATGATCTGGGTTCAATTTCCAGCACCCACATATGGCGCATAACTACAAATAACTCAGTTCTAGGAAATCGTACTCCCTCTTCTGACCTCCAAAGGCACTACGCATACAAGATGTGCACACGCGCGCACACACACACACACACACACACACACACACACACACACACACTCACACGCATGCACATATACACACATGCACGCACACACCTAAACACTGATAACTTAAAATACTACAAAGGATAATGAGCATTCTGTTTCCTAAAGAAAAAGATCTTAAAACTGCTGTGTCTTCTCCCAAGTCATTTGAAATGTTTTGTATATACATACATATATATGATGCTATTTCTATTTTGAACATCCTAAGCATTAGGTATCCCTGTCCTCAACCTCCTTCTGCACTATTCTTTTATTCTTTTACCACCAGCCACTTAAACTTTTCTCCCATTATATCCTTTCTCCCTTAATTATTTAGATTACAGTTTTGTCGTTATAATGTTCCTAGTCTCACTTTTATCTGATCACGGGACTGTTTTTCTCTTAGCTTGGCCTTTAAGGTTTCAAAAGAAAGCAAGCATTTTATAAATAGTTTTGCTTTTATATATATATATAAGAATGATAGAATGAATGCTAAAACCTCTCAGTTTTAAAGCAGCTGCTGTTGGCTGGTGGAATTTGTGTAGGAATAGACATTAGGAAGCTATTAACATGAAAGATTTCCAAAAGGAACAAGGAAGGTTTGGATCTCATCAGCATCCACACTTGCCAGTGTGTCATTTAATGGTCTCATAGGTTAGTAAGCTGTCACTTGTTGATATCTGTGTGAGCTATAATTTTTTTTTATAAAGGTGAATATGTAGCCTTCCCATGTCTGTTCATTTCTTAGGGTGTATGAAGAATCCACTGTATCACACAGGCTTCTCCACTTAGTCCTTTTCTCACCGGCCCATAACCTGCATTACCCATCTGATTCACAGCTCCTGTTGGTTTTCCTAAGCAAGGTTCTGCATTCTAGCAATTCTTTTACTTCAGTAGCTCTCAATCTTCCTTTAATACAGTTCCACACATTGCAGTGACCCCCACCCATAAAATTATTACGTGGCTACTTCACAATTGTAACTTGGCTACTATTGCAAATCATAATGTAACTATCTGATGTGCAGAATATCTGATCTGCAACCCCCAAGGGGTTCGAGACCCATAGGTTGAGATCCACTTCTCTACTCCATTTCATTTATTGCTCCTCTTCCACATTCACTTCTAAAAGCTCCTCTATTCCCAGTGTGAAGCCACCTCATGAAGGAGACATGCTAAGGTTGTTTCTGCTCAGAAGCAGCAGAGCTAGCCAGCTCTTAATCTGCCATCTCTGAAAGGGGCTCAGGTACTTAGCACAAAATAGCTTTTCTGTCCCTATGTGCCTCTGGATACTTGTGCTATTAGGTATTAATGTATATTTTATGATTCAGAAATAGAGGCTAACTAATATATTCATCTCTAGGGATTTACCTACACTTTGGTATATGATAAAATGTTGAAATGCAACAACTTAACTTTCTTGACATTTTGTAATCTGATATTACTCATCATGGAAATATATAATTAATGAAGAACATATAATATCTCTTTAATTATGAATCTTTGCTAATTTTATATATGAAAAGACTCAAAAAATCTTGAGAAAAGTCTATGCAGAAAGAAAGAGTCTTGGAATAAAAAGGAAAAACTTCACAACATATTTGATCAACTGCTTAGAAAAATGATGAGAAATAACAACAAAATCAGAGAAAAGTGAAGTTCTGAAGGGAGTCCATTACATAAACATTTAAAAAACATTAAGATATCTGTTTGCAAATATAGCCAAAAGCATAGATACTAACAAAAATAAAGGAGATGACCTCATTGTACCAATGCTTATAAAATACAAGAATTATGAAAATTCTCCCTTTCATAAAATGATATTCAAATAGTTTAATTAATTAATTTCAATTTGAAGTATATTATGGGATGACTCATCCCTAACAGGCTTGAGGGCCAGCTGGCCCAAACAAGTAAAAATGATACTTTCTGAGAGCCAACCTGGGTCTGCCTAAAGGCCTTAGCAACAACAGCTGAAACATGATCTGGAGATGACCTGGGCCAATGAGAGGCAACCATGTCACACCAGCAGAGGCATATTCATCAGACCTCCCCCCAGGGTGAGGTGGAGGGTATATAAGGCTTGCCTCTTCCTGAATAAACTAAGCTTATTGTTTCAACATTCTCCCAGAGTCTGTGTGATTTGACTCTGTGCCTACTTGGCCCCCTCCCACAAAGGGAACAACAGCACAAGACCCTGCTACAGTACATTATGACTCACTATTAGCACTATTATATATCCAGCTTTGAAGTTTAGTCCTGGACTGTTTCAGCTCAAAGAAGGATAACATTGTTTGTCTTGGAAGCACAATTAAAGATAGATGTAGATTATTTTCCATAGAAGAGATCTGAAATCCAGTGGGAGATCTGTTGGCTACCCTTCCTGACAGTGGCATCACTATTGCATAAAGAGGCACATCTTTCTGAGCAGGCTGGTCTGATAGATCATGGGATTCCAAACTGGGTGACATCATTGATGCTCTTTCTTCCCTAATAGCCTGCACATCATCTTTGGAGACTGTGAGCAAAGAGTAAAGAGGAAGTTTCCGGCTCAGTTCTCTTGCTGTTTGCTTTTGCTCTTCTTGAGGGGGCCCGCCACCCAGCTGCCAAACAAATTCATACATGGAGGCTTGTTATTACTTGTGAATACCCAGTCTTAACTTGGCTTAGTTTCTTGCCAGCTTTTCTTAACTTGAAGTTATCCCATCTATCTTTTGCCTCTGGGCTTTTCCTTTTCCATTCCTTTATACTTTTCTTTGTCTCTTACTCCATGGCTTGCTGTGTAACTGGGTGGCCGGCCCTTGGAGTCCTCCTCCTTCTCTGGCTCCTCAATCTCTCACTCCTCTATCTCTTTTCTTTTCTCCTATCAGATTTCTCCTTCTAGTTATTCCCTCTGTCTGCTGGC
Source organism: Peromyscus californicus insignis (assembly GCF_007827085.1). Lineage (NCBI taxonomy): Eukaryota > Metazoa > Chordata > Mammalia > Rodentia > Cricetidae > Peromyscus > Peromyscus californicus. The sequence goes on from NW_026294480.1 coordinate 24,623,112, forward strand.
CTTGCCTATTTCTCTCTCCTGCCTTGCTATTGACCATTCAGCTCTCTATTGGACTATCAGGTGTTTTAGACAGGCACAGTAACACAGCTTCACAGAGTTAAACAAATGCAACATAAACAAAGGTAACACACTTTAAAATAATATTCTACCACATTTTCCCTTTTTGTCTAAATAAAAATGAAGGTTTTGCCGGGTGATGATGGCGCACACCTTTAATCCCAGCACTCGGGAGGCAGAGCCAGGCGGATCTCCGTGAGTTCGAGGCCAGCCTGGACTACCAAGTGAGTTCTAGGAAAGGCGCAAAGCTACACAGAGAAACCCTGTCTCAAAAAACCAAAAAAAAAAAAAAAAAGACGGTTTTAACTTTAACATAGTATAACTACATACAAGAACAACAGTTATCAAAAAAGAATTAATTTACAATATCCAGTCCATTTGTAGTTAGCATATTCAAAGAAAATAATGCATTATGTATCCTGTCTTAGTGAATCTAAAGTTTTATACCTAATTTAGTCTCTATTATAACTAAGGAAAACTGTAACTATAAGTATCTAGTCTTCAACTCCATCAGTGGCCCAGAAGGATATAATATCATCTAACAACAGAGACATCTGGCTGCTTGGACAGACATCCAAAGTTCCTCTGCAACATTGGGTCATGTGTGTTCAGCCTACCAGTCCATAGTATCTGGCAGACTTTTCAATGAAGTAGGAAATTTGAAAGACTGTCCTGTCCTGCCTATATTAGCAAAGTTCAACTGTCCTTTTCCTGTTTGTCCTGCAGAATATCTGGAAGACTTCTGTGAAGCAGGAATTTTGAAGGACTGTCCTGCCTTGTTTTTGCAAAGTTCAACAGTTTTTTTTTTCCTATGTGTCCTTCATGTCCAATCTGCATAGCACTTTGTCATCAGTCAAAGGCCAGAACAATTTCTTTGCCCAGTGGCTAACCTTGCCACAATGAAAGAAAACTCCATAAGGAGTTTCTTCAATGCCCGTCATCTTCTCTGGAGTAAATTGGTGCTTCCAGGAACAGATGTGTCTCATTGTCATGAAGAACTTTAAGATAAAAAAATATTTTAAATGCCATATTCTGTAGGTCTTTGAAAGGTTTGAAGGTCATCTATCTATCTAGAATATATCTCTATATGTTCTGGAAAGCATACCTAACATATCTACAAATTTGATTATTGTAAATGACTAACTACTAACCTTTGTTCCTGATTATCCTATATAATTTATAATAATAGCTTTCAAAAACTAGAAGTTCACCCTACATTTCCAAATGAAATGTGTAGGCACAATACCTTTAACAAAAATAGAAATATACATACAGCATGTTGTAACAAAAATAACCTTAAATTTTTATCAATATACAAAAGTCCTTTAAACAAGAGTAGAAACATATATACAGTACAGCAGAAATAACTTTAAATTTGTATACTATATTCAATATACTATATTCTCCTAAATGATAACAAACGTCCATAACCCACCAAATAACCAAAAGCCTCCCACACCCCTCTTGGGAATGTGGATATCATATTCTTCAAAATGCTTCTTGCTGTCTATGAATGTAGTATCTTTAGAGTCCCATAGAGAAAATTTTGAGATAATGAACAAGTCCTGGGAAGATCAGCAGTAACTTTGGCTGATAGGTATCACTTGTCAAGTTTCAGGAGGTCTCACCTGGTCAAACATGATCCATATTAACCCTGAAGGAAGCCAAGCCTCTCATCTCCTGTGGGAAAAAGACTCCAAAGCATTTTGACTTCCATTTGACAAATAAATTTTTTGACTTTTTAAAAGTTAAGGCATTCCTAAAGTATATAGGCTGATTTATTTCAATAATCCCTCTTTCAAATCCAGATCTCTTTGTCGCTGTCCTTTGCTTTTCAACAATCAAAAATTTCAAAATCAACACAACGTACTGGATCCAGACCGCCTGTGTTTTTCCCATCTTACATGGCTTTTTTTTTTTTACTACTTTTGCTCTCTCTTTAAAGACTTTATTATTTTTTAAACTATTCATTTTTTTCTATGACTATATATAGCCTTTTTCCTTTCTTAAGCCTATGCACATTGTTAAACACACTGAAACCTGTTTAGAGATTTCACCGTGTGGACCTCTTTTTATCGTGTCTCTTCAGCCTTTTTTGACCATCAGAGCAAACCTCTAAACTGCTAACCTTCACATGGATTCTCCACTCGCAGCTCTCAACTGGCTCTGCCTGCTTCTCGGGTCATGAAAACCAAGTGTGAAACTGGTAGCTGATTGGAGATATCTGACCAAGAACTGCACTCAACCGTCCTAGAACTCTAGAATATTGATGCTTGCACTACGACAGTCATTTTTTACTTAGTTTTTGTTGTTGTTGTTTGTTCCTACTTATCAGTACTAGCTGCTCAAAGGCTCACTGACAATCACAAACTGTTAGGATAAAACTCTTACAGGAGCCTTATACTCTTTTTTTGGTTGTTGTTCAGCTATCTCAGTCTCTAGATGGATATTCGAGCACCACATTGGTACACCAAAAGATGTTGTTTGATTTTGCTCCCAAATAAATTCACACACGGAGGTTTATTATTACTTATGAATGCCTGGCCTTAGCTTAGCTTAGTTTCTTGCCAGCTTTTCTTAGCTTTAAATTATCCTGTCTGTCTTTTGCCTCTGGACTTTTTCTTTTATATTCCTTTATACCTTTCTTTGTTCCTTACTCCACGGCTTGCTGTATAGCTGGGTGGCTGGCCCCTGCAGTCGTCCTCCTTCTCTGGCTGCTCAATCTCTTACTCCTCCATCTCTTTTCTTCTCTCCTATCAGATTTCTTCTTCTAGTTATTCTCTCTGTCTGCTGGGCTTGCCTATTTCTCTCTCCCGCCTCACTATTGGCCATTCAGCTCTTAATTAAACCATCAGGTGTTTTACATAGGCACAGTAACACAGCTTCACAGAGTTAAACAAATGCAGCATAAAAAAAAGTTACACACCTTAAAATAATATTCTACTACAAGTTCCAGTTTGTATCCTACATAAAACCTTCCAAGATATATGGCATCTTGAACAACAGGGTCTACTCATCTAGTTTCAGTGAGCAATGAAGAGGTAAGTCAGGAGTCTGTAGTATGTTGTGGGGCTCTTGAGCCTCTACAATCAACAGCTCACAAGAATTTGGCATTGGAGTTTTTGTTTAAGAAACCACAGCTTCTGGGAGTTTCATGTTTAGTCATATAGGCTTTCTCCTTTCAAACTTTTTTATTCTGAATTTTGCATTTAATTCTCCAAATCCTGTGTCTGTCATTTTCTTCACCATGTCCCTTGTGGTAGATTCATTATAATTACCCAAGATATGTGTTGAATGATCAACTCGAGAAAACAGAAATCAAAATAGTTCTTTATAAGCCAAGATATTAATACAATGATTGAAAACTCTCAATTGTGCAACTTTAGAACATGTAGAAGTTGATTAATATTTTGACTTATTAATGAATATCCAGTAATCAGATGAGACAGTTTCTTCCCAACAAACTCCACAAACGTATTTACTGCTTAGCTGAGTATATCTGTTAAAAAAGGTTCAAATAGCCTTGAAATATAAGTATTAAGTCACCAGATTAAAACCCAAGGCTATGCTTGTAAATTAAATAAATTTAAAAATAATGTATTGACAATAATGTATTGACAATTATCAATATAAGGCTAAGTTTTATATAGACATATAGGTAAAATTGTCACAAAGAGGATAGATTTTCATGTTTGTAAATTATTTTTCATTATATAATTTTCAAGCATCATGCATCTATGTTTAGCTCTTTTGACTCATTGACATGAATATTTAACATGATTCTATAGATAATATCTTCCTATATGTAGCTCATAATTTTTGTGTAACTGAAAATATGTCTCCTGACTAAATAGGAAAGATAATAAAAAAACACAATAGAAATGCTACATATTTTACCCCCCAAAATCAATACTTATTACCAAATAGGTAATAAATGAAGTAGTCTTAAATTTAATAATAGTCCATTATCTTTGTTTTCAGAAATAAATAAAATATATAATAAAAGTTGGAATATATATTAAATTTAATTTTAAATGAAATAAGTGGTCTATAATAATTAAATAACAGAAGGATACTATAAAGGAGAAAACTCACAGGGAACATCTACAAGAAGATAACAATTTATCAGGCTTTAATGAATGAAATATCCTGCATGATTTTAGGCTATTATTTTAATTTATTCAAAAAATACTTAATGAATATCTGCCTTACAGCACAGATGATTCTAACACTAGAAATGTTTCATTCAACTTTTTTTTTAAATAATCAGAACTTACACAGTGATATGTTTAGGTAATACTGTGCTTGACCTAAAATTACATGTGAATTTGAAGCAGTAAACTAGTTTGGGTTATAGCTTTAAATATAAATTTAAAGAAAAATCTTAAGTGTCACAATGTTATTTTTTGATTGATTATAACAATTTTTAGAAGAAATGAGGATTATTATGAAGGACATCTTATATTGAAAAATACATTGTTAGATGAAAATAATTATTTTATAGAACAGAGCCAATTCAGAGGTCCACGGGCGGAAAACAACATGCACTAAGGTCAGAAATCAAGCAAAGTCAAGACTGAAGAGATTATAAACTTTGAGTTTTTGTGAAGACTTGAGCTGTTGTTTGTTTTTCCTCATTGATTAAGATAGTTATCAATATCCCAGACTGCATACAGCTCCTGTGAGGCTTAAGCAGATCCAGGCTGCTAAGTAATTTGTATTTTGAAGAGAAACTTGTTCAACAGAGTAAGCATGAGATATATTACTGCCAAGAATTAATTCACATCATTACTGTTTTCTAAAGTGTATTTTTAGGAATCCTGGTATGAAAAAAATGTTCCTATAGTCAAAATAATTTCAAATCCACAGACTTAGATATGCAAAGATGTAACTTTCTGTATTCACCAAGAATTTACGTTGAGAATGCTTTCCAACTAATGAAAGAAAATCAATTTAAACTCTTGAAACTCCCAAGGGATCACCATCTTACTTAGTTGGGCATTACCTAGCCCAGTTAGCCTCTCCTGAGATGTCCTTTGTTCAGAATGGTGACTAGGCCTTGAAGGCCAAGTTCACACCCATGACTGTGCTAAGAGGACTTTTTGTTCTAGAGGCTGGCTTCACATTGGGCTCAACAAAGCAAGAAAAACTCTGTAGCCTTTAGCAGAATCAGCACCCAGAGTTCCTTTTGATTTTATTCCTCAGCTTTCTTTGTTTCTCCTACAATGTTTTCTCCTCTCCATCTGGTTCTACAACAAGAAAGACAAACACAGTAGCTGTCTAAGAAGAAACCCTTCTTTGTCTTCTCAAGTGGACATCCTTTTGATGGTGTCATGGCATTCAGATTTAGCACAGGACACTGGTGGGCATTCGCCAGAGCAAATGTTCCAAGAATCCAACTTGAAAAGTACCTGTACACAACCTTGAAATATTTTGGCAACGGTTAAGTTGTAATTAAAACCTTTAGAAACTCTTTTTTTTTTTTTGTTTTTTGTTTTTTGTTTTTTTGAGACAGGGTTTCCCTGTGTAGATTTGCGCCTTTCCTGGAACTCATGTGGTAGCCCAGGCTGGCCTCCAACTCACAGAGATGTGCCTGGCTCTGCCTCCCAAATGCTGGGATTAAAGGTGTGCGCGACCACCGCCTGGCTAGAAACTCTAGAAAGAAAATTGAAAACTGTATTATAGTACAAACAAGAGTGTCTGATTCTTTTACCATATAAGATGATTTTTTTTTAATATTTTTTCACTGTTCTTTGTATATGTTCTCGATTTTGAATTATTTTTAAAATAAGTTCTTGCAGAACTGACTGGGGGCATTTTATTCTAAATTTACATTGTGTAAGTTTTAAAGTTTTCTCATTTCTGATGAGTATCTACAGCCTTCCCTACGAATTTGACACCATTAGTAGATAATGAATGTCCTCTGTAGCACCCCAGGGAAAAAGCACTTTGTCTGCCATGTAGTGTCATCCTTGGGAGTTTCATTAGGTTTATATAAAGCCTTACTGATTATAATTCAAAAACTTTACACCCTTTCAGAAGTTTTCCTTTTGAGTTTTAGTACACAGTGGGACAATTATTTAATGTGTGTTATTTTTTATTGGTAAAGTATTTTAAAATTCTATAACGGGAAATTAAACAGTTGGTAGGCATATTCTTATCATTATAAAACTACTACAATACATTCTTGAATCAAACTCATGATCAATTTTATGTCCAAATCAATGCTCTTTAGGAAACAGTAAATAAACATATGATTAATGACATGATAATTATCCTATGAAATTAACTCTGCACTCATGGGAAGAGTTACATATCTAAAAAAAAACTCTAATGTTGTAGATTACTAGGTTAGTTTTACATATCTATAAAACTAATGCTGTAGATTACTACGTTAGCGTTTACACATAGAGTGAAGATGAGTCATGCTAATGATAACTGTATGTAGGCAATGACATTTAGATATGCCAATATTGAATTCTTCAAGGTAAAGATTCTGTGACACAAAATAATATCAGTACAGATTAATGTGAGAAACATATAAATACCAGGGTCACATAGATAAATTTCTAGATGAAATAGCAAAATACATGTTTTTCTCGCCATGAAGATTAGAGAGTGCTTTTAAATAGTATTTTTCAGCAATTGACTTGTGCTGAAATGTTTTGATTTTTATTATTGCCCAAGTATTTCCAAATATAGGATTTCCCCAAGCAAATATAATCATTAAAATTTTTGGAGAAACAAATTAGTTTTAAACAGAGAAGCTAGAGTCTATAATTCCCATTAATTTTTCCCAGAGTTGAGGCTAATAGGAAAAAATATGATAGTGAGACTGACAAACAGTCACACTGAAAATCATTCTCATAGGTAACCAAGGAGAAAAGAAGGTCAGAAATCACGGTTCTGCCTCTGATTGGCAATTTGCCACTTGGCAAGAAATTTAATATGTTCCTCAAATTAATCCATTTATAATAAACGCCTGTCTGCTAAAGAAAATTTATTACTCAATTAATGTAATAGTGTTAGGACTTGTTAGATGCAAAGTCTTCCCATGGTGTCATTTGCTATATATTTATCTGAAATTGTGTTGTATCATTAAATTATGAGTGCACTGTCTATAAAGTCAGTTGGAGTGTTGGACAGGCTGAATGGCTAGCAACTGCCCTCTAGTAACAGGATGCTTTGGTTAATGGCTCTGGTTAGGACTTGTTTGTCATTCATGAAGCCATTGGATGTCTTTAGAACTAATACAGGAAAACAGAAACAAACATAAAAGCTATTATTCTAAAATCAATACCAATTTGAATGATCTTGCTAGAATCTTCTTTGGGCAACATCCAGTCACTGCCTTGATGAGCAAGCAGTAACCCAGAAGTAATAGAGACTATAATTCTCACAGCACAAGAACTCTCGGAATGCAAATTGGATGTCTTAAACTATGTCAACACCAGTAACAAAACCAAGTAGACAGATGCAAAGAGTCCCCAGTGTACTAATGAATTTCAAGTTTCCAATGCCTCTCAGTCAGTTCAGAAAGAAATTTTGTTTGTGCAGTGCGAGTTTCTTTTCATTAACCTTTATTTTAGTAACAAAGTTTTTTTTTCAGCTCTGACAGTGCTAGGAATGGTCACTTTCAATAACAGAAAAGAATTGAGCTCTCAAAAATCTGAGACTTCTTATTATGCAGAAAATATGTCCTTATTGACTCATTACTAAATACAAAAGAAACTCAACCTTTTTAAACACACAAATTTATTTTCATATCTTAATTTTATTTTTTTTTGGAAAAACATCAGATCCTAATTTAATTCAATGCACATAAAAATGTGTGAGCATGCCGGGCGGTGGTGGCGCACGCCTTTAATCCCAGCACTCGGGAGGCAGAGCCAGGCGGATCTCTGTGAGTTCGAGGCCAGCCTGGGCTACCAAGTGAGTTCCAGGAGAGGCGCAAAGCTACACAGAGAAACCCTGTCTCGAAAAACAAAAAACAAAAACAAAAAAAAATGTGTGAGCTTGTTTGAGAAAGTTGAGTGTGAAGATCAGAGCATAGTAACTTCACCTTTAATGCTTAACCCGATGATCACATTATGCTGTACATCCCTTAGTTTTCAATTTCCATCACAGATATAAGTACTTGCAAAGCTACTACTGTCTACTAAATATCACAGCTGAATCATTTATACAACATAATAAGAATATGTTTGAAAAGCAATGTATTTTCTTAGGATTATTGTGGTGCACACTTATACCCACAGAATAAGAATTTTGAAAATATACTCCCACATAAAAACAAAACAATGCTCTTCTCTTTGCAGATGTGTGATGTGTTTCAATATGTGTAGTGGCATTTATTACATTTTTATTACTATGAAGTCATCTATGTTAGGACATAGTTCGTGCAGAAAGCTAAATAATTAAGATTGAATATATCATAGATAATTATCTTACCCAGAAAATGAGCTCCTGAAATGGCTATTCTACTCACAAAGATAGCTTTCTCTAGTCAAATGCATGCAATTGTTTCTTTACCAAAAATAGGTTCACGTTGCTTTATACTGCTTCTTTTTACTTGTCAACAAATTGATATTTTCATAAATCATTACATGTTCCTTTTCTCCACCTTATTATCTATGTGTGTGCAATTATTTAATAAAGTTCTTATCTTTAATTATATTCTGCAAAGGACACTTAATATGTGACCTACCTCATACCAAGGTGAACTGTAGATTGTAACACTGTTGACTAGAGACCAAATGTCTTCATCAGTTCTCTTAAACTTCTCATCTTTATTAATTGAAGTTTATTACCACTAAGTGAAAATTTCCTCCTGTGACATCCTGCCCATTACTAGTTTACTCTTGGATTCTGGGTTCCACTGTGTTAGATACCTCAAATAGGAAAATCAAGCAGTGTTTTTTTGTTTGTTTGTTTGTTTTGTTTTGTCGATGTGGATGTGTGGGTGTGTATGTGTGTCTGCAAATATTTCATGGTCATTTCAATAACAATATCCTAACAATTCCATCCACATTGTCACAAATTGCAAACTATCCTTCTTCTCAAAACTCACACTATACTCTATTGTGTATGTATGCTACATCTGCTTCCCTCGTCTGTCAAAGGATACTTTATTTGTTCCTATATCCTGCCACTTATGGATAGTGTCACAGTGAACATGGAAATGCTAATGGCTGATGAGATCTTGATTTCAACCCCTGTGTACCAATTCCCAGTAGTATATTTGCTAGAATGTATATTGGGTTGTTTATGCTACCATTCTTCACTGCTGTTTGTTAGTTTTTCCTTGTTTTTTCATTTAATTTAGCTAAAGTACTCCAAAACCCTAAAATAGAAATCTCATTATTCATACTATAAACCTGACAGCTGTGTGATTACTAGTCCGTAGTGATACTAACCTCTTCCCCAGGCTCTCCCTGTCTCTCTGACAATCTTTTGGTTCCCCACCCTCCATCTATTTACTTATTTGATCTCTTCAAACAGAATTACTCTATCATGGTATCTCTTTCATTGTTCTCCCTCTCTGTTCCCGTTCCAGCTCAACCATCCCGTTTCCTTATGCTCTCACCCATCATCCCCTAGTGGATACTAGATGTAAAGCAAAGGATAACCAGATTACAACCCACAGCTCCAGAGAAGCTGGGAAACAAGGATCACCTGACAAGGAACACATGGATTGCCCCGGGAATGGGAAATAAGTGAGGAAACTAGGATGGGGGTGGGTAATAGAGGGTAGGGGTGGGGCAATAGTGGAGAGGGTGCTGGAACTGGTTTATCCCAGTAATCAGATCAGTGAATACCCTAAACTGTCCTCACAGAGCCTTCATCCAAAACTGATGGAAGCAGATGCAGGGATACACAGCTAAGCTCCAGGCTGAGTTCCAGGAGTCCAGTCGAAGAGAGAGAAGAGGGATTCAATGAGCAAGGGACATCAAGATCATGATGGCAAAACCTACAGAGACAACCAAACCAAACTAGTGAGAACTCATGAAATTTAGACCAACAGCTGTAGAGCCTCCATGGGACAGTTGTGTAGCTTGATCTGCTTAAGAGGCCTCTTGGCAATAGGATCAGGATCCATCCCTGGTGCATGAGCTGACTTTTGAGCCCATTACCTATGGTGGGACAACTTGCACAGCCTTGATGCAGGGGTAGGGACTTGGACCTGCCTCAACTGAATGTACCAGGCTTTTCTGACTCCCCATGGGAGGGCTTACTTTTTCAGCAGAAAGAATAGGGGGTAGTTTGGAGGGGAAAGACTTGAGGGGAAGGAGAAGAGAAGACAGGGGATCTGTGTTTGGCATGTAAAATGAATAAAAAAAAATTAATAAAAAGAAAAAAGCAAAAAAACAGAATCATAAGGAACCCAGAATGGCTTTGAATTTACTACATAGAAAGGCCCATCATAGATTCCTGATCTTCCTGCTTCTACTGCCAAGTACTTGGATCACAGGTGTTCACTGCTATGTGGGATTCATGTGGTACTAAGCTTTAATGTTTAATTACTCAGGAATTCCTCTTATGATTGCAAAGCCTTCTCTTTTTCTTTCTTGTCTAGTTTCTGTGGTAGGAATTACAGTACTATGTTGAACAAGTATAGAGAACATGGATATCTCTGCCCTGTTATTGAACTCTGAAGAAAAGTTTTCCACTTGTAACTGTTTGCCAGTATTATGATCTTACATTCAGAAAACAGAAAACTCCAAATTATGGTGAAAACTGTTACAAAGTTCCAGCAGTACTCCAGGAAAGAACTTTAGTTATCTATTAGCTATTATTTCACTTCATGGTGACCATGGTACATTATAATATATTGTATATTTTAAAATATCTGAAAATATTTTGATAATTTAGCAAAATATGACAAATTTGGGAAGTGACACTCATGTTAGATTGAATGAAGTTTTCTATCATTTATTAGCCACAAATATGCCATTGTGTTCTGTACATCTGAAAAATTGTCATTTGTCAATTAAAAGTAAACACTGAATATAAAATGTAAAATAAAAGAAAGAAAGAAACATATGAACTCCGTAGTTTGGGATAACAAATCAAAATAAAATCATTTGTCTTTCTACATAGCCACAGCAAACTATCTGAAATGGAAATTAGAAAAACAATACTTAGTACACTGCATCCAAATGTAGAAACTTATACATCAGTTCTTTGAAGTCAACACCACAGTAGCAGCAACCATTAAAAAAAATACATAGGAATAAACCAGAAGGTTAAAGATGCACCTTGTGAAGAATGAAGAAGAAAAGACTTGTCTATGGAAAGTCAACCTGTATTAAACCCTGCTGTTAAATTTTCCCTCAAACCCAAACCAACCACCTTTGCAGGAAACCACCATCATCCTCTCCTGCAGTTTCTCTACTGCCTCACAGTTGGGCTGTTGGTAACACAGATGTTGAAAGAAAACTAGCAAGTTCAAATTTTCGATTTATTAAGCTACAGGTCTAAATAGACCGCCATCGCCTAACTACAGGGAGAAAACTGAGGTAGAACTTCAGTAAGATTCTCCAACACTGCAGAAAGACTGCTACAAAATGCATTATAATTCTTATAGTAAAAATATCATTTCTCCCAGTATTTTCTAGAAATACAATTAAAATTAAATATTGATGATGATAATGATAATTAGATAGTATACATTGAAAGCTTAGCAGACAATTCAACGTTGCTGACTTGGCTTTAAACTGTTTCTCCTACATAGTGGAATACACCTGAGTACACAGGAATTATAATAGGAGAAACTAGTAAACCAGGAGTAAACAGGATACAACTGAGGTCCCATGGTATTAGCTCTTCTCTCAATTCTTTTTTTTTAAATTTTATTTAATTTTTTTTTCATTGTGCATACCAACCACAGTTCCCCCTAGCCCTGTTACCCAATATTCCCTCACCTCCCCCTACCCCACCCCACCCATCCACTCTTCATAGGGCGTAAGGCCTCTCTTGGGTAGTCAACATAGGCTGGCATACCAAGATGAGGCAGGACCAAGCACCTCCCTGCCTGAATTTTGGCTGAGCAAGGCATCCCACTATAGGGAATAGGCTCTAAAAAGCCAATTCATGTACCCAGGATAAGTCCTGGTGCCTCTGCCAGGGCCCCACAAACAGATCAAGCCACACAACTGTCACCCACATTCAGAGGGCCTAGTCCGGTTCCATATAGGCACCACAGCTGTCAGTCCAGAGTGCATGGACTCCCACTAAATTTGGTCAGCTGTCTCTGTGTTTTTCCCCATCATGATCCTGATGTGCCTTGCTTGGGAAGCTCATCAGCAGGTCCATTTTCTGAGTGCTTGTCAACTCCATGGCCCCTGGGAAGGTCTGAGACTTGGATTTCCCGCCCCCCACCGACCAAGGAATGGGGAGGTGAGGTCCCAAAGAGCAGGGCTCCACGTGTGGGCAGACTGGGCAGAAGAAGCCCCAAGTGGGCAGATTCCCCCATTCTCCGGAGTTTGGAACAGACTCATGGCCAGCACAGAGCAAGTTCTTATTTCTTAATTGTAAATATGCATCTATATGCTGATATTTTCCTATATCATCTTATGGTTATATAACTAATAAATAATAGTAACTGTCTCAATTAGAGTTTCTATTGCTATGGTGAAAAACCATGACCAAAGCAACCTTTGGAGGAAAGGGTTTATTTGATTGTATTTCCACATCATAACCATCACAAAAGCTAGTCAGGAAAGGAGCTCAAACAGGACAGAAATCTGGAGACAGAAGCTGATGCAGAGGCCATGGCCGGGTGCTACTTATTACTCATGATTTTCTCAGTCTGTTTTCTTCTAGAATCCAGGAACATCAGCCCAGGGATGGCACCACCAACAATGGCCTTGGCCCTCCCCCATCAGTCACTAATTAAGAAATATCTTACAGCCAGATCTTAGGGAAGCATTACAGCCAAATCTTAGGGAATCGTTTTCTCAAACGAGGTTCCCTCCTTACTCCTTTACAATAACTCTAGCTTATGTCATCTTGAAAATAAATCAAGCCAGTACAGTAACCAATGTATGTCAGAGAAAGATTCTATTGCTCTTCACATGATTTCCATTGTATCACAACATGAAATTACATTAAATAACATTTGGACAAATGTATATTGAAATTGGAGAATCTTAGCTATAGAACTGAAGAAAACTATAAAGTATAAAAACCAAGATAATATGATTCCTAGTTTGCATTAATTTTAAATTGTGTGTCCATGCAGTATATAACATATTCCCATGCCTTTTTAAATTGGGTGGTTGCTTTTCTCTGTGCATAACCAACAGATGCAGATACATGAACTGGATATTTATTTTCCTTTGGGTCATGGATTAATTTCATCTGAATAGTTAAAGTATGACTACTTAAATCATTACAGATTTCCAAAATTATAAAAACTTGTTCAAAGGTCTACCTAACTCAGCAATACTCTGAAATACTTCTACTATTGGGACTTTCCAGCACAATTTTAGTAATTATTCTCTAAAAACAGAAGTTGCATGCTGGGGCACATGACTTCAAAAGGGGTTCACTGAAATGTTTTCAAAACCCTTAGCACAAAAATCCCAAAATTAACTCCCCTTTCTTTTTAACCACTTTATAACAAAGATAAAGGCAGATTTGTATGAGATTCCATTTACTAGAGAGATTTAACAAGTCACATCTTGGTCGGTGGTTCGTTCACATGATGAGTTCTTACATGACCTGCCCATTTAATGAGGCACCACAGATTTACTTCTCCTCTTTACTGTGCATGTAGTCATGCAACCCTATGTGTTCTGAATGTCGTTTTTGTGCACAGTGATATCATGTATGCTCATGTGCATGTGTGAGAGTCACAATCAAATGCATTTGGAAGGCTTTTTAAATAGTTGCCAGCACTTCACTTTAAACTGTACGTTTCATTTATTCCACTTGTTCCAAGTCTTAAATTCCCCACAGTGACACAATATTATCAACAGAACTGAAAACACACCCAGCTCTCCTCATTCCTTTCCTCATTCTTTTCATATTAGCAGTCGGCAGCTTCTATATTATTACAAAGAAATTCCCTCTATCCATTCTCAAGAGCACACACACACACACACACACACACACACACACACACACACACACACACACATTCCTGCCTCCCTGCCTCTTCTCTAAAGCCCGTTGAGTTATTCCCAGGAAACCTCTAACAATCTGACATGCTTTAGTCCGGGTCTTTTATCTATTTTGACAAAGCAAAACCTTTAAAAAGTGCCTGGATAAAGTTTAAAGTGTTCTAAAAGCTTAAGCTTAATTTTCTCGTAGCATTTTTTTTTAATGGAGTTCAAGCTGCATCTCCCTTCACACTTCATCAAAATCCACAGCAGCATCACTTAAGTCAAGAAATTAAGTCTAGACACTAACCATTGATGTGTGTGTCTGCTCTATAGGCCCACTCCATGGTTTGTACACTCCAGCCTATACATCACACATTTTAGCTCATATGCTCATAACCTCTGATTTTTTGCCATCTTCAGGTGTGCATCCACACTTACCTATTATTTCTATATTTAAAGTGAGTATCAATCTTTGAAAAGTTAGCTATTCCTGGGTACACATGGCCTGGCTCACCTTCACAGTATATACCATTTACCAGAAAGGATGCCCCTCTGTCATTCTTCCTTATCAATATAGCAATTTCTTGAAGAAAAGGTTATCTGCATTAGGATTACCTCTATTTTTTTCTGTAGAGCCCTTCAGCTCAGCCTTGTGTGTATGGGCTTTCAGTGAATCATCAGTGAGTGAATGCATTCAGTAATGGCTTGCTATGTCATGCACCCCTCAAGCCATCCTTTGGAACTTTTGGGGAAATGTGAGTTGAGATTGTGTAACCAGTTTTGGTTTTATGCCTGGATCTCTATTTGTTTTAAATTAAGGACTTCATTAGACTTCCAGAGTTTATAGGTACATAATATAATGTGCAGGCTGGCCTAAATTTTATTTCTGATATTACATAAAAAGGAAGACAGAGTATGAAAGATAAGAGGTAGAGAAGGGGTTACTTTAGAAAAAGAGAGAGATGAGAGAGGAAGAGAAATGGGGTAGAGGAGTTATTTTTCAGTCTGAGGAGGAACCAACAAGTTTGGAATATCCTATGGCTTATGAATCATACTGAAGGCAAATTTCCACATAATCATTAATACCAATTTGAGTAGGTAATGCCTATTTGCTATATGATTGCCATTTAGGAGGGATGATTACTTTGGATTTCAGCATAGTTCCAAAGCATAGAAGAAATTAAATTTACCATGAGGAAATTTTTACTTTAAAAAGCCATGGTAATGAAACCAGAACAAAAAGATGACAGGTCACAAATACAGAAAGATACATTGTCTAACTCATGGCGTAAAGTTACAAGTCCATCACTACGGCTTCAATCTTTTTCCTCCCTGGGTACCACTTTGCTTGCCACATCAAATATAACCACATGTTTAACTATCTTTGAAAGAATAGCAGGAGTAATTATTGAAGCTATCATACTGTTTTGACATTGTATTATTTCTGCATCTAGTTGCCAGGTTGTTAAGGAATACGTGTCTTGTCTGCATCACTTTCATAAGTCACTTCTTAATTAGAAGTGTGCAAGCTTACCACAATATTAAATTTCCAGGGGAAGAGAAAAAGCAAGGATGAAGCTTTATCTAATCTGTATGATACAATGATTAAGTGCACTGTCTCCAGGAATATACTACAAAAAGTCAAGCAATGAAATTTCCAATCGTGATTCTGCATCTCACAGGGGAGGAATATTCAGCAGCAACACTTAACAGGAGCAGAAGAATCCAACAGCCAACAGGAAATTGTAAAATGCACCTTACAAGGGCTTCGTTCTTTCTCAACATAAGAAAAATATTGATTGCAGTGACGTTTTGATAAAATTAATGCATAGTTTAGAAGAAAAATCACCCTGAGTTATTCTTTTTATCTATAACTCTGGGTAATGTGCCAGTTTTAGTCAGATAGCTTGAGTAGCTGATTGTGAAAATACTCAAACCCTAACACACAAACTCTTAAATTAAAACTCGATTGGGAATGAAAAATGATCCTGTAACCCTAAAGTTTTTTCTATAAAGTATTATTGCTTTAATAAAAGTATGTGTTCTCTGACTGACCTATTTTTTTCTTTGGTTGTGGTTTTAGTGACTACATAAGCAAAATATTTTTAATACATGAAAAATATCTTTCTCACAGTCAGTCTTGTTTTTCATATGATCACTCTAAGACCATTGTTTGACTACAATGGCCCCCAACAAATGGAAGGAAAGAAACCAATGGTCTGAAATGTTAACAAAAGCCTGAATTTTAAAAAATACTTCCAAATTCATAGAATATTTTCAAATGTGTGTGTGTGTGTGTGTGTGTGTGTGTGTGTGTGTGTGTGTGTGCTATTGTCATTGTTGCTCTTGGTTTCCTCTAAGAATTTGAAGGTAAGATCCGATTTCTTTTATTTATTTTAAGATTTATTTATTTATTATGTGTTCTGCCTGTATGTATTTTCCCATGCCAGAAGAGGGCACTAGATCTCATTGTAGATGTCTGTGAGCCACCATATGGTTGCTGGGGATTGAACTCAGGACCTCTGGAAGAACTGCCAATGCTCTTAACTTCTGAACCATCTCTCCAGCCACCCAAGATATGATTTCTAAAGACATCACATGATTTGGACAAAGGACCTGGAGGAATCAGGCTGAACCTGAGCTAGAAACCTCCTCCTTGAGTTCTGGTTTTAAGTGTACAAAAAGTTGCTGTTAAAGCCACCAAATTGAAAAGGCAATCAATACTCCTACCCAACTGTAACAACTATGAACCATAACCATGAGCATCATGGCAAGGTATCCCTAAAGGTGTACTCATAGCTTTCATGTCTTGGTGGTAACCAATAGCTCTCTAATTGGACATATGGTTGCTCAACAAGAGTGAAACAAGGCCTGGTACAGAAAACATAGCCAACTATCTATGGCTGATGAGGCCATGAGATGTACAGGATAACACACTGCTGATACTTTATTAAACCAAGATAATTTCTTAGTACATCCTAAATACTTACCTGATACCACAAATAAGTGTTGCTTTTACCCCTCATCAAAGAAACGTCTCTCTATAATAGATAGAAACCATTAAACAAATCCACAACTAGTTTAAAAAATGCAGAGAACAACTTACCATGGCTTATCTAGACACAATTGATACATCTTCAACAAAACAGCTATACCTAAATGCTGTGGATATGTTCTGTATGCTGTGAATGTGATGCTCTGATTGGTTGATAAATAAAATACTGATTGGCTAGTAGCCAGGCAGGAAGTATAGGTAGGACAAGAAGAGAGGAGAATGCTGGGAAGTAGAAGGCTGAGTCATGAGAAGCTGCCAGCCACCGCCATGAGACACAAGATATAAGATCTCAGTAAGCCAGCCACACTAGTAGAAGCCCATGAACTGTGGACTGGTGGCTGTGGAGCCCCCATGGGACTAGACTAGGCCCTCTGGATACGGAAGATGGTTGTGTGGCTCAAACTGTTTGGGGGCACCCAGGTAGGGGAATCAGTATCTGTCCCTGGTCTATGGGCGGGCTTCTGGGAATCCAGTGCCTATGGTGTGATGCCTTGCACAGCCTTGGTGCAGTAGGAAGGGGCTTGGACTTGCCTAGGTTCAGTGTGCTGGGCTCTGCTGACTCCCCATGGGAGACCTCAATTTGGGGGATGTGGGGATGCAGAGTAGCTTGGAAAAGAGGGCTGTGGGTGGGAGAAGGGAGGAGGGATGGAGGATCTGTGGATGGTATGTGGAGTGAGTAGAAAATTTCTTAATAAAGAAAAAGAAATTAAATTAAAAAAAAGATACCAGTAAGGCATGAGCCACATGGCAACTTATAGATTAATAGAAATGGGTTAATTTAAGATATAAAAACTAAAGCTGGGCGGTGGTGGCACACGTCTTTAATCCCAGCACTCGGGAGGCAGAGCCAGGTGGATCTCTGTGAGTTCGAGGCCAGCCTGGTCTACAGAGTGAGTTCCAGGAAAGGCACAAAGCTACACAGAGAAACCCTGTCTCAAAAAAAAAGATATAAAAACCAGATTGCTGTGGGTGATTGATTGATAAATAAAATGCTAATTGGCCAGTAGCCAGGCAGGAAGTATAGGCAGGACCAAGAGAGAAGAGAAGTCTGGGAAGTGGAAGGTTGAGGGGATGAGATTCCAGCCTGCCATCCAGGGAGCAGTATGTAAAGGCAACAGGTAAAGCCATGGAACAGGTGGTGACATATAGATGAACAGAAATGGGTTGAGTTTAAGTGTAAGAACTAGACCGTGGTAGGCCTGCGCTAATGGCCAAGCAGTTTAATTAATATGAGCTTCTGAGTGATTATTTTATAAGTGATTGTAGAGTCCGTGGGGCTGGGCTGGACTGGAGAAAACTCCAGCTACACTGGATAGCAAGAAGCCTGCCACTGCCATACAGTTTATAAGAAATATAAGTCTCTATGTGTTTACTTGGGTCTGAGTGGCTATAGGCCTGGGCAAGACTGGAGAAAACTCCAGCTACACCTAAGGCCCAGGAAACACCATGGAAGAAGGGGAAGAAAAATTGAAAGAGTCAGAGGACCAAGAGTTCTTCTGTGAGATTGTGTCTTCAGTATAGGGCAGGGAAGCTGAAACCATGACACTCAATAGAATGGCTGCCTAAGTAAGACCTGAGCAATGACAAAATCAGTTGACATACAAACATGGGTGGGAAAATCTCAAGAGCCTCTATCCAAAATGAAGAAATACAGGCAACTAATGACTGTTGAAAATGGATGAATCAGTCCTCCCCATGGATAAGCCCCCTGATGCATTGTTCAATCCCACATAGTAAGCTCTAAACACCTACATCTGAACAACACTAAATGGGCTCAGCAGATTGTATTTATACATTTCTGTGTATGTCTGAATGTAATAGTATCCATTAAAGAAGGGACAACAGCTCAAAGCAAAAAAGGAAAATACTAGAGATAATAAATGACAGTAGAAGGAGGCTTTGAAGGTAGAGGAAGGAGAACAGTGTGGGGGAGCAGGGTATGATAATAAGGGATTTCAGATGATCAAACTATATTTTGACTATGTATGAAATGTCATAATGAAGCCCACTATCTTTACAATAATAAATGTTAATAATGATGTAAATAAAGTTGGCTCCCACAATCTCTAGCTAGTACATCAAGTATGAGGAATGCAATCAAAATCTGTCGTTAACTGCATGGTTGCTATCATTATTAAAGTTGGCCTTTTGCTCAAGTCCAAACTCTCCATGATCCATTTGTAAGATGAAGCAAGACTGCCAACATCTCAGCTCAACCTTTTCATCTGATCAAGTTCAAATATTAGGAGGACTGCTGAGGATTAAAGATTTACCTATATTAGAATTTAGTGTGTGTTTGAGTGTATGTGTGTGTGTGTGTGTTTGTATGTTTGTGTCTGTTTTTACTGGAGTGTTTATTTCAAAACTGCAGCTAAGACTCAGGAATCACCGGGTGGTGGTGGCGCACGCCTTTAATCCCAGCACTCGGGAGGCAGAGCCAGGCGGATCTCTGTGAGTTCAAGGCCAGCCTGGGCTACCAAGTGAGTTCCAAGAAAAGGCACAAAGCTACACAGAGAAACCCTGTCTCGAAAAACAAAAAAAAAAACAAAACAACAACAACAAAAAAGACTCAGGGATCAATTTGGAAGAGAGGGTGGAAAACTTGTAAGAGTCAGAGGAACAGGGTGTTTGCTGTGAGAATGTGTCCCTTACAAATGTCAGATGCCACACCTATGAATTCTCATCAAGATGGCTGCCTAAATGAGAACAAGGACACAAATAGACATGCCAATGTAGGCAGGGGAATGTTCATGGGGCCTCAACCTTAGAAAAAGAACTATAGCCAACTAAGTAATGCTGAGAGTGGGGAAATAGTCTTCCCCAGTGATAAGCACACCAATTGGCTTTCTAATAGCAAATAATCAACCCTGAAAACATACAACATATACAAGTAACATTATGTAAACTGAACAGGTTTTATTTATGTATTTTTTAAAATACAGAGAGAGAGAGAGAAAGAGAAAGAGAGAGAGAGAGAATGTAGTAACAATTAAAGAAAAAGAGGCCATAAATTGGAAAGAGAGCAAAACAGAGTGTTCATTGGAGGGACTGGAGGTAGAAAAAAGAATGGAGAAATAGTGTCATTATAATCTCAAAAAAAGTTTTAATTAAAAATTAAACATTTTGAAAATAAAATATTTGAGTACAACTTGCTATATTTAAGAGATGTAGTCAAAGTTTTAGTTTTGTGACAAGAAAATATGGAAAATATTCAAGATGAAAAATGTTCTTCAATACTTTTCCATGTTTAAATGTCATCACCCTCAAAATTTCAACACCATGTTGCTTATACTTTGTTTTAGCCTGTCCTTTTCTAGCATGTTCTACTGGCAAAGGTCAAAATTGGCATCTGTATCACTGAGAACCTTCTCTGAAAGTGATAATGCTTCCAGAGGTTTCTACAGGCCCTCTGATAAAGCACAAGCCTGTTTAACAAGGACTGCTCCGACAGTGAATTGTGCTGATACATCTTGAAATCCTTACCCTATACAATATCCCGCCATGTCCCCACAGCTGCAGGGGTTCCTCTCACTGTGCCTCTCTGTTGATGGACTCCTAATTAAATTAATTAAATTCTCCAGTTTTCTCCTTCCGGTTACTTGTCTCCTTCCTCCCATGACACGGTTCACAAAATGAGTCATTCTGTTCTCCTTTCTCTGTTTTTACCTTTTGCCCTTTCCAATCCACCTTAAATGAGGAACCACTGGACTCAAGCTAAAATAATACAGCGTTTACATTTGTGTGTGTGTTTGCTTGGAATGAAACAGATACAGAAATAGAGAAATAATTCAAACTTGGGAGCCAGACATATGATAAAAACTCAATCAGTCGGTTCATATGTGGTGGCTCATGGCTTTGATAACAACACTTAGAAGAACGAACCAGGAGGATTGCTACAGCCTGATGGCCACCCTGAGCTACATAGTGAGTTCCAGATCAACCTGCATTATAAAATGAAAGTCTGACTGAAAAGAAAGAAATAATAACAATAAAAAAACTAGCGAAAATCTAGACTATCCACTAACTGTGAGGTTTTAGACGTTATCTCAGTTTTTTGCATACTACTTCTACCGCTATAGACGAGGGAGGGGGAACAAGTGACACTTTCTTCTTCAAACATTTAAACATTGAATTAAAATACATGCACTAATCAAAGTAGAACTGTAGAGATTTCATAATTGACATAAAATTTTATTATAAATGATAGTCTAATTACCTCTCATTACATATAATAATGATGAGAAAATCATTCCCAAAGCCATATAAAACTTCTTATGTTGACTACATTCTATATTGCATCCTAGGTAGACAAATTTGTGTAAAATATCTTCTTTTGGTAAGATTTTATGAAATGTACATTATCCTCATGAATATAATAATTGCACCTAGAAAGCTTTAATATATATTATGTGGTAGAATTTACACATACATGTATACAGACTATGCCCACTCAAAAATAGTTGTGTTCAATATATATCTAATGCATAGATAAAGGAAATGATTGTTGGCACTTCTTCAATGTTTGATAATGGGAGATTAAATCTTTCTCATTAGCAATTCTCAAAAATATTTTTGCAGATGGTTTGTATTGAAAATTTCTTCCCCATTTACCTTATATGATGCATATTTTACTTGTTGCCAGTTAGAATGAGAGGATATTAGAATTTGGTGGGGGGAAACTTTAAAAGGATGATAAAGGGGAGCCATATTTTTCTCCTAGTACACTCCTAGGAGAGCTGTCTCTGTTTGCCATAATAGCTTCTTCTTATTGTTAATTTGCTTCTCTACTGGAAAACCCATGTAAAATTAGTTTATTTTATATTAAATTTGTGAAAAGGAAGCGATGTTTGCGGAATTATTTAGAGCCTGGAATACCATCTGAAGAACACAACAACTTACTTGAGTTTGAAAATGTTCAGTGGTAACATAAGCATCCTTACAGCTTTTACCATAATATATAAGAAATATGTCTAAATGTAAGTGGGTATATTTAGACAGGCTTACTCAATTTTGGATGTCAAGTTTGGTCCATCTCCAAACTGTTAAGACTTTTCTCTAAATCACTTTGTTTCTTACTGTGTAGACATATTCTGTCATGATCTAGTACATGTTTGGACCTCAGGACACCCAGCTCCAAAAGATTGTTCTCTGGAATTACTTATTTTTCTGACATTATTTAGATGACTGATCCTATCTCTTCACTCTTTTAGCTACACAGAGGTAGGGAAAGGATGGCATGCAATATGTCTTTTCAGAATTTGGGTCAATCTGAAGCTGTGTGTTACCTATTCCTTCCAAGATATTACCCATTTTCCCCTCTGTATAGCTGAAGCAACTTCAGAGAAACAGTTTGCTTAACAACATGGGACTTCTGAAAGAACTCCTTGGCTGCCTAGACAGTACTAAATTTTCCCACACTGCCTCCTGGTTTTTCTTTTTCCCTTGTAAGAATCTTCATTTTCTGTTTTACCTTGAATCTCTCTGCCATTCTAGTGGTTGTGTTCTATAAATTTAGCTTCATAAATAGTCCTATTACTTAGAGTGTAAAGGTTTGAACATTAAACTCTTGTCAAGAACCCTTCAAAAATTGGCAATGATGTTTTATATCTATTTTTAAGGGGAACCAGGCTCAGTTATAACGTATTCTACTTAATCTGCTTTATGGATTGGGATTTTACAATTATGTCCTCAACTGCAGAGATTTTGTTGTATTAACTTACCTCACAATGGACATGAAATAATGTCATTTCAATACATTTAAAGCTTTTGAAATAGGACCTCAGAAAGTGTCTACTTTATTTTTTTTAATGAGAATACTGTTGGATGTAAGAGCACACAGGAAGTGTTTGGAGGGAGGGAAGAGAACCTTCTAAAATTAACGCCTATATTAAGTGGAAAACAAAAGAAAAGAATCAAGGGCAGAATTAAAAATAACCCTCAATTTAGACTTGCAAGGAGAGCAGAGAGGCATCTTAGAACAGGAGGAAATTTCACTAAGTCATATGCCCCCCTTTAAAAATAACCTTCTTGAAATATATTTCAGTGTCATATGGATTTGTCTATTTTTCTTGCCAAAGTGGGAAATTGGACTCTAAAAGAAGTAACAGTGCACGCCACCCCGGTGCTGTGTGCATTCAGATGGAAATCTGCAACACTCAGGCAAAATAAAGACCAAACAGCACTTGGTCTCATTTCATGAAAAGTGTGTTATGTACAGAAAAATCAAACAGTCATGAAGTCCTGTGTCTTATTAATATATATATATATATATATATTGAACACTCCATGACATAGTTCTTTGAGTCATTATGTAATCAATGTATATAAAAATAAATCTGCACCTTTCCTTTCTGAATTGAGCCTTACACTCCTTGAAGTGAATATTGCTGCTAATAGCTTTCCTCCTCTGCTACTCAGTCTCCATTGTGAACCAAAAAGCCTCACAGCTATACCCTCTCACACCTGTCCTCTCTCACATGACTCAGCATACTTTAGTCTTTTGTGTCTTTACAGTGTCTGAAGATTGATATTTCCCCTATGTGTACTCTTCCTATCAAAATCAAATATCTCGTCAGATTTCAGTCCTTCCCCAAAGTGCTAGGAGAAATGATGCCAAGGCTACTTGAGGAAAGGAGTTGTGAACGACCAGTGTGCAGGAGTGAATGTTTTCATCCCAGGCAAAAGGTGGACAATAGGAAGGGAGAGAAGCAAATTCTGCTAAATCTGAGGCTGTAAGACTCCGGACACTTTTGTCATGATATAAGCTCCTACGTATATGTGCTCTATAAGTGTCAGTGAACTTTCTATTCTGTTTCTTCATCCATGTTTCACTGGTTCTCTCTCTCTCTCTCTCTCTCTCTCTCTCTCTCTCTCTCTCTCTCTCTCTCTCTCTCTCTCTCTCACACACACACACACACACACACACACACACACACACATACACACACACACAGAGTTCTATAGAACAGAGAGGAAATTAATGAGAGTCTTGGGTCCATATCACTAAACGTCTCCCATATTCTTAGTAAGTCAATTCCAACTTAGTAGTCTTATTAAGGAATTTAGGGCAATTTTCTGCCTACTAGCATTGGTTCAGTTCGAGTTAATTTGGTTTCTTTTGCCGGTCACTACTTATCCCATGATGTCTCTAGTGAACATTATCACATCATTCATACCTGTCAATACACCCCCAACACTCTGCTTTCAAAACCTGCAAACAGTGTCAGATGGCCACCAGAAGTAGAAGTGAGGGAACTGCAACATGCTTTAATTGCACAAAATAAATCAGTTCTAAAAGGCTTTATATACTATGCTAAAAATCCAAACAAAATATACAATGTATGGCCAATGAACCATGCTCAGGAAGTACTCTGAACTGAATTCCATAAAACCAGAGAGCATCACTTGACCATTTCAGAGCTCAAAGAATTACTTCTAGGATGTTAAACAGCTCTTAAATTCTATAAAGGATCATGCATTAAAAGAGTACATACACAAAACAAGGAATGGGGCAGGGTGTAGCTCCATTGTGAGACCTTAAAGAAAAGCAGCATAAGGAACTTTTATTCGAAACTTCTGTATGCTACTTTTCTTTAAGGTCTCACAATTAGCCCAGATATTTAACATTTGGCCATTAACTTTTTTCTTCCATATCTGAACAACATGGTTTAGCACTATAAACCAGTCTGTTTAATTTGTTTCTCAATTTATTTTTTTTCTTTTGGGAATTTCATAAATGAGCAATGTTTTTACATCATTCTACTCCCCCTTCTCTATATCCACCTCTTTCCGTGTCTCCCACACCCTCTCAAATAATAATTATTAAATATTATTAATTAGTATTAATAAATATAATAATCATTAAAGACTGCTTTAATTATTATTGTCACACACACACACACACACACACACACACACACACGCACACACACAAACACACAAACACACACACACATTTATTTAGGTCCATTTAGTGTTACCTGTATGCACATGTGTTTAGGGCTGATGACTTGGAATTGGGGATGCCTACTCCTGATTGATACAACAAAACTTAAGGCTCAGAGAAAATCCTAGAAGAAGGAGTGGAAAGAATGTAAAAGCCAGAGGACCATGCCAAAGGACCAACGTATTTGCTAAAAGATCTTCTCTTTTAGATATGGCAAGGATGCTGTGTTCACGAAATCTCAGCCTAAATAAGACCTACATAACGACCACACCAATCAACATGCTGCCAACATGGATGGGGAAAATTTCCCAAGATCCCATTTCTATATAAAGAGATACAGGCAATAAAAATTTGCCTTCTAAGACATAGTATATAATGTAAACAACAAAGAATCTTCGTCAAATGTATGTTGCGTGTATTTACTAATATTAATTAAGAACATTACTAGCAGAACCCCAAGGTTACCATATGACACCTGCTCCATAGATTTTGTGGGTGGGGTTTAATTAAAAATATTGAGCAAAGCAATATGGAAAATGTCTAGCACTTGTCAAGGCATATAACACATAACTAAAACTTTGAGAGAGCTAGCAAGATATGGGAGTGGCTTCTCTTAATAAATATAAATGCTTGCTGGTGATACCTAGTATAGTCATCTTTACACATTTTAAATTTCTGTGGGATATTATAATGCTTGGATAAATAAACTGCAATGATTGTTTAGTGATATAGTTAAGCACAACACTCTCATTTAGAAAGTAAAATTAAAGTTTTATTTTTATACAATTATACATAGAAGCTGTTATAGTACAAGTTTTATAGTTTCTGTTGATGAAAGCAAAACAAAGGTTGTGAAACACTAGCTTAAAATGTCTTAGTTCTATTTTTGTACAAAATTGAAAATTTTAGAGTTTGCTTTTTAAAGAATGATGTACATAGAGACATTCATGTTAAACTAGCAATGTAGAACAAAAATGTGTACTGTGCCTCTTCATTTCTTGTGTGTATTATTACTGTCATTACCACTGTTTTGATTTTTTCCTCTCAAGATTTTCATTTTTATCCCAGATGCTGAGAATTGCATTTGATTGCATCCATCATCAAACAGTTTTAGTTATATTTTGTACTGTATTTTATTTATATTTTATGACTCCTTTTCCTGATTCCTAGACGACATATTTGAAGAACCCAGCTAAACATCATTTTGAATGTACTGAAATTAAAAGTACAAGACTGAACAGTTTTTTATGTTCCCATAACTTCTATGATAACCACGTTCTCGAGGCGAAATTTTTCCACATGTAGCCAACACTCAGGAAACCTCAGGGACATTTTCAAAGTAGAATTCTAGAGTACATGTAAGTAATCTTTGTTATGACCTCTATTCTAACAGATGTTTTCACATTCCTTTATTAATCTGGAAATCCTGTTTTTGATAATAATATATTCTGCATCTCAATAACCTCCCCCCAAATTTAAGTGTTGGATCCTGCTAACAAATAGCATCTTTTAGCTGATGGCATTTGGCTGGGGGGCGGGGGGGGGGGGGGGGCAGGCAGTCATTATCTCATAGGATATTGACATCATGAGAGGAATAACACATTAATGGATTCATAGCTTAATGTTCTTTTTGGATGTGATAAAAAATTTTAAGAGTCAAGCCCTGGTTGAAAGACGTAGGTCATCATATAGATTATATCTTTCTGGCTGCCTCTTCATTGCCGTCTCTCTTAATCCTGTCTCTATAGGGTGACCTTTCCCTGACGATGCTCTGCTGCCATGGTACTCTTTTGCCTCACCCCAAACAACCAGGCTGTCTAAACAGGGATTGTAGCCATGAGGTAAAAGACACTTCTTTATTATAAGTTTATTCCTCAGGTGTTTTGTCTCTGGAGCAGAAGATTAACTAATACAGATGAAGTGAAAAAGCAAGCAAGTATAGAACATCCATAAAGGCATTGAAAAGCTGATTACAAGCACTATTCCTAAAGAAAACTGAGGGAAAAGATAGGGAGGGAGAGGAGGAGGAAAAGAAAGAGAATAATGAATAGGAAGAGGAGATAATGATTTGCAACGCTCATTCTCCTCATTAAAATATACTTGAGAATATAAACAGCAAAATAATTTAATTTATAGCCACAAAAGAGGTATAAATTTATAAGATTACTGTAAACTACCAAAGTTAAAAAATACAATAGAACCTTGAAAGAGAAAGAAAAGTGCATTGGTGTTCTGTCCTGTCTCATCTTTCAAGCCCAAACGATCCTATTTCAAGATGTTAGGCCTAAGGATTTTTCAACTTCTAAAAATGCAAAATACATTGTCCTAAGTAGGTTATCATTAAAGTGACATTCACAGAAATAAAAGATACTCAAAGACAACACCACAAACCCCAATAGTTTCATTAGTTCAAAGGATTATTTTGTGTGATTAAACAAAACTTATTGTGGCATGTTCCATGTTGACCAAGTATGGGTATGCTCTCTGTCCTGGCCAGAAAAGCATGTATATAAAGCCTTGTCATTTTTAATATAGCAGGGAAGGTGCTAAGCCACTGGCAGCTCTTGAGCTTTATCTTGGAGAAGGGAATGTATCATAACTGATCAAAACCCAAGTCACATGGGTTGTAGGCAATGGCTTAAGAAGTGACATTATCTTTATGGGATAACTCCATTTAAATTCTTTTGTATGTATATTTTTTTAAGAAGCTTCCACAGTAGTGGGTGTCCATAAGGGTTTTTTCAGAATGTCTTTTGTTTTAAATATTTTCCCTATATTCCTTCTCTTTGATCAGGAAAATCATCTATTTGTGTCTGATTATGTTGAGATGACAATGCCTTTCAGAATTTCTTGAAGCATTTGGAAATTCTAGCTTGATCCACCCGTGTGCAAAAGTAATTAAAAGTAAAGCCAGTAGATGGCAATTAGAGCAAGTGTCAATACTTTTCCTTTTTTAATGAATATGTCAAAATTGAAATTTGCCTCTGAGTCAGCATTTCATGAATCACCTTACATAATCAGAAACTTAGAATTTCGAGGCTTAAAAAGGACAGAGCTCTGTGGTGGTTTTCTCTTCTCTAGAACATTTAAATTCCTCCAGCATCAAAGTGTTGCTTTTATACCTTTCAAGGAAACCTCAGACCTTTCTATGCAGAATTCCCTCACATACAAGGATATTTATTCTTCCCTATTGGCACCATAAGGTGAAAAGTACTTCTCAGAAGTTGTCTCACCACTAGTGGGAATTTTTAATCAGGAAATGTTGTTGTACTAATCTAATAGATTTTAAGTTAAGACCTCAGTGTCACGGAAGCCTAAAATATCCCTGCAGTTTCACATATAGAAATCTCTGAATAATGCAGTCCATCCCTGAAGAGGAATTATGCAAATGAATGCATTTA
The DNA here is from genome assembly GCF_007827085.1 of Peromyscus californicus insignis. Taxonomy (NCBI): domain Eukaryota; kingdom Metazoa; phylum Chordata; class Mammalia; order Rodentia; family Cricetidae; genus Peromyscus; species Peromyscus californicus. The sequence continues at coordinate 24,651,678 of NW_026294480.1, forward strand.
GTTAATATGTACTGTAAACAGATCACTATGTCTTTCTTCTTTTCTAAATCACAGCGAAGATTAAAGCTGTAATGCTCTTATTACCTAACAAAACAGCTAAATATTTGAAGTAGATCTGCAGAGCTTCAAGCCCAAGTTAATGTCCCTTGGGATTTGAATTGGGTTTTTCTTCCAAAGGTCATTGTATCTTCTTGAATGCTTTATCCTAAGCTGCAAGAGAAAACATTTCTAGAAATACTATATCAAGTTCCACAAGCTTCCTTTAGCCACTAAGAGATTATTGAATATCCTACCTCCTCACTGACACATGGGGATGGCAATCATACATAACACATAAACATCAATGCAAACATTGGACAAACATCAAATGCAAAGTACCAAGCCATTCCTAGAATGCAGTTATTGTTTGCTTCCCACGAGCAGCCAGGGTCAATGCCCATTGGAACTGATCTCTGCCATGCTGGCCACTTGGAACAGCAGCAAATGATTGCAGGTGAGAATGAAAGCCCCCTAATGCTCTTTTCATTTGTCTCCTAATCCTTTCACAAATATGGCCAAGGAAGCTGGATGCTCTGGCTCTTGCTATCTAGTGTTAAAGAGTTCATTTTTATGATGGCCTCTGAGTTGTGTCATAAAAGCTGAGTGAGAGCCACAGAAAAGGTTCTCTAATCATGGTTCATTAAACACACCCAGCGACCACCTGGGATTGTGTATTTTTCTGCCAGATAACTTCCCATCTATGGAAAAAAAAATTTTTTTTAAAGAGCATGGATAAATGATGACTTTTAAAGCTACAAATTTGCTTTTGTTTTTCTGGTTTTAGTCTGTTACTTGACAAAAGCAGAATATTCATTCATTATTCAGAAACAGAGCAAAAGGGTGTGGGTCTCGTTTTATAGCTCTAGTAAAGAACGTCTGTCTGCAAGCTTACACCAGGAAAGAAGAGAAAGAACAGATAAATCTACACTGGTCACTCTCTGAGAAAGAGACTCAATCACACACATTACAGAGTTCTCAGTGAGGAAAATGGGTCTCATTGCAGCTCTAAGAGGTGAGTTTTTATGAGTGAAGGAAATGATCAGTTTGGAATAGTTCAGATGTTGTCAGAGGGTAGCCTCTGTTCTCTGTCATGAACATGTTGACTTTCCATTGATACATAATAGATGATTGTCCTTGAGGTTTGAAGAGGCCTGTAACACAGAAAGTGGAGAAAGAGTTTTCCAACATGTGTGGATACAGAAACATCAGGAGAAAAGCTGACATAGTCTGTCCACTCATCAGGATTTCAAACCCTTATTTCACGTGTTCTTTGTTCCTACTTAGTGGCACTTTTCTATTCAACTATGCTGTTTGGCAACATACTTCTCTTTCATAAAATGTAGTTTTTCCATTCTTACTTGTATATCCATGCTTCAGTTTTCTTTAGGTATTATCTTTTTGTTTTCTTTTGGTCTTTTGATAAAGAGAAAATCAAGTAAATTTTGATATTTCATTTCCTACTGATATTTTCTTTAATGTTTACTTTAGTCTATTTTTTAATTTTATATCATTTTATATGTTGGCCTGCCTGCAAGCATATATACCACATGCCATAAAACAGTATCAGATCTTCCAGAAATGGAGTTACAGGTAACTCTGAGCAACCATATGAGTGCTGGAAACCAAATCCAGGTCATCCTCAAGAACAGCATGTCCCATAACCACTGAGCATTCTCTTCATCTCCAGCACCTACTTTTATGTAGAAATGAAGGGATTTCTAAAACATGTAAGGGATTATAGCAGGAGTGAAAGAAAACAAAGTTGATTTCAAAAGATATGTCTGTTTTCATCAAAACCAATCAATTAGTGATGAGGTTGTCAGTATTTCTGATGGGCCATACACACTATTGCTTTCCAAAATATGTTTACTATATGTAATGAAAGATCTTTTCCTGTTATTGTGGGAGACAAGTACCTGTTCACCCCTGATAAGACACAAAGACACACCAAAGAAACCATGCTGCTCAAGTCTAGCTTGGTAAAAAAACAGTATGTTTAATTAGGGTTACTTATAGGAGCATGGTTGGCTATACCACTGAAGAAAAGCCTCTCTCTTTAACAATGCTTAATGGTGTATATATTCTTGGGAAAGCGTATGGCCTCATCAACCACTGTTCCTAACAACCATTGACTTACTGCCCCCCCATTGGTTGTTGGGGAGATGGTGGCCTTGTGAGTAACTGTTAACTCTCTATAGAATCTTAGGGAGGAGGATGATCTCATGAGTCCTCCTTCTATATGACAGAAAGGTGATGGACACAATCTTTTGTGAGGGTCTCCTTCAGTTAATCACAATGGCTGGATCTCAAGAGGACAAAGGCTCCCTTATGGCCAGAAAGCAACAGTATCGATGTATCACAGTCAGAAATACTTGCAGAGATGTAAAGCCCTAGAGCCATTGAAATAAAAGTATCAAACCTTAAGATAAGTGAGATGGTAGCCACCCTTGCCCACATATGTTTATGTGTTCATCTCAAATTTATGAATTTCTCCTTATTTGGAAAAAAAAGTCATCTCGGATGTAATTAGTTAAGAATCTTAAAGTGAGATCATCGTTGTAGACTATTTAGATTAACACTAAGTACAAGGACAGGTGTCTTCCTAAGAAAAACTCAGATAAAAGAGGAGACACAGACACCCCGTGAGAGAGCAGAGCACAGAAGCAGATATTTTAGTGCTGCAGTCAAAAGCCAAGAACACAAGAGATGTCAGCTTTCCTGGATGATAGGAGAGGCCAGGAAAAGCTATGTCTGGAGTCCCCTAAGAGAGTGAGGGCTGCTGAGACCCAGGTGTGGGAGTGGAGACTTACTAAACCAAGGATGATTTCTGTTATTTTCAGCCACAAAACCACAATGGATTCATTAAAATACAAGTGGCTTTCTGTCACAGCTCCTCTCAAGTGACAATTTCCCCTCATCTGCCCTGGTCCGTGTTCTTGATATTCAGTGTACTGGTTTGCCTTCTCACTTCTTGCTCTTCAAACCCATTATATAAGTCTTATTTCTCCCAGAACTTGCAATAAATAATGACTCTAATTACTCATTTACTCAGTATGTACTTAGGAAATATATAAGCGTACACACATACACACACACACACACACACACACACACACACACACACACACATGTACACACATGCATGCTCTTTTCTTTTTTTTTTTTTTTTGGTTTTTCGAGACAGGGTTTCTCTGTGTAGCTTTGCGCCTTTTCCTGGAACTCACTTGGTAGCCCAGGCTGGCCTCGAACTCACAGAGATCCGCCTGGCTCTGCCTCCCGAGTGCTGGGATTAAAGGCGTGCGCCACCACCGCCCGGCTCATGCTCTTTTCTTAACTGATAAGAAATCCCTCCGGATAAGTGAGACAGTTGTTTAGCTTGAAGTGCTTAGGGGGCCCCCAGGCAGTGGGATCAGGACCTGTCCCTAGTGCATGAGCCAGTTTTTTGGAACCTAGTGTCTATGGTGGGACACTTTGCACAGCCTTGGTGCAGGGAGGAGGGGACTGGACCTGCCATGCTGGATGTACCAGGCTCTGCAGACTCCCCGGTGGGAACGGGGGGTGGGTGGGGGGGGTGGGGGGTGGGGGGTGGGTTAGGGAGGAGGGCTGGGGGGGAGCAGGAGGGTGGAGGACAGGGGAATCTGTTGTTGATATGTAAAATGAATAAAATCTCTTAATTAAAATAAAGAAATACATATATACACAAAAAAGCATTTTTAGATTAAAATGAGCATTTTCTTTTATAGTTATCAACATTTTTTTTTTCTCAAAGCAAATTTGTAGCAATCTCATTTCCTATGATGCTGTATACAAATGTTCCTCAACTTTTGTGTTTTTTCTGGCCATGTGTCTATGAGAAAATTAGGGAGGCAGGTCTCTGTGTGAGTAACATATTTTCCACAGAAAATTGTTTCTGTCAGAATTAGGAATAAAATCTTACATAGGGTATTTGCTTTTATTTTATATTTGTTTCAGCTTGAAATTGTTTATATATGATTCAGAAAATCTCATACTTTCATTGTGGGGTAGTATCTAAATTTGAACCACTAATTGTGTTTAAATCATTGGTCTGATAGTTAAAATAAAGCCCTTCATCTTTGTCCTTTGAGACTAAATTTATTTCTCATGTTTTCCTGGCTAAACTCAGCATTCTTGATGTTCCTTCCATCTTCCCTGTTTCCTCTTCTCTATGAACACCTACTTTTCTAGGATGAACATACAGTATGGCTCATCTTTATTTATTTTATCAGCTGCCTTCCAGCCTTGCTTTTAATACAGGTTCCACTGGGGTAGGGTACTTGATATGTTCTGCTCTCCCACTTCCATATTGTAAGTGCTGAATTAATGAATGTTTTGATCCAGTCACTGGTACCAAGATCTAGGGGGAAAACATTTGGTGAGATGAGACAACACTCTGAAGATTAAGAGCAGCAAGACAAAACAGAGAGCCAAGATAACATTTGAGCAGAGCTAACACTGCTCCTAGAGCCGCTATTATTACAGTGATTCCTACTGCCCCCTGACCACAATCAGAATATTAAGTCCTGTCACTTGGAATAATTAGGACACCGAAAGTGTATTCATGACAGTCGGCACACATCCTTAAGAAGATTACTCCACAGACAAGTACGGGAAAGGAACCAGGAAATTTTTCCTTCGCCATGTGTTACTGCTCTTGTCCACACTGCCAGCCCTTTCCATCTTAGGCTCTTCAGTTTTTTTGAAGTGCTCATGTGAGTTGAATAATGAGCAAGAAAAACTTGCATCTAAGTCCCTTAAGGTAGCTATTACAAAAAACTGTTTACTGTGTAGCTATAAATAAGAGAAATTTACTTCGCACCATCACGGCAGTGGAAAATCAGTTTTCATGGTGTCAGTCAGCTGATTTGATGTAGGCTGAGAGCTTTCTGACTTATAAACGATCGCTTTTTTTTTTTTTAAAGCTATATCTTTATGTGACAGAAGAAGCCAAGCCTATGGGCCCTCCTTCCCAAAATTATTTTCCTCATTAATGAAGGCTCCAGCTTTGTGCCACAGATCTGCCCCAAAGACCGCACTTCTTAATGCCATTACCTAGGAGAGAAAATTTCTACCTGTGGCTCTGGAAGGTCACATGCGTTCAGTGCAGAGGAGGGTTGAGCTAGTGTTATTTGTTTCCTTCTGGTCTTGAAGCCATTCTGAGGCTTCGCTTTACAATAACTTCAGCACAGGAGACAGATATTAGTCCCATGTTGCAGATAATGAAGCTAGGGTCAGAAATATTAAGAGACTTACACCAGTTCCCTCACCTAGGTAATTTGGTGCTGGGTCCATGAATCTCAGATCCTGACTTGAAACCCAATGGTCTTTCTGATAATCTTTTGCCATATCTGTCTTCTAGTTTACAAGTTCTGTGAAATAGATTTCATACTTTCATTAGTTCATTTACTTAGTCTTTAATTTAAAGAGGAAGAAACCTAATCACAGGGTGTACAAATCAATATGAACTATAAATCTCTCTGCCAGTTAAGGATTATATAATATTGAGAAAACTACTCAGATTTTCTGACACCCTAGTCTAGGTCTATAAAATAAAATAGGGAGTTTACTCATTGAAAATACTACTTAGGAAAGCCTCCTTGTCTTAAGTTCACTTTTGTGTTTGCCATTTTCTGAGAAATTTGTGAATTCTTGGATGTTCTATTATCCTTCCCACATCACTTTCCTTCTATTCTCTATCTGAAGCTCATACTTTAGAATTATTTCACTACAAATATCTCACAACAAACACTTAACTTATATTCCTCTGCTTTTATTGAAAGAAATGTATGCTGTTTAGGGACAATTAGTTAAAATGTAAACCAGGCTTGAAATGTAGGCAGGAAGCACAAGCCTGTAGAAATTATTAGGGATATTTGAAAATAGCTAGAATACTTGAAAATGTATGGAAGTTTTAGATATTATAACTTGGATAATTACAATGAGAACTCAGCGGTCAATTTTAACAAAGATGGGGTGATGAATTAATGAAGGAGAGACTTATAGAAAAGATGCTAGAAATAATTATGCAAAAGAGTAGTATTGACATAATACATGGAGGATAAAGCAGATGTTAATGTCCATATAATTTTAGGTGAAGATGTAGAGAAGAAAGGGAATGTAACAGCAAATGCATTGCAAAGTACATACTGTTCGAAAAAATTCTGGAACTGATGAAGTTACAAAACCAATTCAGGAAGTTCAGGCAGGACATCAAGGGAAAAAAGGCTTTCCCCTCTACACACAGAGCGAAAGCATAGCAGACCCAATAAAAAGAGATATCAAATGCCACAAGAGTGAAGGAGATGTGCTCTGAGGGAGCAGTGGTTAAATTGAAGAACTCTGCCATGCAGTAATGGAGGCCAGAAGACCATGGCTTGTTGACTTCAATTCACTGAGGAGATGATTGCCTGATGTACACTTTGGGAATTAACCAAGGACCTTACATAAAATGCAAAGCTCAGATTCAGCAGCCATGCAAATTCCTAAGGACAAAAGCTAGTGCTTCCCCTCCCACTGGGATCTATCCTTAGCATGAGAAGTAGTTCACTTTCTCGGAAGACTCGCATTTGCCTGCAAAGGTTTTTTTGTTTTTTTTAAACTTTAGGCATTTACTATTTTCAGCTGGCAAGTCTAACCATGCATGTAGCCGACCATGTTATTAAGATGGACACTTCAATGGAGATAATTAATACCCAGCATCACTGTGAAGATTAAACAAGATCGTGCATGAAGGTTCAGAGTTTGGCTCACACTAAGTTTAGGAGTATGTTAACAGTTTTCATTATTCAACAGGTTTGGGGTTTTCTTTTCTTTCCTTTTTTTTATATACATAAAGTCAAATATGAGCTAAAGCACTCTTCCTAAATGGTTAATGTTGCCAGTATTATCCTGTGTTCGGAATAATAATTACAGAAAACCCTGAGTCCTTTATCCTGTTGTAAGACTTTTAGACAAAAGGGTGCAAATTTAGACAGGCAGATATGTTGCACAAGACTACATTGCCATCTTGCAAAGTTCCTAACTTTTGCTCCATACTTAAATATGGACTACTTAAATATATCTACATGAAAATGTACCTATTAAACTTGTTAATTTGTCAGTTTAGGAAGTTACAACAAAATATCATGCAGAAAAGGTATATGGAAGAACAGGAAATTACAGGTGGGTAAAGTACTAAGAATTCATTTTCCCACAAATCTGGAGGCAGAAATCCAAGGTCAGCTGTTTCATTCCCTGGCCAGGACTCTCTTCTAAGCTTGCAGTCAGACACAGGATATCGGTGGGGGAGGGGAAGAGGAAGGGGACAGTAGTGGAGAAAAGAGGCAAGGGCAAGGGAAAAGAGGGAAGAGAAGCAGGGGGAGAAGTCAGACAGGCAGAGGCAGAGAGAGGGCAGGGGAGAGAACTAGGAATCTTTCTCTTTGTCTTATTATTATTATTTTGCTTATGGCCACAGCCCTGTTGGTTCCAGCCCCATCCTTAGGAGTTCCCTGAAATCTAATATCTTCCTCTACATACAGTCACACCAGGGATTAGGATCACTGTAAAAAAAAAAAAAAAATGAGCTGGGCGGTGGTGGTGCACGCCTTTAATCCCAGCACTCGGGAGGCAGAGGCAGGCGGATCTCTGTGAGTTTGAGGCCAGCCTGGGCTACCAAGTGAGTTCCAGGACAGGCGCAAAGCTACACAGAGAAACCCTGTCTCGAAAAACCAAAAAAAAAAAAAAAAAAAAATGAGAAGAGTGACAGAATTCAGTCCACCAAGCCTTGCTTCTTTGTGCAAAGCATAAAGATGGGACAAAATGTAAATTTAAGGCACATATGTTGCAGTACATTCTCTGTCTCTGTCTCTCCTCTGTGTGTGTGTGTGTGTGTGTGTGTGTGTGTGTGTGTGTGTGTGTGGTGCCTGATGGTTGAACTCAGGCAGAGGGCCTCTACCTGCTGAGCCATCCCTTAAGCACCGATCAGAGACCTTCAGTCTTTGTTTTCATGGGTACAAAAACGCTGGTAATATTTTTGGTGTTGTCCTGTAAATGAAGTTATTCTTGTATGGACTTTCGTCATCTGGCACATAATAAATATGCATAAACTATGTTTAATTTTTTACTTTTTTGAGAATTTTTCTTTCAATTTAGCGTCTTAATTAAAAGTGATCCCTAATAAATAGGTTGTATAAAGGAAACAAAACGAGAGATAAAACACTGGGGATATCTTCCATTAAATTATGAGAAGCAACAAGAATTCAGGAAATAAAATGAAAAGTACCAAGGCAGAGATGGTATGTAAAATTTGTAAATAAGGACCCTATCAACAGTATTAAAGTCAACAGAAAAGTGGAACTTTTGCTTACTAAGAAAAAGATATTGATTTTGCACTTTGAAATTAATCTGATCATTTTTGAAGAACAGTTTTCATAGCATGGCAGAGGGGAAATGATATTATATGGAATTTGAAAGTATAAGAAATAGGATATAGTAATAAAAAGATTAAGTGTGAATATAGGCAGGGTAAAGCAATGAGGGCAGAATGGAGGTATTTTAATGACTTAGGAAACAGTGCTATAAATGCTTAGGGAATGAACATAACTGAATTGATGGATGTGAGCAGGAAAGGACTGTAGCATAGAGAATGTAGGTCATTCAGCGGGTATGTGGGAGCATAAGCCTCTTTGAGAACTGGGCAGAAATAAAGCAAGGGTCTGAATTGGTAACATTGTAGAGGAAAAGGTGTGGTCATGGAAAACTTTCACACAAATGACTAGGCTCCAAAAGAGCTCTCCAAGAAGGTTTTGACTTTGTGAAGGGAGGGTGAATGTTCCTCATGAGTGTAAAAGAGCAGCATCGGTTGCTGTGGAACCTTACAGGTTGCTTGCTTCTGGTATTTAGAACAGAGGATAGTAGGGTATACCTCAATGTGTGTCTGGGTTGTAAACAAAAGGGAAATGATTTAGAACAGTCAAATTGAGAAAGCAAAATCGAAAATGAGGACTAAATTAAACACACACAGTGGACAAGTCTCGGTGACAGCTCAATTGGAGTTAGAGAACATAAATTTAGAGTGGACCAAGTCTTAGAAGATAAGTCCTATTTTAAATCCTATGGGAGGCTGGGTAATGAAATCCATTAAGAATACACTACCCAATTGAAAGCTGAAAAGGAGATTAGGAAAGACAAATGTAATTACTCGAATTGTAATTTGGTCAAGACACCAAGGTTAATAACGTTCCTTCATTTTCAAAAGTTGCCATGAATTTTTTAATACCTTATAATGGCCAGTGTCACAAATTTTATTCTTTTACAAGAGATGAACTCTTTGATGCATGTTTTTAAATGTCAAACATGCATTTAGGTCACGTCTTCAACATTACACATGAACTCACACCAATATAAATACAGGCATAAATGTTGGAGAAGCATTTGATTCATTAGGTAAAGTGTTTTGATAGAAAAGAACTGATTTTCTAAATTTGATTTGAAGTTATGAGAGAACTAATATTCATCATAGGAATTCTAAGTGTAAATTAATGGTAGAGAATGATAATTTTAGGGGGTTAATTGTATGGTTAGCAGAGAGACCTCACTTCAATCTAGACTCAGCAATGTAATGTTATATATTCTGCTTAAACTCATCATCTTCCTTTAAAACAGAGAGGTACACTATGTAATAGTAAAGATTTTAAAGAATGGGTAAACATGTAGAATGCTCAAAACAAGCAGGAAATTATCAATAAATTTCAATCCTATTGTCTATTAATGACTGTAAGTTGATGATTCTTGGATCTCAAATATTTATCTTCACCATTTGGAGAAAGAAAGGGTTCAGGAAATATCACTCAGATAAATGCTTGAATATGTCACCACCATCTGTCTTTGGTGTTTATTGTGCTAAAGTTAGTTATAAATAATACTACAAGAAACAGATGTCATTTACTTTCTTCCAAAGGTGTCTTTAAAGAGTAGTAAAAACTGTTTAAAAAAATAAAGAATATTACCTATGTCCACCAAGTTAAAGACTGTATCCAAATGTTGTAGGCAGACCTTTTTATTCAAGTCATTTTAAGTACTAATGCATTTAATTTCCCTCAATAAATGAGAACTTCTTGGAAGTAGCTATTTTAGAGATTGTTAAATCATCTCTATGTATCTATCTCCCCTGATTAGATCTCTTCATTTTATTTTCTACATGATTTATTTCTCTGTATTGATATCCTTCTTACCTGTTATAGAAAGCAACCACAGTCTCCAGACTTGCATCAACTTGGGTTGAGAATTAATAAGTGAAGATATAAAGATTAACAGATTCTTTTCTTCAATACTTTTAAATTAAAGTTCTGTGCTCTGTTTGTCTTGGGTTTTTGCATCCATTCTGAGCATTACTATGGCCACAATAATCTAATTTTAATTACTCAAAACCCCATCAAACAGAGATGAGACAGGTCCTGAAACAAAAGGAATAGTATGGTCAGGAAAACGAAGTGACACTATGCAGAAAAGACTGAAGGCTAAATCAAGTTCACAGCGTAACTCCAATAAACTAAAAAAGACAATGTAGAATTGTGGGAAACATTACATAAAAATTAATATGTTTTGTACAATATTTTGAAGGTCTGGAAAACTATATCTAAATTCCATTAGGGTCCCAGTTGAGCTCAGAAGTTAAACTGAGATAAAATAGATAAATAAGGACAAAAGTATAGTGCATGTTTTATGTAGTACTGGAGACCTTGTGAAAAACTGAAACCTCACAGTAACAGATTGAATATCAACAAAGAGAGGAAATGGCAGGTAACACACACCCACTGGTCAGGCCTTCTAGGGAATGATCAGGAGAAAGATGGAGAGCAGCTGTCTTAGGAAGTGGGTGATGGTTGAGTAACGCTAGTGTTAATATCAGAGAAAGAAAAGAAAACTCCAAAAGCAAGCATAATGAGAACCAGGAACAGGTTCCCTCTGGCTCAACCCCAAGTAGAAATGCTCAGATCCCTGTTCAGAACTGGAACTGCAGATTAGAACTATAGCTGAAGAACAAGAGGAACTTCCAAAACTACACTTTTGGTAACAGATAATTTTAGAAGAGGAGAAGAGAAAGGGATGGGGAGGCTGATGCAAGACAGAAAGGCGGCCACCAGTCACAGGAGCACACGAAAAGGCAGATATCAAAGGTGGGCAACAGAGATTCATAAACGTGATCATTATTTCTGAGTAGATTTACACGACTTTTGGTGTCTGTGTATTGCATAGGTATCCATAAGTGCTGACCAATCTTTTCTTCTTTACACCGGACATGAGCATTTTTAAATGACTAGGTTGAGTTGCAAAGACTCTTTACCATACTCTGAGACTTGGCCTGTGGAACACCCCTGATTTGAGTAGAAAACATTTGGCCTTAGTAGTAATGCTTGTTTAACATGTGTGAGACTCTGAATTCAATATCCAATAAAAGAGATACAGAGAAACAGAAAAGGGAGTAAAAAAGAGGAAAAAGATAAAAAGGAGAAGGAGAAGAGGAAGATGAGGAGAAAAAAAGAGAGGGAAAATCTTTGAATTAGTGTGTAAGCAACACATGTGAGCTGAGCTAAAGACTAGGGTGAGACTCACTGGCTCCCCAAAACAGGGGCTAGCAATGACAAATTCTTGACAGTGCTAGAGTCTAAGGCAACTCCTATAGAGTGGTTAAAAGTCAGTGGGAATAATTACATCACTGTGTGGCTCATGAACCAGACAGCTGGGTTGTATACTAAAAAGAATAAAAAGGTCACCATAAATGAACTACATCAAAAATTCTCATGACAAAGCCAACCCAAACAGCACAGAAACAAATTCTGAAGGAGTACCCCCGTGCAGAGGAGCACACGGAGCCAGATTCTGCACAGCCCTGGGGGAGAGGGGACACCTATGCACAGTTCTCTTCCCTCTCCTTATACTCTTCTGCTATTTGAAACGTAATTTTAATTCCGGGGACTAGCTTTACCCGGTGCTCTTCTCTTTCTCTTTTCTGGTGAAGTAGGCTTTCTTAAGTTGCACAGGGTGTCTTGGGGCTGAAGATGCCTGACTGGTTGTCTCCACATCTGGGGTTGCTTCAGCTTGGGTGATTACATTTCTTTACCACTTTTAAAAATCCTTTCTGCCCCCAGCTGGATCTTACCACTGTCCTTACTTCCATCTTCTATTTTTCTCTGATGTTTTAATAATAATAACAAGTCTTATTCTGTTTATTTTCTTCCCATTTCTACCCCGGTAACTTATCACAGTATACCCAGGGATGTGTTTGTTTCTTCATTCCTGAAAAGTTAGTGGAGTTCAAGAAATTTTTGTTTTCAATTGGTAATTCTCCATTTTCATAGCTAGCCTATTCATCAGTTGTTAAGCTTTATAGTTAGTATTAAATTTTCAGAATGTTACCGGTGTTTGTTCCCAGTGACCTGGCTGTGTCAGCTGAGGGTTTAGCTCCTGAGCTACCCTACCCCATTCCACTTGTAATAAATCAAACACAACCCCACTGCAGCATTGTCCCACTTGAAAATAACAAATATGTCAGTTGAAGAAATACATGTGATTAAAATTCTGAGGATGAACCTAGTCCAACACTGAGAAAGCCCCAGTGCATAAACAGAAGAAATAAAAATCAAAGTAATGTGACTTTTTCAAATATTACAAAACTCCACAGTAATAGATTCTAATTACAGTAAAATTCCAAATAATCCAAGAGAATTTTGTAAAGAATATTTAGTAAAACAATGAAAAACATTCTTTCCTTAATGAATTTAAAAAAGACTACAAATAAAGAGTGGAATGAAATAGGAAGTCATTATGCCATATACAAGAGAAATTAAATAAATAAATAGAAATAAAGAGTAACATTAATTAAAAGTTCAGTAATGGAAATACAAAACATCATGGAAAGCTTGACAAATACCATGGGCCAAGTAGAAAAAAAAATACCAGGAGTTGGGGACTAGATATATAAATTAAAACATTCATACAACAATAAAAATGAAATAGCAAATCCAAACAGAACATGAAATACATATGGGGCATCATAAGTGCAAAATTTCATGAATTATGAACAGAGAAGTAGTAGAAGCTAAAGGCATTGAAGATATATTCAATACAGTGATAGTAAAAACCTTTCTCAAATGTGAAGAAATGGCCACCAAGTTATAGGAGGCATTAAGATCAGCAAAATGATAGAATATCCCATGTCACAATGCAGTTAAAACTCTAACTACACAGAACAACAACAACAATATATTGCAGACTATAAGAGAGCAGCACCGAGTCATTTATAAAGGCAAATGTGTCATGATAATAGAATAGTTCTCAACAGAAGCTTGGAAAGCAAGAAGGCATGTAGTGGAATATATCTAACTCTAAAAGGCAGTAACTGAAATGACAGTTTCCTATATCAAGCAAAGCTACCTTTCATTATTAAAGGGGAATATAAAGCTTTCAATAATACATACAATCTAAAGGAATCCATGGCCACTAGGGAAAATACTTCAAGGAATCCTTCACACTGCACAGTCATATGATCATGTGGTCATGTGGTCACAAGAAAAATAAACTGGGTTAGTACAGCAGTAAGTAATCAAATAAGGATTAAGTAATTATTAAATTACTATTACTACTAGTAATTAATTACTATTACTACTAAGTTACTATTAAGGAATTACTATTAGAAAAGTAAGAATCTAACACAAATGAATACATAACTTTCAGTAATAACTCTGAACACTAATAGTCTCAGTTATCCAATCAAAAGGACCAGGCCAACAGATTCGATTAAAAACATGGAGTTGCAGAGATGGCTTTATGATTGGAGGCAAGGGCTGCTCTTGCAGAGAACCTAGGTTAAGTTACTACCACTCACATCAGGCAGCTCACACTGTCTGTAACTCCAGTTCCAGGAGATCGGATACCTGTTTCAGGCTTCTGTAATCAATGCACTAATCTGATACACATACAGACAAACAAGCACACACATACATATACATAAAAATGGATTTTTTTTTTAATAAGAGAAACCAAATAATGACCTATCTATTTGTTGCCTGCTCTTTGCTGGCAATAGATAGACAGACAGACAGACAGACAGACAGACAGACAGACAGATAGATAGATAGATAGATAGATAGATAGATAGATAGATAGATAGATAAGCAGAGTCCTTCCAAGTGTGAAAGGAAGGAAAAAAGACATTCCAGTACAAAGAAGCTTGACAAGACAGGCACAATTTCCCTAATAGCTAATGAAGCAGATGTCAAATCAGACTTCGCAAGAAGAGAGAACATCACTTCATACCATTTAAGAGAACAACCCATCAAGAGACTCTAACAGTTCTAAACATATATGTACTAGCACTGGCACACACAACTTTATAAATAAGCACTGTCATATGTAACAACATAGATGAAAGAGTGGGTGACCTCAGTATGTAGCTCTCACCAGTAGACAGGTCATCCAGACAAAACAAAGAGACATTAAAGGTTAATTGACATTCAGATCTATAAATCAATATCAAAAGACAGGAAAGAAAATAGACAAACTCATTGAGATAGAACAGCCTTCTATTGAAAGATGAATGGATCATTAAAGAAATAAAGGTATAAATTTAAGATTTACTAGAATCAAATTAAAATGAATATATATGTATGTATATATATACATACATATATATTCAATATTCATGTGGTATATATACTGTATACCACAGCCTCAAAAAGGGAAATTTATTGTTATAAATGTCTATGTTGAAAAGTCAAAGAAATTGGGAGCTGGGGAGAAGGTTCAACCAGGTAAAAGAAAGGGAAGGAACTTGTGCAGAAGTGCAAGGACAGGAGCACACATCCCTAGGAGCCATGTCAAAGTCAGTGAGCATAACTGCCTGCCTGTAATGTTAGCACAGAGGAGGCAGACATGGGGAATTGCCAGAAGAAGCTGCTTTGCTATAGGAGCTGAAATGTCAAGTTCCAGGTTCGGTAAGATATATATGTGTATATATATATATATATATATATATATATATATATATATATATATATATATATATATATCCTGCCTCAATTTATAAGTTACATCATGATAAAATAAGTCTCCCAGTATCAACCTTGGAACTCCACACACATGTGCACATATGGTATGTCCATATGCCAAACATACGCACACATATGCATATGAACAGTGCATACACACATGCATGTATACTGAACAGGTATATACACTAATTAAAGCAAATAAATATCTAATAAATATCATACTGATGCACCTCAAGTTCTAGAATAACAGGAAACTGCTATGATGCATAAGATTCCTGGATTTCCATATACTAGTATATCTTGCTTGGATTACTTATGTGTTGTCTAGACATGCATGTTAAACAAAATAAAAACATATTGCCATTTTTTCAATGACTCTAACATTCACTTAAAATAATTTGAATTTTTTGTTATATTCTCTGATAAGTTCTTTGTTGATTCTTTGTTTTGAAAACTTTGCCCCAAAGAGCTGCCTATATGGTTAATTCATCTTAGAAAGGATTATATGATGTGAACCAGGAGACCAAGAAGGAAACAAAATAGTGTGACAATTTGTTGATTGATTTTAGAAATCAGATTAGTAGGAAAAGTTACCAGGACCAGAATAGTCGAAGAGAAATCTGGATCCCCACCAAAAGTCCTGGAAAGATGCCTAGAAGACAAGCACCACATTATCTCACTTGTGTGTGAGATCTAAATAATTTCAACACATAAATGCACATAGTAGAATAGTGATCACCAGGGCCTGAGTGAGAAGTAGAGCAAGATAGAGGAGATTGATCAAAGGAACTGAAATTTCAGTTATACTGAGTAATACATTAAATGTCTAATAAATATAATGATATCTATAGTTAGTAGCAATGAATCAAGTTCGTGGAAATTGGTGAGCAGATTCTTAAGCATAATTCACAATAATAAATGATAAGTATGTGTGATAATAGATGTTAAGTGCACTGACTTGGCAATTTCACAACTTATGTTTCTTATATTACATCATATTGTAATATATAGGTATGTATATATATATATATATTTCATTATCAATTTAAGAACAAATACTTTCTTTAAAATATCTGAGGAAAGCTGGATGTGGTGGCACGTGCCTTTAATCCCAGCAGTGGGGAGGCAGAAGCAGGAGGACCTCTGTAAGTTCCAGGCCAGCCTGATCTACATAGTGAGTTCTAGGAAAGACAGGGCTATGTAGAGAGACAACATCTCAAAGAACCAAACAAAATATAAAATAAAATAAAATAAATAGAATGCTGCAGATGCTGGGAAGTATACTCAGGAGAAGCGGGCACTTGAGACAATTTTAAATATAGATAAAGGTTAAATCTAGTCTAGCAATCTAACCACTTGAGAGACATACAAGTGACACAAATCTCAGTTAAATTATTTCCTAGCCTGAACGTGTCTTGCTTTTAAAATTATAAATATTTTTATAGGCTACACTAGAGGTACCTCATCAAATTTTCAGTTTTACAAGGAGTCTACAATGTTTTAAAGGGAATAAATCAGGTTAAAGACACAATGATGTCTAGCTATGCTACTACACTATTACAAACTCAGAAAGTCAAGTTCATATGAAGCTAAGAAGAGATTTATCTACTGTGTTATAATACTCTACAAAAAAAAAAAATCTCCAGCTAAATGCTGAAGTGCTAAGTGCTTATTTAGGTTCATCATGACCTGCTGTGCAAGTTGTTCCTTTTATTTCCATTGCAAATTCCCTAGGGAGAAAAACAGGACACAATAACAAAATAGCTGAGTCATAACTGTTCTACCAAAGAAATAGCTACACCATCAGAGACCATCAGGGTCAGGCTATGTTATAGGTTTAGTATGATTTAAAAAATACAAATATAAATAGTGTGCTCAATTGTTTTTTCTAAAATCTTCTTTCCCTGTCCACAATTGAAAATGTTAGAATAGAACTGATAGTTATTCAAACACTGAAATGAAGGGAAGAAAATTAATTGAAAGAGTTGATTGACCCTGGACTTTGATATGAAATCAAGAATGAATGAGTGCTTGCATTATGGAAAGTAAAGACAAACCATGTTGAGCAATATATATATGCACACACATATGTATATATACACACAAATATATATATATGTACATATATATATTTTTGTTTGCAACAATTTGATGAGTTCATGTTAGCCTTTACCAATTATCAAATATAAAACTTCTAAGAATTAAAACAGGGTTAAATTAAGATAATCAAAAGGTCTTGATGTAGTGGCTCATGACTATAGTACCAGAATTTTAGGGATAGAGAAAAAAATATATATCTTAAATTCAGGGACAGTCTGGGCTACATGGAAAAACCTAGGTCAGTGGTTTCTTGTGTTAAAAAAATTAATAATAAAATAAAATAAAACAATATAAAAGGAAAGAACTCATTATCATAAGAGAAAGTTATGATAGTTCAGAAATACATATGTACAATTCCCAGTACCAAGGAATTGGGGCCTATTCATGATGCATTTCTATTTAAATGACTAGCATATATTATATCAACTCTGAGGTTTCTTTAGTCTTGCTTGGACAGCTTAGAAAGAATTGGTAGTTTAGAATCACTATTGATAGAAAAAACATCATGAGTATTAAGATTTAACACATATAATACTTTCCATCTCTCTCTGTATATTAAAAATCCACAGTGCTTTTTTTAACGAAAGATTATGCATTACAAAAACAATGAAAACACAAAATCTATACTAGTGTGTGCAGAATATCACTTCTGCTCCAAGCGAAGTGAACAAGATGAACACGTTTTCTGTACTCACTGAGTTTATACTGCATGAGACCGATGACCAGTAAGAGACCATAATACCTACTTCAATCTCATTCCTTATATATAATGGCAATACAACCTTCAAAGAAAGGTACACAATGACATAGAACTATATGAACAGAAGAGCACAGCAGATTGAAGGTAGAAACCAGAACATTTGATCCAACTAGATTTCCTGGTCTAAGATAAATTTAACTGAAATACATAATCCACAAACATAAGGCAGGAAGCTGCTTGACACAGGTCTTAGTAATGAGAATTTGGACACGGCAGCAAAAGAGTAGTAAACAAACACAAAAATAACAACAGCAGCTCCCTGAAATTGTAAAGCATGTGTTCAGTAAAGGAAATAAGCAACAAGATGAAGAGGCAGCCAGAGAAACAAGGGAAATAGTTGTGTTTTGTTTGCTTTTTCTGCTGCTACAAAATACCAAGGCCGAAGTAACTTAGGGAAAATGGAGTTTATTTTGGCTTATAATTCTGGAGGGGTAAGAGTCCATCATGGTGCAGCTGGGCTTGGTGGCATACACCATTAGTCTCAGTACGCAGATACAGGTTGATCTCTAAGAGTTTGAGGCCAGAATAGTCTACATCGTGAGTTCCAGGACAGCCAGAGTTACATAGTAAGACCCTGTCTCAAAAAACAAAAAAAGAGTCCATCATGGCAGGGAAGCATGGTAGCTGTCAGGCATGGCCAAGCAGGAAGTTGACAGTTCACATCCTCAACTACAAGCGCAAGGCAGAGAGAATAATTTGGGAGATACATGAGGCCTTTACATCTCAAGGCCCACCATTTACACTTACTTCTTCTAGCAAGGATTGAACTTATAAACCAGGTGAACTCACCTTGTGGGTCATGTCCCCTTTGGGGGTCAAACAGTTCTTTCACAGGTGTCACCTAAGAACACATGCATATCAGGTATTTACCTTAAAATTCTTAACAGTAGCAAAATAAGTTACGAAGTAGCAATGAAAATAAGGCTGGGAAGTCACTACAACATGAGGAGTTGTATTAAAGGGTCACAGCATTGGAAAGGTTGAAAACCACAGTTATCAACCTTTCCACATAGCATAACCAACTAGGAACAAAAGTCTTAAGTATCTGAGCTCATGGGGGCCATTCTTATTCAAACAACTGCTAGTTGTAAACCAAACGTTAGTACCTGAAATGTATGAAGAATTCATGAAAGTCAACAGCAGAAACAAACTTTCCAAAGCATATAATAAAATTAGTAATAGGAAAAGGATATTTCTAAGAAGATATTTCTAAATCAGATATATCTAAGAAGACATATAGAAATAGGTGTTCAATATCCTTGATTAGAAAAATACAAATAAAAAACATATCGATAGTCTGTGAAGATGGATCAGTCAGTAAGAATGCTTGCCTTTCTGACTTCTCAGAAAATTGGCAATTAATCTACCTCAAAACCCAATGATACCACTCTTGAGCATATACCCAAGGCATGATCAAGCATACCACAAGGACACTTGCTCAACTATGTTCATAGCAGCATTATTTGTAATAGCCAGAACCTGGAAACAACCTAGATACCCCTCAACTGAAGAACGGATAAAGAAAATGTGGTACATTCACACAATGGAATATTACTGGGCTGAAAAAAAAACAAAAACAAAGAAACAAACAAAAAATAATAACATCATAAAATATGCAAGCAAATGGATGGAACTAGAAAATATCATCCTGAATGAGGTAACCCAGACTCATAAAGACAAACATGGTATGTACTCACTCTTGAGTGGGTACTAGAGGTAAGTAAAGAATAATCAGACTACAAACCACAACTCCAAAGAACTAGGAAACAAGGAGGACCCTAAGAGGGATGGACTGTTCACCTTGGGAATGGGAAACAGAGGAGATCCTGATGAGTAAACTGGGGATGAGAGGGGCAATAGAGGGGAGAGGATAGGGAATGAGAACATGGGGGAGGAATAGAGTGGGAGAGCAATAAAAGTGATATCTTGATAGAGGGAGACATTATGGGGTAAGGGAGAAACCTGGTGCTAGGCAAATTCCCAGGAATCCACAAGGACAACCCCAGATTAGACTACTAGTAATAGTGGAGAGGGTGTTTGAACTGACCTACCCTGGTAAACAGATTGGTGAATGCTCTGGTAATCAGATGAAGGCTCATCATAGAGCCTTCATCCAGTAACTGATGGAAGCAGATGCAGAGATCCACAACCAAGCTCTAGGAGAGTCCAGTCAAAGAGAAGGAAGAGGCAAGAGGGATCAAGGTCATGATGGAGAAACCGACAGTGACAACTGAACCAAGCTTGTGGGAACTCAAGAACTTGAGACTGACAGCTGTGGAAACTTCATGGAACTAGAATAGGCTCTCTACATATGGGAGACAGTTGTGTAGATTGCTCTGTTTGAGAGGACCCTGGCAATGGGATCAGGATCGATCCCTGGTGCATGAGCTGGCATTCTGGAGCCCATTACCTGTGATTGGATGTCTTGCTCACCCTTGATGTAGGGGATGGGGCTTGGTCCTGCCTCAACTGAATGTAATAGGCTGTGTTGATTCCCCATGGGAGGCCTTACCCTTTTGGAGAAGGGGATGGAGGGTGGGCCAGAGGGGGGTAGGGAGAGGAGGGATGAGAAAGGGATCTAGGGTTGGTATGTAAAATGACTTGAATTTTTTTATTTAAATTAAGAAAAAGAATGCGCCGGGCGGTGGTGGCGCACGCCTTTAATCCCAGCACTCGGGAGGCAGAGCCAGGCGGATCTCTGTGAGTTCGAGGCCAGCCTGGTCTCCAAAGCGAGTTCCAGGAAAGGCGCAAAGCTACACAGAGAAACCCTGTCTCGAAAAACCAAAAATAAAAATAAAAAAAAAAAAAAAAGAAAAAGAATGCTTGCCTTTCAAGCACAAGGACTTGAATCAAATCCTACAAACCCATATAAAGTAACCAGATGTATAGCACACAGGATAGACTCGCTGGCTAGCCAGCCTAGCTGACTTGGAAAGCTCCAGGCCATTGAAAGCCCCTATCTAAAACACAAGCAACAACAATAACACCAAAGAAACAAAAAGTAGTGGACAGGGGTTGGGAAATAGCACATGTTTCATCCTGGCCTCCACAATCAGGCACACAAACATGCACTTACACACACACACACACACACACACACACACACACACACACACAGAGGCATACAATTACATTCACTTCATACCTTTCAGATGTCTATTACAAGAAGGTCAACAGATAACAAAGACTGGCAAGGGTATGAGGGTTTCGCAAATTAACAGTAGCACCACTAGTAATTCCATTTCTGGGTATATAATACATGCAAAGAGAATAGTATCAGTATTTTTAAAAAGGTATCTCTATTCTCATGCTTATTACTATAATATTCACTATAACCCTGATATGGAGAATACTTAAGTCTTGGTTAGTGAATAGATACACAAAGAAATATACATGCTGCATATGTATCAATATATTACATATGATATACTATATTATATATTATATATAAGTATATTATATGTATAGACAGAAAGGGGATTTTTTTTCCATACAAAAGGAGGCACCAGTTGCCATTAGGACAACATGACTGAGACTGGAAAGTACTATGTTAAGTGAAATCAGCCAAACAAAAAGAACATGATTTTACTTACCAGTAGAGTCTTCTTTCAAGATTGAGTTCACGGAGAATGAGCAATGAATGGTGGTATTCATGGACTGGGGACTGGAGGATGCTAGTCTGTGTTAGATAAAACTTTCCTGGTGCCTTAGTTCACATTATGCAGTAACTATGGTTAGTGCTACATTGTGTTGTTGATAGAAGAAGAAGAAGAAGAAGAAGAAGAAGGAGGTGGAGGAGGAGGAGGAGGAGGAGGAGGAGGAGGAGGAGGAGGAGAAGATGTTAAATCATATCTCACCAAAACAGAAGTAGTTCTGAAGTGATGGGTGTGCTAACTCAACTAATGGATTGTGCTAATTGTTTCACAATTTATGTGTATATCAAATGTTCACATCACGTACTTTTTAAATGGGCAATTTTACCAAATCACCTCGATAAACCTGACCATCCCCCCAAAAATGCACAGCAACAAATAAAAGTGAAACTCATATTTTCCAAAAGGGATATGATTTGGGTAGAAGTCACCATGAGTGAATCTTGCATTTGAAAAAAAGACTGCAAGAAATATGGGGCAGATATAAATCAAGACATTTTTAGCCTCTGCCAAGGATTAGGTTTTCCCTTTCCCCATGAGCAATAAGAAATAGACCTGATTGGAGTCTGAAGGTGATAGAATTATCTTTGTATTTTTTTTTTTTTTTTTTGGTTTTTCAAGACAGGGTTTCTCTGTGTAGCTTTGGGCCTTTCCTGGGACTCACTTGGTAGCCCAGGCTGGCCTCGAACTCACAGAGATCCACCTGGCTCTGCCTCCCGAGTGCTGGGATTAAAGGCATGCGCCACCACCGCCCGGCTTATCTTTGTATTTTTAAAAGATATTCTTAATGGAAAAACATAGTTTTGGGCTGGAGATTATGAAAGCACTTGCCAAGCTTTTGAAGAGGTACAAAATAACAATAGGATCTCGGTGTGTAGTAGAGGTAGTGAAAACAGAAGAATTAGAAAGATAGTGTTCCAAACAGCCAGCTAATGCACTAAGGACACTGGACCTGCCTGGCCTGGACTGAATCTACCAGGTTGAGCTGAATCCCCAGGGGAGTCTTTGCCCTGGAGGAGATGGGAATGGGGGGTGGTCTGGGGGGAAGATGGGGAGGGGGGAGGAGGGAGGACAGAGGAATCCGTAGCTGATATGTAAAATTAAATTATAAAATAAAAAAAATAATAAAATAAATAAAAAATAGAAATATAGTGTTGAGGCTCACTGGAAAAGAGGAAAGAAAGGAGTTAAGGACTTCAAGGCTACTGGGTAACTGAGTGGCTGATGTGGCTCTCTAGTGTTAACGAGGAAGTGCTTATGATGCAGAAGGCTCTGTGGTCCTCAGCCACTGAAGGGGAAGATTTAGCAATGGGTCTGGAAGCACGTTGTAGATATTATAAACTCATTTTAATAAGATCCAAGTTCCAGTTGTGCTAAGTGAAGTGAGCCACAAGGAAAGACAAATACTACATGGCATCACTTAAGGTAGAATCTTTTAAAACATTATCATAAACACAGAAAGTATACTGGTTGTTATCAGCTGTGGTTAGGAAAGCACTAATCAAAAACAGGAAAGCATTCCACCTGCTGTGGTGGGTGCCCCAAGAAAAACAAGAAATAGCAAAGCTTGGGGAGGCTGTGGAGGAAGCAAAGAGCTCTGCAGTCTATGAGTGGAAATGTAACATTCAAGTAAAAATGACTTCTGAGCAGTTTGCTATGTGGGTTTAGCAGAAAGAGAGATGGCTGGTGAGAGCCTGAGTTGTGCCAGATATTGTTTGTGTGGTCTATTAAGGGCCTTATTCTCATGAGGTTACAGTGCTGCCATAAGCATATCCTTTGGGTATTTTAACTTGAGCTAGGGAGCTACTGAATTACCAGAGAGAAGTCACAGATGAAGAAGAGAACCAGGCTAAAACAACCCTGCAAAGCTTGCACGTTTATGGGCAAAGAAGGTAGATATGTTGGTCTGTGAAGAAGTTGCCCAGGGGAGAATGAGAAGACTGCTGAAAGGATGGCAGAATACAGAGTGTAGTGCTGTAGAGGCAACTGGTAACGGAAAGACCCGAGAGACAGCTGTCCGAGTTGAAATTTCATTCATGGAAAGACGCCCTTTGTGAACTTGCTATAAGCTGCAGAGGGGAAGGTTGGGAAAAGCCGGACTAAAGAAGGTTGGGGAGATTAGGGGTGCACACGCTACTTTCCCTGTTCATGAGGGTGATATAAAGAACAATAACAATTAGAGCCAGAGCTACCGGGAGATGGGGAGTCAGTGAGTCAGGGGGATTGTCCTTTTCAAAGAAAATAATAGAGTAATGGTTTTCAGATAATACCATGTCAATGTTATTGGGAAGACTTCTATGGAAACTGCATAAAAAGCACACAATTCCCAGAAACAACCTACAAAGGGTGTTTGTGCCTCCTCAAGTAAGTAAGTAAAGGGGTGTGTCCTAAAACCAGCATTCAATGCTTAGTCTCTTGGACAGCAAATATAATTTAATGAAAGTCATTAAAGGCTAATAAAGTTCAGCCACAGTCAAATGCACCTGAACATGTGGAAGAGCTTCACAGTCACTTGCCTCATCCAGGATAACTGTGTGTCAGCACTGTCAACCCATCCTCTAAACTTCAGACCTCTCTTGTTTATACTTCATCACAATACCTTATCCCTCTAAAATTACTTCCTCTGGTTACAGTAATTACTTAAATTCTCAGTGAAATCCAAAAAGCCTTATCCTGGCACTTAATGGCACTAAAGTTAAATAAAAAGAAGGGAAGACAAACTGTTTTGGCACTCTATCCTTAAAACCTGGCTTTGGGCCTCATTTTAAAACATATCACTGAAGGTCTCATCGTATTTCTCCCTGCATTCAATAAACGGTTAAGTGGTCATGCATTCATTATGCCATAAGCTGCACACGGATGCAAATGGATGCCATTTATAATATTTTACAGTGTTTTGAAGTTCCAAGCCCATCTAGAATGATAAAGACCTGGGAAATGTTAACCTACCTCACAGTCTTTTTTTTTTTTCTTTTTTTATAGCATTCTTTAATAGATCGGTGCAATTTCTTTGCATGCTATAAAAGTCAAGAAAGTATTTCCTTGGTATTAAATGGTAACACATGGAGACCATTTGGTTTTTAAGAAGAATGTTCCCTACTTGTGATTTGTGTTTTTTAATGCCCTTTCCCTTCCTCTTGTTCTTTCAGGGACAGTTTGATTCAGAGTAATGGAGCGGTAGAAATTAAATGAGTGCACATGAAGTCCAATGAACTCAGTGTACTGCTTATCTTGTAACTATACTTAATCTAAATAACCTTTTTTATGCTCTGTTGGAATGGCATTTTCAAAAGGCTATATTGTAGTAAATGAGAGTATATGTCAGTAAGGATTTGCTAGACAAATCGGATCTCACTGAGAAGTATATCTATCCATTACTATTTAATACACACTTCAGTGTGAAGGACAATTTTTTCGTGTGTGTGCGAACAGACCATTAACATTTACAATCATTTAAACTATGTTATCCATCTTTCCTACTTTCCATTTTTATTTTAATTTTACTTATTTACTTATTTATTTATTTCCAGTGAAGGCCTCTAAACAGAAATTGCTTCCACAAGAAACAATAAAATAATTTATATATGCACAAGTCATTGACTCAGTTTTTCTTAACAAATGTATAGCCTAGGAAATGAAAGCTTTCTGAGGCATGGTGCCAGTGAAAATGTTGAGTGGAAAAGAATGCAATCCATGGGCACAAAACACATGTCAAGTATGTGCATTGACACCCAGTTCCATTATCTTTCTACTGACACAGTTTTCTTTATTAATCTTGATGGAATGATTTAATAATAAACAGGATATAGATCTTTTCTATATCTAAACTATTGCCCTGCCTTTGGTCTTTTGTGGAAAGGGATAAATGAATATGAGCTGTCAAGTAATTTTGTTTCCTTTATTGTCTTAAAGAAAACTTGCTACTCTAGTTGGACACTTGGACTTTGTCCTCACATCTGGTCAGCTGACCTAGACATGCATCCTCTCCTGGGATTCCTGTGCAGCTCTTTCTTCTTTGACTGCTTCTGAAGACAGCACTCATGGCTAAAGCCTTCACACTCTACCTGATTGTTACCATGACGACTTCCTTCTGGTTCCCACTATATCTGCCCACATATTAAAACTGCCTTGTGACAACCCAGAACTTGGATTCATGGTTGGTGGGCTCGCATCACCTTAGTGAGAAGCTCTTCCTTCCTGCTTGAATATTTCATGAGACTATATAAATAGCAACAACAGCAACAACAAAAAAAACAAACTCTGTGATAAGCAAAGGTCTAAAAGCAATTAAATGTTTTATGAATGATGGTTACAAAAATTGCTGCTAAGCTCAGAATCTTTATCCTTGACTTCTTTTGAATCTTTAGAAAAGAATATTTTGTGATTTTTTATAAGTAGGATTGGTGATTCACTTCACTAATGTGACTTTCAGTGGCATCACCTGAAAAGGGAAATCAGAGATTTTGTTAAACTAGGGCTATTGTTCAAATATAGTCAAATGATAAAATGCATTGACTAAGCTAACTTTGCCCAAGTTTGCTTGAAATGGAATGTTCTCATTGTATCAAACATCTGGGAAGAGAAACAACCATCTACTAATTCTCAAGAGAACATACTATGAAATTCAATATATTCTATCAGCTAAAGCTCCTACTAGCTCAAAATGTATGTAATTCTCAAGTCACTAACTCAACAGATACTTCATTTTAAAACACAACTATTGTCATAGAAAACAATGCTTACTAGCACTTTTATTAATTGGCATAATCTTAGAAGTTATAGTCAGGATAATAAAACAAAAATGAATACATCTACATTTCTAAAAGGAAGATCAAATTATCATTAGCTTTAGATGATATGATGTGCTACTTTCAAGACCTAAGAAAATAAACTCAAATTAAAATTATTCAGAGAGTTGAATATATATAATATCTCAAAACATTTATGTGCATTTCCCATTCATTACTTAGAGGTCATAGTAATACAATTTGAGAGTAACTTAACATACAAACAAAGAAAACATAAATCATATGAACAAAATGAAAATTTCAGAAATTGCATAAGAACAGGATATAATCTAGTATAATTACAGTATATGAACAAAATTTCCTGTTGAAGACAGTAGATAGATTATCTTGTAAGTGGTACTGAGACAATTTGCTAGCTACTTAAAAACTGTGCAAGGGCAACAGCATCTACTTAAAATTCATAAAGAATACGTTTAAAAATATCAAATAATTTCAAGTGTCATTTTCTTACATTTATTTGTGAGGAATGGACAGGTGCTCTTCCTGTGTACGAAGGAGACAGGACAACTTGTGAAAGTTGCTTCTGTGCTTCAATCATGTTAGTTCCAAGGACAGAACTCAGGTTGCCAGGCTTGGCAGCCAACACCTGCGCCCACTGAACCTTATCTCTAGTTCTAGTTTTAATTTAAATAGCATAAGGGATTTATTAGAGAATCTTGCAAACAGTGATTTCTGTTTAGGCAACCCATAAAGTCTCAAAATACTTAAGAACAATTGTTTTCCAAATGTTGAGGACGAGTCAGCTCTCTATTCCTGTGTTCACTACTGTTCAGAGCTTTAGGATGGGGAGTACCCTAGTCAGAAGAAGATTCATCTGAGGTCCAACACTGCTGTTTTACTCATTGTCTGCTATTGCCTCAGCCTCAAATCAATTGTAGTCTCTACCTGCCTTGGATTAAATAGCATTTCTTTTTTGTTGTCATTTGTATTTTAAAGGCAGGGTTTCTTTGTG
This sequence comes from Peromyscus californicus insignis, assembly GCF_007827085.1. Classification (NCBI taxonomy): domain Eukaryota; kingdom Metazoa; phylum Chordata; class Mammalia; order Rodentia; family Cricetidae; genus Peromyscus; species Peromyscus californicus. The sequence continues at coordinate 24,679,037 of NW_026294480.1, forward strand.
TAGCCCTGGCTATCCTGGAACTCGCTCTGCAGACCAGGCTGGCCTCGAACTCACGAAGATCTGCCTGCCTCTCCAGTGTTGGGACAAAAGGTGTATGCTACCACCTCCCAGCTAGCTAGCACTTACTGCCATTGACCTTAAACACAAACCTAGAAAATCTTCTTCCAAGACCCAACAGTTGAAAACTCATATATGAATGTTTTCCCAACACCACTTTTTGCTTTCTGACAACTAGAGTTATCAATTCTACTGGACATCTCCAAACAAGTTTCATTATTTGAGTTCCACTTCCTATTTCCCTCAAGGGACCTCCCAGGCTGCTTTCTGTTCTAAAACCAAACACTCACGGTTCCCTCACATCATATGAATGTCATTCTTTTGTGTTTGCTTTTTTGCTACACTTGAATATTAATTCTTCCCCTAATGTCCACACAATCTTGTGAAAATGGTAATCAATAGACTTTTGCTCAATGACTATGGAATCGATTGACTAGAAAAACACAAAACTATATCCAGGAAAGTAAAATAGAATCCTGAAAAAAATATATCTAATTATTAAAGGTGCAATGGAAATCAAGGATTCTTTTCCTTTGGACAGAACTGAAGTTTGGAAGCTCACTTTAAAAAAACAAACAAACAGAAAAACCAAAGACTTAGAATTTAAAAAACACACAGAATATGCTTTTTTCAAAAGCAATAAAGAATTGAAATATCCTCTAATACTAGTCATGTAAACTTTTCAAATTTTATAATACTTATAAATTATTTTAAATATCAAATGTAACCAGAAGCTTATTCAAAAGCAGTTCTATGCATAAAAGCATTTTCAAAATACATTTAGATATATGCAGCTTAAAATATGAGGGTTTCCTAGATATTTGAAATGTAAATCCTACAACATTTTTCTATTTCTCTTCCCTATTTTTCTTTAATTCTTAATCTCTGACAGTATTCATTTATTCCTGATGGTGACATTTAGTGAATCGGCTCACAAAACAACAACACAGAATTCTAAGCCGGAGTTAAGAAGCATTCCAAAGGCAAAGATAACCCTTGATTGATGCAGCTCCCAGAAGAGACAAAACAGCACTTAGAATTCATTCTCATCTGTCTCATTGACTTGAGTGAAATGTCTCCTTTCCAAAACTTTTAATTGGGTTTTATATTTCATGTATAAAATGTGAGTAAAAGACAATTCATTTTTGAATAAGTACCATGTCTTCTATGTAGGTATTTATATAACTGAATTCAGTTCTGGCAGTCTGATTCTTGGTGATTGATTGATTGGTTGGTTGACTGACTGACTGACTGACTGATTAATTGATGGACGGATTGATTAAATATATGGTGCATGCACATGAATGTCATAATATGGTGAAAAGAAATTTAGTTTTTTTTTTTCTCTTGCCCTCCTCTGGAACATACTCTCCATTTGGAGACTCCTTATTGAAAACAATCAAAGAATACTTCTATTTTTAAAAATTTATGTTCCATTACTTTCAAGTTGAGGTTTAAATTGTGTGAAAATGTAATGGTTATTTCAGAAGCAAGCCCAGATTTGAGAGTGATGATAGAAAAGTAAAGCCGAAACAATTTTCCTTTTCCAATTGTCATAGAATGAGTAAGAACAACAGAAGCAATATAGAAATAAGATGCTGTGATTCAGCACTAACAGCCACACAACCATACAGCTTCATGCCATGAATCTCAGGAAATGAAAACAAAGGAAAAAAATAGAAAATGATGGCAGAATATAGCTCGAATAGTAACTTTAGATGCATGCACAGTTATTACTGAGAATTAAACAGGAAATAAAATACTCCAAGCATTTTAATGCCCCCCACTACACACACACACACAACACACCCCCCCACACACACACACCTTCATCATTAACACTGCTAGAACTTGAGAAGAAAGAGATCAAATGTTACTCCCAATGGAAACCTAAGGATAAAACCAGCAGGCTGTAGTATAGCTGAAACGAAGATGATAATAAGAAGAAAACGACTCTTCTGCTTTGGAGGATGAAAAACAAAACAAAAATACATGTACAAAGAAGTTATTCTAAGATAGCAGTAGTAGAAATTGATTGTGCTCTATATTCAAGACTTTAGTTCTTCATATCTTTGTTTTCAACTGATATGGGCAATATTTATCAACTTATATACAGAATGAATGAACTTCATGCTTTCAGTACTCTAGAATAAAAACTTCTTTCTTGTAAATGAATATCATATTTTATTTCTGAACACCTAGCCATAGTTGGTTTTCCATTGCTATTCTTATTGGTTACCAAAATATTTGACATAGACAAAATACTTACATTGCATAGTAAACGAGAATAAAATGAAATGGAAGATCACCCAGAGGGAGCTATATTAGACAAAAAAAGGCAGCATCTTCACATTTCATTTCATGTTTTAAGTAACTTTTAATTCTCAATGACTCGCTTGTGTTGTCCACTTTAAGGAAGAGTTAAAGTGTTCATCTGAAGCTAAACTCCTTAGGCATTCACATACTATAGCCGTAAGTCTCTGATTCTGTAAACACCTAGAGCCATGTCAGAGGAACCTGAAAAGCACTGTAGTAGAGTTAAATGGACAAGTGAGGCAGGCCAGATGTCTAGGTGTTGTCTAATATTTATGCATAGAAGAAGCATGTGAATTAATTGCAAAGTCCTCTCAACTTTTACAACAAAAATGATTAAACAAAACAGCTAAAAATATCAATACCCATTCTGGCATTCAACTATAAAGTTTTGGAATATGAATTATATTTGAAAGATTTTAGAACTTTCATTTTCATTCTAAGGGCATTCATGTTGTCAAACTGAAAATTCTGCCAAGTTTATACAACACAACCTAAAACATAACAGAAGTCAACATCATTATCATGGCTATTTAAATGCAAAATTTTCATAGTGTGTACTCTAATTTTAAAACCAAAAGAAATGTGTTATCTAAGAGCAATGTTATCAAACAGACAAACTGAAATTGCAAATGATCACTTTCATGCTTGGTACATAAAATGCAGTTACTGGATTAAGAGAATTATAAAAAACTACAAATTGATCAAATTAATAATATTCATATATAAAATATTAATCAATAGTCTTCAGAATATTTAGATAAGTCAGAATAATAAAATGAAGAAGCAAACATTTTCCAGAAGTATGCTTTTATAGTCATGACTTCAATCAGTTTAAAGAAGATGCATTTTCTAATGATCATTTTATAAAAGTAAATAGGCATATACTAGCCACAGAAAAGAGAGGTTAGCTTTGCATGTATGTACACATTTGTGGACACACATATAGTATATATAGTAAGATAATATAGGACAGTTTGATGGTTTTTTGTTGCTGTTGTTCTTGGTTGGTTGGTTGGTTTGGTTTGGTTTAGTTTTTCAAAACAGAGTTTCTCTGTGTAGCCCTGGGTGTCCTGGAACTAGCTCTGTAGATTAGGCTGGCCTCAAACTCACAGAGATCTGCCTGCCTCTGCCTCCTGAGTGCTGAGATTAAAGGCGTGTGCCACCACCTAGCTTGGGACAGTTTTAAAATGCACACACTGAACCACTTTATTTCTTTCTCCTTTCTTATTCTGCTTTGTTTTGTTTTGTTTCGTTTGGTTTGGTTTTTGGTTTTTCTTTTAAATTTTGTTTTGTTTTGGGATGGGAGGTTGCAAGGGCAGAGGGCAGATTCAGGTGTGGGCAAGGGCAGAGATGGGCAGGAATCTGGATGCATGATGTGAAAAACACAAAGAATCAATAAAAGTTAACAAAATAAAAAACAGAGACAAATATATTCACTTCCTCAAGATATACTACTTCTCAAATCATATAAGCCCAATACCTTTTCCACTCTTACTGGTTTTACCATTTTATGACTAAAGTTTCTTTTAACCAGGTAGCCAATTTCTTCCTATTCTCCTCTGTTTTGACCTATATAGATTCTGATTATGAATCTATTGGTTTATGCATTTTGTGTGCAATACTGTAGCCAACCATTTGTCTCTCATTAGCTGCTAATCAGTATTCCCACCTACTATATACAAACAGAAGATTATCATTTAAGTTTCAATTTGTTTCTTATTTATATAATAAAAGTCAAGCATCGAGACAGCAAAGCCCTTTACAGTGAAATATCTAGTTTTGTAAATTGTATTCTTTCTGCTCTCTATTCTCAATACTTCTAGGTTGCAAAGTACTGTTTGAGTATATATACACATGCACACAGACACACACACACACACACACACACACACACACACACACACACACACATTCACACACTTACATATCCTAATACCTAAAGAAATGGGTTTTATAAAATATCTGGATATTCAAATCTAAAACATTGCTAAGAGAACCTAACAAGGATAAATCGGTTAAAAGACATGCTATGTCCATGGGGCTGGAGTATACAATATATTGAAGATTAGAACATATACAGCATCAGTACAATCTCTTTCAAAAATCACCATACAAGAGTTCCGTGGAAACTGACACTGTGATTATGAACTTTATGTGCATGTACATTGCTTAGTTAAGAAAAGAGAAAGGTCATTATTGGGTATGTTTACATAAAATTTTAAACTATGCAAAACAATCCATAGTAGCATCAGTGATTGCTTAGTACTTGAGATACAGAGAGAAATGACAGAGAAAGTAACACAAGGGAGCATTTTGGATAGGAATGTTTATTATATTTAATAGAATGACCATTTCACTGGTGAATTCATCTGTTATAACTTATTAAAGACTATAAACACATGCAGTTCTTATGTTTCATAATTACATCTGTAAAGGTTTTAAACTGTCGCTGATTTTTTCATGTATTATGGAACATATCATCTTGTCCTCATATCACATCAATATATCTTATTCATAATAAAATCTATTTCTTTCCTTGTAAATATGTCTGCTTCTCTGGCAGTTTACTCCATAATAATTCACTAATAACTTGCTCATTAAAATATGGTTAACCTAAATATGCTTTTAGACTTCATATCAAAACCCTAGTTTCCAGTTGTAAAAACATCATAAAAATTGCAAAGTAACCTATAATGGTGCAGTGAGGGTATTAGATATCTTTTGCATGTGCTAATGTGATTGTCTAATCTCAGTATCTATGATTAGTCTGTTAGGTAAACTTTGCTGAGCTTTGAAATACCTTCACATATGCTTTCTTCTGTTAGCATCGATAATCCATTCATCTACTCACTCTAGGATCTGTATGCTTCTTTATTACTACATAAATTTGATTTTGTTTTTAATAAATGAAATATTATGTCATAAAGAATTATATTAAAATTAATTTCTTTGTGATTTTCATAAACATTTTATTTCATACACTATATATACATATGTATATGTATATATGTATGTATGTATATATATGCCTAGAATCAAGTAAAAATTTCTTCAGTAAAAGGGTCAAGTAGACTATATAAAGAAGGCCCAGCAGCAGGGGTGAAGAGTGTATGGACATAAACATCACAGCATGGAGTTCGTGACAGACAGAATGGAGAAAGATGAAGATCTCAAAATCCCCTTTAGAGCTAGGAGGACAATGACCTGCTGCCTCTGTATATGCTCCTCTGCTTAGCGAGTGGCAACCTGCCTGCAGCACCCACAGCTGGAGGTATCTATTTATTAGCACAGGTGGTTGTATAGTTGACGGTGTGTTCCTCTCATTAGTTCCTTTTCTACTGCAGTTGTAAAACACCATGGCCAAGACCACCTAGAGAAGAGAGAGTTTATTTGTGCTTTTGGTTCCAGGATAAGAGTTCCTTACAGTGGGAAAGCAACTGAAACAGAGACAGCAGCTGGAGCAGCAGCTGAGAGCACACCTCTTGAACCTCAAGCACCAAGCAGAGGAAGCCTGCCGGGAATCCTGCAAGGCTCTGAAAACACGAAGTCCGTCCCTCCTAACATGCTTCCTCTGACAAGGCCACACCTTCTAAGTCTCTGCATATAGCTCCACCGAACTAGGGGCCAAGTATTCAAGTACCAGAGCCTTTGGGGAACATTCTCCCTCAAATGGTCACACGCAACAAACACCTCTTAAACCTCCCTAAACAGTGTCACCATCTGGGGACCAAGTGTTCAAATGTAAGAGCCCATGGGGAACATTGTCATTCAAACCACCATACCTTTTAAATACTGAACATCATGCTTCTTCTGTAACTATGTACAGCTGTAAAGAGAATAAATAGGCTAACCATCAAGTAGAACAGTAAGTTTATTTAAGTTTTGTCACTTACAGATACATTGGCTAATGGCTTGGTCATACTTTTTTTAAGCTTCAATTTTATCTCCTTTAAACAGTATAACTGTGCGTTAGTGTTAATGCCGTAGTATAATGTGTTAATAGTGTACCCATCATCTTTAATAGTATAACTGTACTGAACTTGTGGAGCTGTCCTAAAGATTGATTTGTGATGACATAATAATATGAATTCTGAAATGCCTGGCACATGGCAATTTTTTAATACATGAATGTTTATAAAAGCTATCATCATTAAATCTGACCTATAATTATAGGTTGGTATTTAAAATGTGGCATCATATGATGAAGTCTTTGACCAGAAATCCATTTAAATATCTAAAATAACGTCAGGATTTTTCACTAGGTTACCTTTAGATTTAAAATCAATTAAATACAAATGTTGAAACATACTGGAATAAAGGTTGTCTTTATAGAAAAAAAATAAAACAGAAAACCCAAAACTTTAAAGCCAGAGGTGGAAATTACACACTGCACAAACCATGAACTCAGCATTCCCCAAAGTGTGCTTGGTGAAAATATAATCCTCAAAATGATCTGTGAGAGTTCAGTCATAGGGTCAAATCAACTCAGTGGATATTGCAAGGCTTATGTTCCTTTTGGGGGAATTTGCAATACAAATAGTATAGTAGAGAAATTTGGAAATGCTCAGTTAAAATGAAAAAAAATTTTCTTTGTTTGAGCCTATGTTTTCCACACCTACCTGAATAAAGAATTCTTGTTTATTCTACATATATCCCTCTTTGTGGGAAGTAGCTCTATCATTTTTTACTTCTCTTATTATTTTGATTAACGAGAGAAGAAATAACTACTCTCAACAGCTCTTGTAAAAAGATAGTCAGTGCTTGGTGTTGAAGTCCTGCTAGTTTTCATCACAGTGGCAGCTGTCTGCCATCTCCCTGTCTTTCCTGCTCGTGTACCAACACAGTTCCCCAGAGGTGTTGCTTCCTCTTCTATGCCCTCACTCCCGAGTCCTTCAACAGAATTTGGAATAAAAGGAAGAGTGACTGTACAACGGAAGTCCTGGTAATTGTTGCTTTTTAGTCACAGGAGAATGATTACCTCTCTCTTTATTGATTCAGTTTACATTCTCTTTTCTAATGAACAGCAAATAGAAACTTGCAGTACTAGTTTAGGTGAATCACTAAGCCTTACATGTTATCATGTTAATGTTATGTATCATGCCACTGCTAACTTGGATTCATAAAGCAAAGACTGTAACAGCAGTCACAGACCTCTGTGGGTCAAAAAGGATTAGAGATTGACTGTTTAGCCCCTGTGTCCCAAATTTTTATGTGGAAACTTTAACTTCCAATATAAAACAATTAAAAGATAGGGATTGTAGGAAGTGACCAGATCATGAAAATAGAGCCAGAGCTGTGAAAAATAAAATTCTGTTATCTATAAGCAAAGTACTCTATGCTATTTCTTATAATAGCCTAAACATACTACTATAACTATCTTGTTTAACCTTCATTGGCACACACATACACCTATTTATCATCAATAACTGAAACAAATTATTCTTCTAATTTGACAGATAAAATGTACAGTAGCTGTAGGTATTGACAGGCAAATGCTTCTCTGTGTACTGTTGCATCCAGTCATCCCAAAGTATGCTCACAGGGAGACAAAGGTATAAGAGAAAGCGGAAGTGTGACTGGTCTGTTTAATGTTTAATGTAACAGTTCAGGTTACAGCATCCATGTCACAATATACTCCACTGTTGAAGCAGGGGTGATGAGGTTTCTCAAATGAGAAGAACTTAACATCACATCAGAAAATACACAACTCCATGAAAGCTGAAGTCTTGGTATCTCAGTCTGGTCTGTATTGCCTTGGTAAAGACCATGACCCAAAGCAACCTGGGAGGTAAGGATCTACTTGACTTACATATCCTGGTCAAAGTCCATTGAAAGAAGCCAAGACTAGGAACTCAAGGCAGAAACCTGGAGGTGGACATTGAAACAGAAGCCATGGAGGAGGGATAGTGATTGACTTGCTCTTCAAGGCTTATTTAATTTACTTTCTTATACAGCTCTGGATCCCAGGACTGGCACCACTCCCGGTAGGCTAGATCCTCCCACATTAAACATTAATTAAGAAATCCACCCACAAACTTATCTTCAGGCCAGTTTAACAGAGGGAATTCCTCAGTTGTGATTATCTCTTCCCAGGTACATCTAGGCATGTGTCAAGTTACCACACACACACACACACACACACACACACACACACACACACACACACACTTGTTTATAGTAAATACACTCACATTCCTCCCTCAGATTCCGGAGTCAGACAGATCCCACATATAGTTCACAGCTATGTCCTGCTAGTTATCTAAATCTCTCCTGGATATTGTATTACCCTCAAAGCCCACTACCTTGTGATCCAGAACTTTATATAAAGGTCTTTAGAGACAACACTCTTTGGTTAAGAGACTTATGAACTAAGACAAGGTATGTGTATCCTGCCACTACTGCCCAGGGTTATAATGGTGAGACAAATGTAGGAAAATGGCATTAAATGGACTTTCATTCTAAAAGGATCAGAATATGAAGCACATATAATTCTCTCTGTCTTAAGAATTCTGAGGATCATCTGGACATGAATTACTAGGTGACTTGCTTTGGAAAGAACAGAATGTGCCCAGCCGTGGCCTACATTCTACTTTCTACGTTGAGCTTTCTATTCCGTTGTTTTCTATATTTCCACCTTCACACATCTTTCCTTCTCCACCACTCCTGCTCCATTTTGAAGAGATCAACAAAGATACAGCCTGTGAACATTTCCCTTAGCAAACATTTCATTCATGTGTGGACAGAATCCTGAAGCCTTCTGTATTTTACATAATCCCAATCCCTCTGGGGTCCAAAATGTGGTATTTTTGTCTATATAATCCCTTGTAGACCTTGGTGGACTTCCCATACATTTGATTTATATCCAGACTGTTCCACATATTCTTTTACATCATACTCATTTATGACATATTGGACCTCCATGGATGATACCTCTTACTGCTAGAATCAACTTTGTTGGCCATAGAGAGTAAGACAAACTGCTTAATTTTTCTAGAAGTTTACAAAAGGTATAAAGCCCCATCAACCATTTCATTCATGCTCTGGGGCTAGATTTGATTTTGACAATTTTATTTTGACTTGAGGGACTAAAAATGGTGGCTGTTTTAGTTTTCAATCCGTTAAGTCGCATATACCCTTTAAATTCTGCTTGGGAACTGGACAGCTTTTCATTAATTCATCACTTTCTTGCCACACTCTACACAATTAGGAAAATCCAGCTGACTCTCTCAACATTCTGCCTAGAGATCTCCTTAGGCCAATCCAAAAGTTCATTAGATACCCTTTCCATCTTCCAAGTTACTGCAGGCAATGATTTGGTCAATTATTTTGTGAGAACATTATGTACATCGTCATTTTTTTCCAGCTCCCAATTATACTTCCTTTACTGAGCTTCTAGTCCTGGCTAACAGTTTGAAACATTTCCAAAAGTCACAAAGTCAGAGCCACAAAATTCAAGTTTCTATTAAACGTATACAATCACAGCATCATCTGTCAAGCATAAATTTGTCTCAGGGATCTGCTGTCACCTCAGACTCCATGGCTTAGCATAATGAAAATTTGTGATTGTTCACAATACTTTGGAGAGATTGGATGGTTCCAGTTGTCTAGACTAGGCTCACTGCATACCTGGTGTGAGCTGTGGGTCAAGTATTTAGTTAGTATGACATTGACAACTCTCTCTTGTTGTGGGAGCCCACAGAGGTTTCCTAGTGAGATCTGAGCTTGCTTTACCCAGCAGGGCTGCATAAGGGGATGAGCTGAACATGTGAATGGTTACCAGGTGTTAGGAATTGTCTGCTCTTGGCTGTGCTGGGGGAGGTCTTTTGCTCCACCCCTTGGCATTCCTTTAAAAAGCCATTTAGAAGAGACAGAAGGGGCCAGAGGATTAGGATCTAGGCCCTCCCAAAGCTATCCTGTGTTTTTATCTGTCTCTCTCCCCTCTATATTTCTATCTAAATCACTTATCTCTCACTCCTCAAGAGTACCCTGGGGATAAAGGTGGTGGCGGGTCCCCCACATCTGTGAGATTAGTTGATGATTAACTCTCATTTTCCATGAGACTATCACTCCCTTCCAAGTATCAGCTCAGGCACACTCTATGATAAAGCCAAATCTTAGTTGAAGGCAAAGGAACAGAAACATTCAAGGCTTCTTTAACCATAGGTTTGGGAATGATATTCTATCCTTCTTGTTGGCCAAGACATACAGTTAAAGCGATGAGACAGGACCACTTAGTGGAAGATCTTCCAAGAGATCTTGAAGAATGTTCATAGAAATATGGAAAATTAAATCCACTTTTACAACCAATATGTAACACAGAAAAAAAAGTTGTGTATCTTCTCTCTAATGTCTATGTTTATCAAAATAGCAAACTGTGTGATCCTTTACATTTAAAAGTAAAATGACAACCTAATGTTTATGAGTGTCATATGCTTTGTAGCAATGAATTGAAAAACAGAGAAGAAATTTTAAAACAAATCACCCAATCTCTAATCAAATCACCAAAGTAATTTGATATTTTCTTCAAATTATTTAATATTTACTTGTTAAATACTCATATGTAGTTGTTAATGTATATAATTATATATATATATATATATATATATATATATATATATCCTCTTTTCTTAATATCTAAAACAGGAACTACCATTAAAAATTATTAGTACATCCAGTATCTTAATAGTTAATGACTGTTTCAGGCTTTATCACCATCCATGTATTATTGTATGTCTACAACATCTGTTAACTTAGTTTCTTCTTTAAAAAAAAGGTATTTTTATATGTATGCATGTTTGTATCTATGTGTGGGTCTAGGCATGTGTACGTGGGAGTGGTGTGTGTGTGTGTGTGTAGGTCACAGCACTATTTTTGAGAGTCAGTTATCTCCTTGCAACCTGTTAGAGCAGAGTCCCTCTTATTTTTTCTGTGGCTACACTGCATACTCCAGGCCAGGTGGCCTGAATCCTTCCAGACAAGTCTCCTGTCTCTACCTTCCATCTTACCATAGAAATGCTTGGATTACAGATGCTTACTACATCAAACTGAAGTGGTCAGGTTTTCATGGCAAGGGCTATTACATGCTGAAACATCTCCTAAAACCCACTTCAAGCTAGTTTTTAAAGGTTGAAAAGCAACTTTCATTTTTCTCAGTGTTCCTGACTATTTTATTATTGTTGTTACAGCCTTTAAAATTTATTTTGAAGTTGTTCTCTGTGATATATGGAGATGCATGGCAGATCCTCATTGTGCAATGTAGTATTTTGTTTAAGAAATACCTTTCTATCATTCTTAGTGTTTTATTTCAATACTACTTTTTCCATTTGGGAAAATATCTTACATATTTTTAAGAACACTTCATCACAATGTTCTGTAATCTTTGTTTTAAATCATGTGTCCTGTTATATTTCACCAACACTCTTGTTCTTTACCATTATAAATCCATCACTTTTAATGACATATTGTTTTGGTAAATTGTCTCATGTTAATATGTTATTATATCTGAAGAAAGATAGTAAAATATCAGGTGCCTTTGGTCACTCCTTTCTAGGCACAAATAAAATAAAATAAAATAAAATGAAAAACTATATTGTAACTGAGTACAAAAGGTTGGTAAAATGGAGTAAGTTAGGACCTGAGCATGCAGACAATATATACACCTTCCAGTGTGAGGTGCTGGTGGAGAAGCACTGGCCCGCAGAGTGCCTGACACTGTCAGGGCCACAGCTGCTCCTGGGCAGAGGCGAAAATTTAGTCCACAGTAGTACATGAAGTATACACAGTCAATCACGTACGAATAGAACCTTTGTACACATCATGTAGAAAATGTTGAACCCTACTGTTACAATTTCCTTTTCATTTATTAGCTGGCATAAATCTTTGCTCCTTTTTGAGCTTTCATTTTCATGTTAGACTAGAATGTAATGAGTTTTAATGAGGTCTGGCAGCAACGAGATTGGAAAACACGAGAGGACAAGCTCAAAAGTTAAGTTCAAAATTCCCGATTCTCGTAAATACCTTTATGAACATGAACCGTTGACAAAATGTTTACAGACATGTACTCGCTCCTCTCCAGCCCATGGTGATATAAGGACACAAAAACTAGAGAGCAAAAACTGCACTAAATAACACAGTTCAAAACACAGGGACTGTTTTAACAAGTCTAGGATGAAAATTCACAATTGAATAGGCAAGGGTTCTAATGTTTCTGCGCATCAATGTGTACTGTATATAGTAGGTTTTCACTGAGATGGAGCAGCTCTTCTAAATAAATACGTTTCCACACAAAATTGTCTTATACTCAAAATAAAACTGTAACTATAATTGATTTGTTCTTCTAGCCTAGGCATTTCTTTAAGAGTTGAAATATACAGTTTTATAAATAGCATAGATATTTTAAACAGAAGACCACTCGATTCATGGCAATATTACAAGTGCTGTTGTAAACATGTTTAAAAATTTGTGTTTATTCTTAAACTCTTATATTTTACTAACATAATAACCAAAGTTTATGGAATATATAATTCCCTCACTGTCTGCCCTGCTCTCCCTGACCTTATCCTCCCAACTTTCTCTCTCCTCATATAATTTCTTGTGCTTTCTCTTCCTTTAAGTACAACTTTAATTGGATAACATGAATGTCTGTATAAGAGTAATAGAGAAGGTAATATACTACAAACTTTAAAGTCCCTTATTTTAAATTAAACAGTGAAAAATCTTGAAAGTGAGAACCTATTTGAAATGAAGTTTGATCTCAAAGACAGTTCTTTCATTTCAAAGACAGGAAGAAAATAATACAGGTGAAATTCTTATAAGTAAAATATTTACAAATTTACATATAATTTCAGTAATAGCATTCATTGGACAACACAATATGTAAACATATCAAAAATGTTAACAAATATAGCATAATATTTACTCAAAATGTGTATGTGAATGATTTAAAAAATATTGATCTCCAAATATACTAAAAAAGGCTTATTAATAATAGATACAATTAAAAAAAGAAAAATGAAAATAGATAAAAACCAAATAAAATTATTTTCCTATGTTAATCACCAATGTTTAGATAATCTGAATTCGTGATTTAAGGTTTTTGTTTGAAAGTTCAGAGTTATATGTTATTTTTTACTTCTAGCAAAAAATTTAAGTCTTATTTGAATTTACTTTAGTTTCACCAAATAAATAAAACTCATTGGTGCAATGGATGTTTCCAAAATCATTTAATTTTACTTAATTTTGTTTTTGTTTTACTCCAAATGGTGCCATTATTACCATAATGAATTAAAAAAAATGGTCTTATGTAGAGTTCATGAAAATAGATACCTGAATATTTACTTACTTATTACAATTAGGTTTAATCCATAAAGTGTCTTGATTTTTCTTCTTTTTAATTGAAAATAGATTTTTTTCTCATACAATATAATTTGATTATAGTTTCCCCTCCTTCTACTTCTCCCAGTTCCACCCTGCCTCCTGTCCCCTGAGATTCACTCCTTTTCTGTCCCTCATAAGAAAAGAATGTGTTTGTAAGAGATAACAACCAAACATGACAGAATAAAATTTACTAAGATGAAGCAAAAACTATCATATTGAAGTTGGACGTGGCAACCCAACGGAAGGAAAAGAGTACCAAGAGCAGGCATAAGAGTCAGAGATCCACTTGGTCTCACAGTATGGAATCACATAAAAATACAAAGCTTCAGTCTCTGTGAGCTCATATGCACCTTGCTTGGCTGATTCAGGGGGCCACCATGTTCTCCTAGTGTCCCCATACCCACTGGCTCTTACAATCTTTCTGTTTTCTCTTCCGTGGAATCACCTGAACTCTTGAGGGAAGGGATTTGAAGGAGATCTCCCATTTAGACTCTCTCCACATAAAGCCTGGCTGTGGGTCTCTGCATCTGTTCCTATCTGCTGTCAAAGGAAGTCTCTCTTACAATGACTAGATAAGGCACTGATCTATGAGTATAGCAGAATATCATTATTAGTCATTTTATTGATCCTTCCTTTTTTTTTTTTTTTTTTTTTTGGTTTTTCGAGAAGGGTTTCTCTGTGTAGCTTTGCGCCTTTCCTGGAAATCACTTGGTAGCCCAGGCTGGCCTTGAACTCACAGAGATCCGCCTGCCTCTGCCTCCCGAGTGCTGGGATTAAAGGCGTGCGCCACCACTGCCACTTTGTCTGATTGATGGTGTCCTTCACATTACATAAGCTTTTCAGTTTCATGAGGTCCCTTTTATTAATTGTTGATCTTAGTGCCTGTCAGTGTTCTGTTCAGAAAGTTGTCTCCTGTGCCTTGTGAACTTGATTTTCATGGTCAAGTCATGAAGAGAATCCTTTCAGGAATGTGATGTGAGCAGTGTCTCTGCCAAGCACAGCAGGTGCTCTGGACTTCAGAGATGTGCCTCTCGAATCCTCATCTTACCCTGTGCTAAATGAGCTCCCCTGAGTTAAACACACTCAACCCAGATTTTCTGACATGTTTATTCTCCAAGGGCATTAGATAGAATCGTCTTTACTTCATGAGGAGCTTAGGAGGCTTTATTTCACACAGTGTAGTTTTGCAAAGTGGTGTGTGGTCTTATGAAGGCTCCTACAAACTGAAGTCACACAGAAATATGTGGTGATATTTTATTTGTGCTGAAATGTGGGAATATTTTATTTGTGCTTTAATAAATAAGGCTTTCCTGGAGATTAGAGGGAAAAGCCAGCCACAACACAGAAGTCATACAATGTTAGCGCACACCTTTAATACTATCACTTGGTAGGCAGGATCTCTATGTGTTCAAGGCCATGCTGGAAACAGAGCCAGATGTGGTGGCACATGCCTTAAATTCCAACACTAGTTTACCATGGAGGTCTGGAGGTCTGTACAGACAGACAGGAAGTGTCAGAGTTGGGCAGGAAGAGTAAGTGATGTAGCTGGGCAGAGAGAGCAAATCAGATAGCAGAACAGCAAGGTATATAGATGTGGGTAGACAGGAAGTCACGGCATTTGGAAGCTGCAGAGTTGGTGAGGTAAGGTTAGCTGTGGCTTTCCCTATTTCCCTGATCTCTCCCAGGTTTTCACCCACATATCTGGCTCCATGTTTTTTTATTTAATAAGACCGTTTAGAAATTTAGCTACAGAAATATCTTCAATAATTTAATGGGAAAAACTAACTGCCCCATGATCTTTAATGTCCCTTCTTCCAATCCTTAAAGATTCTCTTCAAAGGCAAAGGGAAAAAATAGTAAATGGTACTTTGCCCAGTGTGATTTGGAATTATATTGAGAACTCACAGGTTTTTCTTTCTTCGCAAAATACTTACTGAGCAGAGTGTGGTTTACCTGAATGAATGTGCTTTTATGCTTTCGTGGGTTTTTACATTCCTTTCTGCATTTGAATCAATTACTGCGTTTTATCATTTACACATTTTTTTTTGCAGTACTGGTTTTTTAATTTTTATTAACATGGATTAATTGTACTTATGATCCAAAATATCTCCAGAAAATCTTCTAATGTCTTCTGGGGCATCTTCACCCTTCTGGTCATACTCATTCCTCTCATTTGTGTGATCCAAGTGCCCCTCTCTGGGTGCTGGATGCCATCAGGAGTCTCTCAGACTGCAGCAACGGCAGTGACTCTTTAGTCGACTCTTTGTATCTCAATTGACTTTCAACTCCAATTCCCTTTTTAGTGCTATCACCTTTCGCTTTTTCTTCTGCACCTCCTACTTCATCGTCCATCCTGAAAGACTTCCAGAGAAGTCTAACTGTAGCTCTGGGATCATTCTAACACCAACTGGTCCAATGCAAAAGGTGAGTCTTGTCTGTTCCCTAAACTTTATCTATTTCAAGTTGCAAGAGTCAAAGCTTTCCTATCACCAGAAAAGGAGCGGGGGTGGGTGGGGACATTAGAGATAAGCAGATGACATAAAGCTAAATGTAAGTCAGTCCCATCGATGTAATGCTTCATTGAGTTGGCTTATGCTGGCTTTGTTAGGCTGCTTCTGTAGAGTGCCCTGCCTGAGATTTCAACAATCAGGACTTAATCAGGGGGAACTGTTGTAGATAATTCCACTATCAATTGCATTGATCTCCTTCTCCACCACTTTCTCCCTCGCACCTCTCCCTCCTCCTTTGTCATCCGTCCTTCCCCCCTTCTTTCCTCCCTCTACTACCTTGTATTTCTCCTCATCTAGCACAAAAGTAATCCAGTGGAAGATTCTAGCTGCCAACCTCAACAGTTAACATTTCATATAATCAATAACATAGTCAACAGCCTCTTATGTCTCAGTCTATGGCACCTCACTGACTCACAGCTCCAAAAGAGAAAACCCATGCCTAGCACTGTGCCTTCCTTTCGCTATTACATGGTGCCTTGCCTAGTATTGGCACAGTAGTCCTGTTATGTGCTAACTACATTTTAACTACTTTTATGCATGTACACATACATACACACACACACACACATATATGCACACATATTTACAGACACTTCTATAATAGTAGCTAGATTTCGTTGTGACTTTTTCAAAGGTTTTTAATAGTCACATATCAATCCACATATTATTTACTCTATCCTGTCCTCCTATTCCCCACTCCAATTTAATGCTTCCTGTTCAGTCAATCCCCTTTAAACTTTTATAAAACTGTTTTCTGTCTCTCCTCCCTCAAAAGCCCCACCCTGTAGCTACAGTTTTTCTCTCCTGGTCCTGCCAAGCCCCGGCAGTCCTGTAGCCCACTTATAAAATAACCATACAGACGCTTATATTATTTAAACTGCTCGGCCATTAGCTCAGGCCTACCATTGTCTAGCTCTTACTCTTATACTCAGCCCATTTCTGTTCATCTATATGTCGCCACGTGTTCCGTGGCTTTACCTGCTGCCTTTACATGATGCTCCCTGGATGGCAGGCTGGTGTCTCCTCCAGACTTCCACCTCCCAGCCTCTCCTCTCTGCTTGTCCTGCCTATCTCATACTTCCTGCTTGGCTACTGGCCAATCAGCGTTTTATTTATTCACAACATACAGGACATCCTACAGCATCACCCCTATGGCCCTTTGATAATTTCTTGACCTTTATGGGTATTCCAAATGAAAATACTTGTCTGAAGTGTCCAAGTTAATACTAACAAATGAGAGAAGCCATACAACTTATCTTCCTGGGTCTAGGTTATCTCATTCAGAATAATTATTTCCAGCTCCATTCATTTACCTACGAATTTCACAAAGATTAGACATTTGGCCTCAATGCATCACTTCTGTTGCAGTGTGGTAATAAGCAAGGATGTGCAGCTGTCTCTGTTGTATGCTATCTTAGAGTCCTTTGGTTACATACCCAGGGTTAATGGTATAACTGGATCATGGACGTTCTTACTGGAACTTAATTAACATGGATCTTACTTTGGTTTGTTTGGGGGTTTGTCATTTTGTTGCCGAATTTTAAGACAAGGTATCAATCACTATGTAGTCTGAGCTGCCTGGAACTTCTATGCGTGGACTAGGCTAGCCTGGAACTCATAGAGATACAGCTGCCTTTGCCTCACAAGTTCTGAGTCTTAGGCTGTGCATTCCATGTGCTGCCCTTTTGTTTGTTTGCTGAACCACATACTGATTGATTTCATGGTCAATGGACTAGTTCACATTTCCAATCATATGGAAAGATTCCTTTCTTTCTCCAGTTTTTGCTCTGTTTTCATTTGTGAGCTGTTCTGTCTGGATTTGAAACACAGAAATTTTGACTCGAATTTTCTGTAATTACTAAAGTTACACATTTTTTTTCATGTATTCACTGACCATGTGTACGTCTTTTGAGAACTATCTATGCATTGTTTTGCCTATGTATTGATTATATTTTTGAAGTTTACCTTCCTGAGTACTCTATACAATCTGGAAATTAAGTTCCTTGTCAGATGAAAAGCAGGTTAGATGTTCTCCAGTCCCGCAGGCCATCATGTCATTTAAGTGCATCTGTTCTTGTCAAAAGCCCCACAACTTCCAAGGAGCTGGAGATATCACTGTTTTGCCTCTCTAAGAAGATGATGGACATTTGGGTTCCTTGTAAAAGGTGGAGAGTTTCATTACAGGTAAATAGTTTTACTTTTTGTATTTTTTCTTGGCTTATGACTGTTACCTCATCTAGTTTTATTTTATTAGCATGAAAGCATGGACTGTCTTCCAACTTTAAGCAGCAGATTTTTTTTGTTTTTAATTCTGTCATGGTTTCAATAACTGACTTGGATTTCTCTTTCGTCTCCACACACAATGCTTTCTACAATGGACTCCATGACTCCACCTTATCAAACTCCTTTCACTTTTTCTTTAAACTGAAAAAAAAAAAAAACAACTCTATTTATATTAAGCTAGAAGGCAAGAGATAAAAGGAAGAGCTTGGATTTGCTCAGTGAGCAACCAGAATTGTGTTATACTCTCATGAACATTGAATACTTCTGAATATTTCTGTTTGAAGAAAAATGTTAATTTTACTACATTCATATATATACATATATATATATACATAAATATAATACATATACAAAAAAAGAAGCTTGTACAATATATATTCAAGTTTCCAACTTTTGTGTATCAATTTTTCTGCTACCTTTCATTGTTGCTGTTTGGCTTGTTTGTTTCTTTTTTATAGTGCTGGAAATTGAACCCAGGGATTTATGCTGGTTAGGTAATCATTCTACCACTAACCTATGCACAAAGTTCATTTCTCTAGTTTGTAATACAGGTTGAAAAGCATCTAATACTGTGATTTGTTGATTTCTCCTTGATTTTGATAAATGTTTTCTTGTGTATACTGTAACTGTGCTCCTACAAAAAAAGTTATTGAATATCATTGCACCTTGACATACTATTATTTTTATCAATAGGGAATATTTCTTTTCTTCATAGAAAGCACTTGCTTGAACACCATTTTTTTTAGAGAATAACATTTCTTCAATTGCTTTCTTTTGATTAATATGTGCTGGTTACGTATTTTTCTGCCTTTTGCATTCAATTTGATGGATGTATTTAAACTTAAAGTATGATTTTTACATAGCAGTTTTTTGAGACATTCATAGACTATCTACATTTTATAAATGGCATTTGACTCAATATCCTTGTTTAATAAATGCCTTCATGAGATCCATGTAGTTGTACTTGTATTCTATTTTTAATATTCTGTTTTCTGAAAGAGTTTTTGTCTGCTTGATGTATCTAGTTTTCTGGCTTTGTTATGTTTCCATATTGTTCCTATTGTTTGTAAGCTCATATCTTTTTGTCTGCTACTCACAACTTTTAAGATCTAATACATATAATTAATTCTATGCACTATTTCAGAAAGTTCAAGTATAATAAAACATTTGTTTTTCTCAGATAAATTTCAAAGAAATGTATGTAGGTATCTCCCACTCCAGAATGTAGGCCATAGCTTGCCTTTCCAACCTGTGGGGTATGAATAGTGAAAAGTCAGAATGGAGGAAATATATTGAAAGCCATCTGGGAAAGTAAGAGAATGAGGGGAAAAATGCAGATAAAGAAAAATATTTTCAAAAATACATACCAGATAAATGATTAACAGTTTCCAATTATAAATCCACTTAAAAACCTCAGTAAAATCAATCAGCTGTATTTATCACAACCTGAATTTTAGGCAGCTTCGATCAGTTCTACTTGACAAAGGAAATGAAATATTAATGTACATTGTTAGATGTATTTTCACTGATTTTGTTGAGAATATTTGCATCAGTGTTCATGGAAGATGGCAGATTATAGATTTCCCTTTTTTATAATGTACTTGTTTAGTTTGAATATAGGGTAATATAAGCTTCACTGAATGAGTTAAAATGTATTTTCTCTGCTACTGTTTTCAGAGAAAACACACACACACACACACACACACACACACACACACACACACACACACACACACACAGGATTATATCTTCCTTAAATATTGATACAATGTATCAGTGAATTCATCTAGATCAGTCCTTTCTTCATTATTGTTTCAATTCCTTTTTGATACATGGGACTGCTTGGATTACCAGTTTCTTTTGGTAGTTTGCATATTTGAAGGAATTGGCTCATTTAATCTAAGTGATCATAACATATACTATTTATTACATATATATCATAATTATCCCTACTTTTATTATCCTTTTGTTCTTCAGTGATACGAACTAGGACTTGGGCCTCATGTACACTAGACAATTTCTCTACATTTATGTATATATCTAGCCTTTCTTAAACTCTGAAATTCAATAAAATCAGTAGTGTGACTATTTCAATTTATAATTGCTTATTTGTGAAGTCTTACTTTTCATCTTAGCTAAACTAACTGGAAATATTTACTTATTAACTTGCCTTAAAATGTTTTCCATGTCTTCATTTCTTTTATTTATTTATCAAATAATTTATCAAATTATTGTTTTATCAAGAAAAATAAATCTCTAGCTTTCTAACTGGAAGTTTAGTGTCCTTAAGCATTTCTTCTTCTCAGAAATAAACACCTATACTATAAATTTCCCTCAGACTACTGCTTTGGTTTCATCTCACAAATTTTGATATGCTTTTTTGTGTATGTGTTTTATTGTTTTCACATAGATCAAGCTGGTCTCAAATTTCTTATGTATCCACTGCTGGTCATGACATCTGATCTTCCTGGCTCCCCCCTCTTCTGTGCTCTACATATGCGGTATTTTTGTTTAAATAAAAATATTCTTAAGTTTTCTACTGAAATACTTTCTTAGATGTGCATACTAATTACAGAGATTTATTTAAATTTAAATTATAATATCTTCAAATGTTCTGTTTTCCTTTGTGGTTTAACTCCACTGATAATCTGAGAACATACGCTAGTTCTTAAATTCTCTTAAGTAAGCAAAATGTGTTTGCAGGATTGAATATTAGCCACATCGGGAAATGTCCCACTCAGGTTTCAGAAGGTGCTATTGTTTACTAGTTTATCCTATAAATGTTAATTAGATAAAATTGACTTTTACTGCTAATTTTCTGCCTTTTTTAAAATTCTGTCGATTACTGATGGGGAAAATGGTGAGCTTCACATTATCAGAGTGGATTTATCTACTTTTCTGTAGCATTCTATCAGTTCTGGTCTTACCTGCAATGCTGCTCTTGCTGAGGCTATGCATTTTAAGAATAACTACAGCTTCTTCCACAACTTACGCTTTAGCATCTCTTTGAGGCTGATAAATTTCCTTGGTCTGAAGTTTATTCTGTCAAAAATTAGTAAAGCTACTTCTGAGGGTTTTATTTATTTATTTATTTAAAAGGTTTTTTTTTTCTATTTTAAATACTAACCACAGTTCCCCCTCCCTCCCCTTCTCTCACTCACTCCCCACTTCACCCCCCCCCATCCACTACACAGAGAGGGTACGACCTCCCATGGGGAGTCCATAAAGTCTGGCATATCAAGTTGAGGCAGGAGCAAGCCCCTCCCACCATATCAAGGCTAACCAAGATATCCTTCCATAGGGAATGGGCTCCAAAAGGCCAGTTCATGCACTAGGGATAAATCCTGCTCTGACTGCCAGTGGTCCCACATACTGCCCAAGTCATACAATTGTCACCCACATTCAGAGGGCCTAGTTTGGTCCCATGCAGCTTCCCCAGCTGTCAGTCCAGAAACAGTAGGCTCCAACTAGCTCTAGTCAGCAGTCTCTGGGTTTTCCCATCATGATCTTGACCCCTTTTCTCATACAATCCCTCCTCCCTCTCTTCGACTGGACTCCAGGAGCCTTACCCCGTGCTTAGCTGTGGATCTCTGCATCTGCTTTCATCAGTTACTGGATGAAGGTTCTATGATGACAATTATGGTATTCGCCAATCTGATTAATAGAGAAAGACAGTTCAGGCACCCTCTCTACTATTGCTTGGAGACTTAGCTGGGTTCATCCTTGTGGGTTCCTGGGAATTTCCCTAGCACCAGGCTTCTCCCTAACCCCATAATGGCTCCCTCTATAAAGATAACTCTTCCCTTGCTTTCCCTCTCTGTCTCTCCCCCAACTGGACCATTCCTACCCTCATGTGCTCTTGCCATCTCCCCTTATCTCTTTCCCCTCCCTCCAACACACTCCTAATTTACTCAGGAGATCGTATCTATTTCCCTTTCCTAGGAATCCTGGTGAAATAGTAAATCTCTCTCTATCCGCCTTTGCTCAATCTGACTCTATAAAATGGGCATTTTAAATTGACTGAATCTTTTTTCATCTGACAAGTTGTTTCACTCTAACCATCTTTTGCATTTTAATTGTATTTATATTATTATTTGTAACCTGAATGGAATGTAGTCTAATCATAGGTGTAGAGCTATTTTCTCAGATGTGCATTTATTTTTATAGTATTTTTGCCCTATCCAAAGTAACCATTTAACATTATACTTTATCTTCCTTCTCTGTTAGCATGGCATTTATACTTCTGAAAACTTTAGTTATAACCCTCAAATATATGGTAAATACAAATCTAATTCAATCTTCAAATAACAGTTATTGAATATGGTATCCTATTTATTTGTTTTTCATTAATTTTTCTTCTTATACTTCAGCTTGAGAAGATAGTATTGGTCTGTCTTGTGACTCTTTCTTTGGCCGTGCCAGTCATCAGATTGGTATTTTCCATGCGTCCCTTATGTGCTTTTGTTATGTTTTGGGGACTTCCTTTGGTGTTTTTATTTATTTTTTCATAGTGTCCCTGTTTCTATTCACACTACTCAACAAGTGATATTATGCACTGTTCACCAATCTGAAGGTGGTGGAACCTGGGAGAATGGAACTTAAAAATGAAGCAGACTAAAGGTTTTTTTTGTTTTGTTTTGTTGTTTTGTTTTTCGAGACAGGGTTTCTCTGTGTAGCTTTGTGCCTTTCCTGGAACTCGCTTGGTAGCCCAGGCTGGCCTGAAACTCACAGAGATCCGCCTGACTCTGCCTCCCGAGTGCTGGGATTAAAGGTGTGTGCCGCCACCACCCTGCTCAGACTAAAGTTTTATGCAATAGTCAACTTTATTCAGAGCATCAGACAATTTATATTCTGAGGGTTAAGGAATGCCACCTGAGTAAAGTTCTCACGAGTTCAAGATGTATACATCACAAGGACAAGCTGTACATGGTAAAAACATGTTTTTTCTCAGAGGCATATACATATATACATATATACATATATATATATATATATATATATATATATATATATATATATATATACATATATATACACAAATAACAATAGTCAGTTGTAATGAAAACTCTAAAGTTAAATCATGTCTATCTGCTATACCTGGGAGGGGCACAAAAGCATAATCCAAGAACAATTCTGTGTTTCTGAAGAACCTGAGGTCACAAGAATCTTGTCTTGATTTCTTGGAGTTTTCTCATAAGCACTCAGAATTCTCCTCACATGACTCCATTCTCAGACCGTGTTCTGACAGTGCATGACACATTTTATCATCTAGGTTCCTTCACACATAAATCACAGATGTTTTCAATTCCTGGGCAAAAATTCCAGCTGTCTTTTATTACCTTTCTCTTTTGTTTCTTAGCTATGACTAATTCTTTTTTATGTTTTTCCTCTTATAATACTTCTGAGGTTTGTTTGTAAATGAGAAAAATAGGCCTTTTATCTGAAATTTTATGTTAATTCATTATAAATCTAGGGTCTGGTAGGGCTGTCTAAACTTTTCACCTGCTTATATGACATTGTCATCTACAAAGGTGTTGGACTCCATTCATATCTCTGTTGTGATGCCTTGGAGTACCCATGCTTTTTCTTATCTCTCTCCTCTACTTCCAGCCCACCTCTTCTCTACAAATCTCTTTCCTGTATTCATGATTATGCGTATGTGTGACCCACTGAGTTTAACTAGGGACATCCGTGGGAATCTGAGTTTGAACGTATATTATAGAGTCTAGTGGGTTTACCAGTGGGTACAAAAGTGAATGCTATGCCAGTTCCTCTCCCCAAACACATTAGCTGTCAATAATTTTATCAGTATGTAGTATGACCACACCAGCCCGTCCCCATCCATAACTGATTGTTAGCCTGCCCAATCTTGGGTAGGCTCAGTGCCAACAAACACAACTGCTTTAAGTTCACATTGCCTGTGGCTGTGTGTTGCTTAAAAGATGTCATCTCACAGACCTTTCCCTTATATTAGTATCTTGTATGCCCCTCCTCCCCCCCCCCCCCCCCCCCCCCCCCCGCCATCTTTTGTCATGATTCTTTGAGCTCTACAAATGTGGTACAATCATCCATTATCACACTGAATTTCTGTTGATATGACGTTAACTTGTAGAAGACCAAGAGCTCTTTCTCAGAGAAAGTATGCACTTTGAAGGTCTTTGAGCTGTAATCATCCTTTATCACACTGAATTCCTGTTGATGTATTGCAAATTTGTAGAAAAAGGAAACATTCTATAATCTTATGCTAAAAAATCCTTATTTTATGGGTTTGTGCTTCCAGATATGAATTCCATTTTGTTGTTTCATTTTTGTATTGAGCATTTCTCCAATCAATCAAAGATTCAGGCAGATCACAAGTATCTGATAAATTACAATTATGAAAAGTGAAATTAATGCAGGTCAGATAAGGATTTTTATAAAAATTCCCTGGAGAGCATGTTGTAGTGGACAAGGTTGTGGGCCTGTTCACCAATGGTTGTTCATCCTTTCCTCCTTGAGATCTTGAGGAACCACTTTTCCGGCACTTTCAACTGGGGAACCTGGTGAACGCCCAACAGTGAAATCTACAACTAGGGGTTCCTCTTGAGAGTGAAGTTCTAGAAGATCACATCTTTTTTCCCCTTCCCAGGGCAAACTATGCATCCCTCTTAGGGTCCTCCTTGTTACCTAACTTCTCTGGAGCTGTTGATTGTGGTCTGGTTATCCTTTGTTTTACATCTGGCATCCACCTATGAGTGAGTATGTACCATGTTTGTCTTCTGGGTAAACTAGGAGTTGGGGACAGGAGGTAAAGGGGAGGGCATGGATGATGAGAACATGAGGGAACAGGATGCCAGAGCTTGGGGAAAGATGGAGTGGGAGAACAATGAAAGAGATATCTCAATAGAGGGAGCCATGATGGGGCTAGGGAGAAACTCTATGCTAGGGAAATTCCCCAGAATCCACAAGGATTACCCAGCTAAGATCCCTTGCCATAGTGGAGAGGGTACCTGAACTGGCCTTGCCCTGTAATCAGATCGGTGACTACCCTAACTGTCATCTTAGAGCCTTCATCCAGTAACTGATGGAAGCAGATGCAGAGACCCACATCCAAGCACCACACCAAGCTATGGGAGTCCAGTTCAAAAGAGGGAAGAGGAATTATAGGAGCAAGGGGTAACAAGATTATGATGGGAAGATCATGTGGTTTTTTTTTCTTTCAGTTTCATTGGTATGTAAAATGAATTTTAAAAAGTTCTTAAAAAAAAAAAAAGATCATGATGGGGAAACCCACAGAGAGAGATGACCCGAACGTGTGGGAGCTCAGGGACACTAGACTGACAGCTAGGGATCCTGCATGGGACCGGACTAGAACCTCTGCATGTGGGTCACAGTTTTGTAGCTTGGCCTGTTTGTGGGCCCCCTGGCAGTGGGACCAGGATCTATCCCTGGTGCAAGAGCTGGCTTTTTGAAGTCCATTACCTATGGTGAGATGCCTTGCTCAGCCTAGATGGGGGGAGGCAGGGCAGAGGTTTGGTCCTCCCTGTTGACTCCCCATGGGAGGCCTTATGCTTTCTGAGGAGTAGATGGGGGCGGGTTGGGGCAGGAGGAGGGGAGGGAGGGGGGAGTGTGATTGATATATAAAATGAATTAAAAGATAATTAATTAAAATAAAAGAGAGTGAAGTTCCCAGATATAGTCACTCCACCTTATAGATTTTGAGATTTCAGAAATTGGTCAGAATTTGTGGTCTCAGTGACTTCTGCTTCCTTTGAGAACTCTTTAGTTTAGATTCTCAATTTGCTGATTCCTCCATGTTTCAGTTTGAAAGTTTGTCCAGTTCACTTGGGAACATGGATAAAGGAGGTCCGTTCAACTGAGTTTCAACTTTTCCACCAATTCAGGTTGCTACAACAATAGGATTTAAAACTCCCAGATTCTTAAGTGCTGTTGCTAAAATCAGTATTTCCTTGAGAAGTTATTAGTAGGTCAAGGACTTGCTTGTTTCACTTTGATTTGGGTTTTGTTGTTTGTTTGTTTATGAGATGACAAATTACTTATTTTGCTAATGTATTGACCAATGTTGTCTAGAGTAATAGAAGTAATTGGGGAGGGGCGGTTAAATAGGTGAATAATAGATGATCAATAGATAGATACGGAGAGATAAATGATAGATAGATAGATAGATAGATAGATAGATAGAGAGAGAGAGAGAGAGATGATAGATAGATAGATAAACAAGGACAAAATACAGAAACAATGATTACAAGAATTGGCTCATTCTATTATGGAAGATGAGACCCAAGACTTTCAAGCTGGAGAATCAAGAGATATGATAATGTAGGTTCATTCAAAGTGTGAAGACCTGAGAAGAGAGAAAGTTAGGTGTATAAATTCTAGTGTGAACATGAGTCTGAAAGCAAAATAGATTTTTTCAGCTAAGTGACCTTAAACCAGACAGTAAATTGTCCCATGCTTCAACTTTTATTCTATTTGATTCACTCTTTTCAATGTACTGGATGAAGTCCACAAGAATGTAGAAGGTATTCTATTTTATATAATATATTATATATAGTCAATGCTAATCCCATCCAAAACATATTCAAGTGCCAATCCCATCCAAAACATCCTCATAGACTAATACAGATCAAAGTTGTAACACATACCTGTTTATACCATATTTGAAACATGTTGTCTCATATAATTAACTACTATAGCCAGGTTAAGTCAAATTTTTACTGTTTGCTGCTTAAAGCCTATTTTATGCACCATGTTTCTTATCTCTAAGAGATGTAGCATTTTTTAATGATTTGATATTTTAACCCCACCACGGGTTTATGGTTTTAATGATCATTAATTTCATCTTACATATGTGATTAAAATAAAATAGCAACATTCATTTTATAGCCAATACTTAATGGAAGAGTGTAATAAGAATGAAAAAGTATCTTTCAAGAATTATCAAAGAAGAAATAAGACAGAGCATGAACCATAATTTTCTGACAATATTAAGAGAAAGCTTTAACACAAACATAAGAGGAAAACCCAAAATTAAGTTGTTATTCTTATTCTCTGTTTCCTTATTCTTGTGAGGGGTATGGGAGTTTATTCACAAGAATGCCTGTTCATATGAATATGTGATACCACTATGTAATCAATCACTTCAAAAGCTGAATTTCTCATTGATTGGAATTCTTCATGTCCAATATGATTTTCCTAACATCATAGTCAGGTGTAAGCATTGCATTAAAGGAAGTGTGTACATTCGTGTGTTATTGTAACCACAGTTCACCGCAAGCATCTCATCTACAGTTCACAGCTTAGCTTGTATTTTACTGTTTTAAAGTCACACTTAACTAAGTAGATTGAAAACTATGTACTAACATGTGGAAAATGTCTGGGTGTGGATGAAGGTAATTTTTAACTCTGCATGACTTTATGGAGGACTAAGCTATGTTCCACCAATTTCTCATTTATAAAAATTAGGGAATTCAAAGAGTACATTTGCTAAAATAAGAGCATTTCTGTTGACTTACTGTTATAAGAATTTGTGCAGATAGAAAGCATATAGTTTCTTGTTTTCATATGTTAGGTTATAGCGAAGGATAGTCAGGTCCTCCCTCCCAATAGATAGAGCAAGAATGCAGCTAGAGATGTGACTTCAGCAATTTTGAAAGTAGTTCACCTCGAAATGACTTATTAGCTCATTAACACTTGAAGGTGGAATGGTTTTTA
This sequence comes from Peromyscus californicus insignis, assembly GCF_007827085.1. Classification (NCBI taxonomy): domain Eukaryota; kingdom Metazoa; phylum Chordata; class Mammalia; order Rodentia; family Cricetidae; genus Peromyscus; species Peromyscus californicus. The sequence goes on from NW_026294480.1 coordinate 24,707,293, forward strand.
GATTAACAAGCTCCAGTGAGCACAGAGTGAGCAAAGGCACAAATACATCTGTCCTGACACTAAATTTCCCTTCTCGTTGCAAAGCTGACACACATTTGTTTGAGCACATTTAGAGAATACACACAAATGGAAAACCTAGGAGTCACCCATAATCTCACCTCCTAAGACTACTGACCTTCACATTTGTGTAAATATACTTGCTTTTTAACATGTCTATAAAATATATGCAGTTTAAAATTTAATGACACCACTTATAAGCGCAGGTGTGAATGTATTTCTTTATTACTGGGTTGTTCACAAATCTCCATGTCCATACCAGCAGTGGAAAGTAAACTAGAGTTTTCCATTTTAAGGTGACTGATGCAATTCCCATCTAATTTAGTCATCTGTGCTTCAATTCAGTCAGTATTTCAATGTCAGCCTTCTCGTTTTTTTCTCTCTCTGCATGTTTTGAGGTCATAATTGGAGGCTTTCAGTTTGCACCCAGGTTAGCTGTCAGTGGGAGGTCTCAGCAGTGTCTGGATATAGTTCTTCCTGACTTCTGAGGTTTTTGTTGGTGGTGGGTTTTTTTTTTTTTTGGTTTTGTTTTTTTGGTTTTGTTTTTGTTTGTCATAGACATCAACATGGAAGTTTCTCCTATCCAATTATCTGATGTCCTGTTGCTAAGTTGACACTTAGGCATGTATTCAACCCCCATTCAGACCCTAGTCTGGGTGATAACTCTGCTCAGTGTCATCGTGCTTTCCCTAACAAATAGGACAGCCAGGCACTCTCTGCTCTGCTCCCTCTCTTCTTCCTCAATGAAGCACCTACACTCAGGCCTCACTGTCTATAGAATCTCCTACATTGGATGGATTCAACTAACCATAAAGGAAAAATAGTCAATAACTACACATGTACACACACACACACACACACACACACACACACACACACACACACACTGTCTATTTCTTATGTAACAAGAGTGTTTCTATTTAGCATTATCATTTCATAGGTGAACTTTAAAACTCCATCATAAAATGTTACTTGTATGCACATTTTTGGAGCCAATCGTTTGGCCTGGACAAACAATCATTTTGCTCTTTCCGAGGGAGGTCCACTTCTCCTGCTCCAAGCCTTCCTTAGTTGCCTATGGTTGCTTGTTTAGAGTTGAGGCTTCATGGGCTCTTCTTCATCCTGGTCCAGTTTGGCATGTCCATTGATTGGTGTGTGTGTACAGCTCATGTTTGTGCAATCATGGTAGTAAGACTCTGTAAAATTATATGGGTTGAACAGGCTATATTTAGGCATATGCAAATGTTATATTTACAAACAAATATGCATGTGATAATAATTAATAAAAACAGAGAGTGCATGAATTTGAAGGGTAGTGAGAAAGGATATATGGGACGGTTTGAATGGAGAAAAGGGAAGGCAGAAATGTTGCAATTATATTGTGATCTCAAAAATTAAGCTGGATGAAGAATTAAACCATTTTGTTTTCAAGTGAACTTGCCATTATCACCCTGGAATAGTAAATATCTACCTTCTGTTGTGGTCTTGTATTAGTGATGAAGAGTCAAATAGTTACTGAGAATGAAAAATAGATATTAATTATATACTAAAATGTTCTGTTGCATAAGAATACAGTATTTTTACATATGATTTTCCTCTTCATATCTATAGTGAAATATTTTGCCATATATACACTATGCCCCATAACTCATAACAATTATACCATAAAGGTGATAAGAACTTATCAATATTTGATCATTTAGAATTATTTTTATGTCTTTAATATAAACAGAATATGAATATAAAAATCTTAAAGCAAAATATTGTGTATTTTTAGATATAAAATTCCATTGATAGAGGTTAAGTGCCTGGAATAAAGAATATTTTACATGTTTCCCTTCAAATATGAAGTAGGGGTAGAAATTGGATCTTTGGTTATGCCATCTTTGAAATCACTCAGTAAAAGTGTTTGTAATTATAGTCAGGGTTTAACTGTATCAAAATACAATTTTGGGAAAGCAGCACTGAAAACTGATGTAGTCCTGGAGAATGAAGCCTTGTAAATGTCCTGAACTTCAGGAATGTTTTAAACTTCCATAGAAGTACATTGCTAACAGTTTGCAGTTTTTTGGTGGCTATAGAGTCCTCATGAGTTTCTAGCCAAGGGCACAGTAAAAGATAGTTTTAGCAAACATTTTGTGTAGCTGGAGTTTTCTCCAGTCCTGCCCGGGGCCCGTAGCCGCTCAGACTCAAATAAACACAGAGACACTTATATTAATTAAAACTATTTGACCTAATGGCTCAGGCTTCTTGCTAGCTAGATCTTACATCTTAAATTAACCCATTTCTATAATGCTATAGCTTGCCATGTGGCTTGTGGCTTACCGGTATCTTTACTTCTTGCTTCTCCTGGAGGTTGCTGGCAGCGTCTTCTGACTCAGCCTTCCTGTTCCCAGAATTCTCCTCTCTCTTGTCCCACCTATACTATACTTCCTGCCTGGCGACTGGCCAATCAGCACTTTATTTATCAACCAAAACAGAGCAACACATTCACAGCATACAGAGCAATATCCACAGCAGTTTGATGCAAAGAGGCAGATAATAAGTGTTTTAGGCTTTTCAGGATGCACAGCCTCTTTTGCAATGACTTGGCTATGAAGAGTCGCAATCAATGATGCAAAAACAAATGGACATGTCTGCATTGTAGTACAAATGTGCTTGAATTGCAAATAGAGGCCTCCAGAACTGGCATTTCTGGCTTACAGATACATAAACCAATATCTATGTGTGCAACATTGAACTTCCACAGTCCAGAAAGGATCTATATGTCAGGACTAGGAATGGGTGGTTTTATGCACCCCTTAGAAACTTAAAAACCAAAAATACCTAATCTAACTGTGTCTACTATTTCAAAGAACTATGTGCTTGAATTTACTTCACAGTTGTTGCTAGTATGCATTAGTATGTTCATGTGAGAGAGCATTCACCACTGAAGGAGTAAATAATGTTAAACATTGCAATCCATCACCAGAAAAATTGAATTAAGTGAGATAATTATTAACATTTGAAGAAAATCTGATTATCCTATAAAATAATACATAGTACATCCTATTGATTTGTTTGACATTAACTTGTTTGAGAGCTTTTTCTAAGGATGATTTCATCCTTTTGTTTTAATTTAAATTTTATAGTTTTTCATTGCCATAAAACCTTTTTCTCTTCACAAATTAATTCCCTAACCAGGAATTAAGTTATGAACAATTTTATGATCACTCAAGTTTGACTGGCCATAGTTTGGGCTCAGTTATACTTAGGACAACACCCACCCGGGCCTTCAACTGATAATAAAGAATATGTGGCATGAAACATTTTCCTGTAGTTGATGAAGGTCAGGAGATTTCCTGAATAGATTCAATGAGATCCATTACCAGCTTGAAGGAAAATGTCTTTTTATTCTTCATCTGTTCATTATGCCAGATGTGAGATAACAGTTGATCCCACTTCTCCTCATGACTAAACACAGCCCTTCATTTCCTAACATACAATGCAGCTGCCATGTAGCTCAGGCCTTCCCTCTAACCACTGGAAGATGAGATCAATGGGACTTCCCCAGCACCCAGTAAAGTACCTCTTCAACTTAACCTCCTGCTCCACAGTCATGGGCTGAAAGCTGTAGTTGTGCAAGTGTGGAATGCCATGAAGATCTAGTAAGCCAAGTGTGTGATGTTATTTTGGGTAATCGTCACCTTTCTAAAATGTGTTGCATATTTTTTATTTATATTACAATAATATTGCTATAAGTAAGTACATTCCATTCACTTTGCTATGTTAATAATTTTTGTACCTGTCACAGAAAATGGAATTATGGGATGAATTAATTAAAATTTGCATTCCAAAGAGAAATTTGGGGAGTTAGAAGAAATTTTATATGCCAAGTCACTGCCTGATTACTGAAAAATATTGAAAAATGATGCCTATGACTCTAATTGTGTAATGAAATATCATTCTTCTAAAATTAATATTTTGTAAAAACTGGTAATCTTGCACAAAATTTAGTTATCACTCATTGTGTAGACCATGATCATGGTATCCTTCAAATTATTCTCCATATGACACAGGGTTTTTTTTTTTTAAGTCACTTTGTCCTGACTCAAGAGATGGCTCAGCAGTTTAGAGTGCTTGCTGCTCCTTACAGAAATTGGGTTTAGTCCCAGCACCTACAGGGTACCTGAAAGTTCTCCTACGTCTAGTTCCAGGAGATCCAATTCCTTCTTCTATCTTCTGTGTTCATTTGCACGTATGTGCTGCATACATAAGTACACTTACACACGCGCGCGCACACACACACCACATACGTATAAAATAAAAATATACTTTTAAAAAACCCACTTTCTCACTTTTCATTTTGTTTATTACCTGTTAACATTTTATAGAATTTTTGAATTATAAGGTCAATGAGGATAAGAGCTACTGTACGATTTGTTTATTGCCAATTTCTCAAAACTTAGAAAAGTTCATGTTTAATATAGTTGGTACACATTCATATTCAGTATGTAAAATCTGACTGAAAATATGTCTTCTCTTCAAGTTTAAATGTTTAAGTGATATCAATAATATCTTAAACACTTAGAACATGTTAGAAACCTCACAGGATTATTCCTAGATCAATCTTGTTATAGATAACAAAAATTGGGTTAGCTAGAAAAGTCCTCTGTGCCCATTATGCTGATAAAGAATCTACCTTTTAAAAAGTTTGTATGCTTTCTCCAAGCTAAACTTTTAGTCATAAAAAGCATGAGTCTTCACACTGTTTTAAAGTTTAAGATGATGCCTTGACTATTTCAAATATGTCATTTTTTTATTCCAGTTACAGCCTCAGTCCACTCATTGTACAATTCCTACATGATTCTCTTACATTTGAGACCCCAGCCATCAAATCTATGACTTTTTTGCCTTGAGACAAGGTTTCCTGTAGCCCAGGCTGGCCTCTAACTTGCTACATAACCGAGAGTGACTTTGAACTTCTGATTTTTTTTACATCAGTCTGCTTCTTCCCAATTACAGGTGTGTACCAACACATTGACTTATGCTACAAAACGTAGTAAATTTTCTTTCATGCTGCAGTACACATTAGCACATGGATAATCTCGTATCTGACTTCTTATGCATTCTCTCTATGGGCTATAGAATTAAGGAGAAAATTAAGTAAGACAAACAGATGAGTGAAGGTTGCCACATTAGATAATATTTTAAAAAGGAACAGATTACTGGATGATAATTTTCTACCTGTGAATCTCTGGTTGATTCCCTTGAAAGCCTATTAGCAGATAACCTTAGCTTTTTTAACATCCTAGAATCAAATTTTTATTTTCTCCCTCAACTTATCACTTCCTATCTCCACTGACAAAAAAAGCTTTCCTATTTTGTAGCACTCAAAAACTAATCTCCTGACCTGCTATGCTTGCCAATCAAATTAGTCGGAGCTAATTAGCATGAAAACGAATTTGATCATCTAAGGAGATTTTTGTTTCCTGCATTTATTAGAAAACAGTCTGTGATGGTTCAGTCACTTCACTTAGCAGAGAAATAGGAAATTCCTCCTCCTCCTTCTAGTGCTCTTTCAAAGCCAAGGGTGGTTTCAATTATTTGTCAGATATGTAGACCTTATATGCTAGCCAGTCACAATACTCCACGATAAAAGAACGGAACTTTTCACTCAACTCAGCTGCGTTATATGCAATGCAAAGGTGTGTGGCTCCCACTGAAGCAGACAATGCACACGCATTGCCTGACACACGGGCTTAAAAATAGAGATGTGTGGGTAGCAAATATACGCTGTGACAAAGATCCGATCTACTAATTATCTTCAACTCATTTCGGGTCCTGTGATTGCTACCCCAATCTTGTTACAATTCACTGGAGGGTAACTTTGGCAGGCTGTCAGCAGGCAAACAAGGAGATGAGTTGGAAAACATTAATAAAATTTGAAAACAACAGATTTCCATGCTTCTGGCTCATCCTTCAAATATAGCACAAAAAAATGTTAAGGTGAAGAATGGGAACAAGAGACTTGAGAAAATAAGAAAAAAATGATGTAAATATTTAATGACAATAAAGCTATGTTGTGGACTTTTTGTTAAATACATGGCAGAACTTTCCTTGAAGTTGTCTTCAAGCTTTTCTTCTTTAGGAAATCAACGAATGGATTCTTCATCCCATAGCAGTGAAAAACTACACTCATGGATATAGCAAAACCTTTCATTTAATATTGACAACAACAACACAGTATGAAGCATACATAGAAAGGAAGCAGAGCCTAGGCATCAAGTAAAAGTCATTTGTCTGTGGCTAGAACACAATAAAATCCCTAACGTTGTCAAATATGTGTATCCATGAAAGTGTGTGTGTTTGTGTGTGTGTGCTTATTTCTGTGTAAAGTAGTGGACACATGTCCTACAAGTATCAAGACATGCATGTTGATGTCAGAGGACACTGGGGTAGTTTTCCACCTTGTTTGGCACAGGGTAGTCTCCCTTCTATGCAAGCTTCTAGCATTGTCCTGTCTCAGTCTCCAGCTTCCAAACAGTGGTATCCTAGGATTACAGACACTGGAACTATTGAATCTGGCTTTCGCACAAGTTCTGGGGATCCAACACAGGTTGTCAGCCTTGTAAGGCAAGCATGTCACCCACTAAACCATCTCCTTATCCCCTAAAGAGAGATATTCCCTTCACTTACTGTGTATTTCTGAAATTTTCACACCACTCATATGCAAAGTACATGAACACTATGTTCAGTATATTTAGACTGTATGCTAACTGAATGAGCGTCCCACTTTATAAGGAAGTTTGAAAATAAGGTTGAGGTGGAATTTATGCCAACATATATGTCAATCATGGCATACTGAGGGCATGGTCTCAAGTATTGCAATTGAGTTTGAAGTTTTATCTCTTCTGTTGACCAGCTCTGAGGCCTGGAGGAAGGTCTGAACACCTAGGGAACTCAGATTTGTTATTGGAATCCTAAGTGCCCACTTTCGAATGGAGTTTATCTGAAATAAATATTGAATGTGAGATTTCGCAGCACAACTGAAGCACATGTGTTATAGCTGGTTAAATAAAGTTAAAGAAAACATTCAAAAAGGAAAAATGAAAACAGAGTTAACGTCCATGCAACCTTAGGAAATTAATGATGTGATATTAAAATATTCATAATGTTGAAATGAAAATCTTTTTGGCCTCAAAAATTTAAAGTGAAAGATGCAAGTTCTAACTCATGTGTGGAGAAATAAAATTAATGTAAATATAAACGTATAAGGAATGATGTATAAACCTTGTCTATCCCTGCTATGTAGAGAACAAGCCTAATTTTTCTTATAAAATTAGACATTTCTTTTTAACTCATGGCTTCACTAGTCTGCCTAGACTTGTCTGCAACTATTGAATGTAATTGAGAGTTTAACCTTAAACTCCCAGTCTCCCTTTCTTACAGACAGGGACCTTCATGACCATTTCCCTGCCAGCTTTTCTTGTGAATCATCCCTTTCTGTTTCCTCCTATTTCCCAGTAATTACCCAAAATTCCATCCTTCCTCCTCCGTAATTTTTTACGTATATGTACATTCATAGAAGATGAGTTATCTCAATCTTCATTCTACATTTTGAGGGTGACTTTTCTGTCATACATTATCCTCTGTTTATGATATGCGGATATATAGTCATTGCTCATATCCTCAAGGGATATGACCAAAGATCCTAGTGGAAGCCTAAAATTGTGGCCAGCACAGAACTGTATGTATCTGTTGGTTTTCCAGTATATCTAGGATATATTAATAATTTATAAAATACACACAAGAGGTCAAGAATAAAGTGGAACAATAATTGTAATATAATGTGGTAAAATTGCATAAATGTGATTTTCTCTCTTTCTCTCTCTTTTCTTCTATTTCTACCATGCACCCTCTCATCATAGCCCTATGATAGCCCCTTTCAACATGCCCTATAGGAGCATAAATATTGTGGATACACTGTACAAAGATATTGAGATAACAGCAAGAAATTTTTGTCAGTCTCAGAATTATTCAGAATGATAACTTAAAAGGTGTGAGTCATTTCTACATATTTCCACAAACATTGTTGAACCTAGCTTGATCACAGATAACTAAAACGACGATAAGCAAAGCCAAAGATATGTAGGGGCTTTCTACAAATAGATTTACTTCACTGTTTTAAGTAACTAAGTAGCACATCATTTAAATATGGCATACTATCTTTCATTCTAATGATGGTCATGTGAGCTTCTTTAAAGTGCTTTATACAATGTTTTAATAAGGACCTTCATGCATATCTCCTTGTGCCCCTGTAAAAGAATATTATTAGACTATGTACCCAAAAGCTCAATTACTAGAGAGTCATCCAACTTTGAAACTAATAGGTATCTTAGAGTTCATCAGATGCTACAGACTCATTATCCTGAGACATGATTGAGCTAATTAGTGGCAAAGCTAAAAGTAGACTCCAAGCCTCTTAACTTTGGTTCTGTACACTTGACACCATGTTACTGCTCTGTCTGTACCTTCCTGTTTGCTCCACAGGACCTTGAAAATTTATTGTCAGTGCAACTCAAGAAAGCATTCCCTTAGAACTTAAAAAAAGAATGGAGTTATCGATCAGCATTTGCAGGAGCCAGGAAGCCTTCTAGTGTAAACTGTGTTGATAACGCCTGACAATGGGGTTGACTTCCATTGCCCCACCTTTACCTCATAACTTTCTCTGAGGCAACAACTTCCTGACAGTGTGATTATCATGCATGTACTATTTAATCCATCCAGAACTGAATCCTTCATTTATTATTCCTCTGTTTTGTTTTTCCCATAGTGTTTTTCTTCCCATGTTCCTAATAAATAGTTTCTCACACTCAAAGGTTTATATTGAAACCTAAGACTTTTTTTTATAAAACTTGACATACTTCCTATATCTCTCAGTGTTAAATATTGGCTCAATTTATCTGCAGTCTACTCTCCTCAATCTAGCTTGTGTCTCATAACCTGGCCCGTGGCTAATTTTCTAATTATTTTTCTCATAAACCATTCACCACCTAGCAGTTACAACACATTTCAAATGTAAATTGAATTATGTGACCCTCACTTAAAATCCAGTGATGTCTTTTTGACACATTTAGGATAAAAGACAAGTTATTTTGCAAGATCTAGCAGCCTCATATCCCACCACTGTTCCTTTTATGGGCAATGCACCAACTACATGGACCTTTTTCTTCCATTCCATACATAGACCATGTCCATTCTTCGCTCAGGGCATTTGTACGTACTCTTTACTTTTCATATCCTGTATAACTCTTATGTTGCTTTGTTCTCAATCTAAAGATTTCTGCCTAATATAATGGCCCTTTGGATCTGACATAAGCCTTTAATACCATATTTGCTTCCAATGTCTCCTAACCTTTCTTTTCTATCACTATATTAGTTTGTCAGAATTTCAGTGACAAAGTATTACCACCTGTGAAACTGAAGCAACAGAATACATTGTCTAGCTATGATGGGTTAGCAGTCTGAGGTCCAGGGGTCAGTAGGGTCAATTCCTTCAGTGGATAGAGAGGTAGTTTAGTTTTGGCTACTTTATTGGAACTCTTGGACATTCCTTAGCTTCAGCTTGATCTCTGCCTTCATCTTTGATGGCACTTGCCTTGGTATGTACAAATGTCCCCTTTTTACAAGAAGAGCAGCCATTTTAAGTTTAGGACCCATCATGCCCTAGTCTGACCTCTCTGAATTCTTTACATTCATCAAAAGTCTACTTTTTAATACAATCATGCCCCAAGACACTAGGGCATAGGACTTGAATATATGAATGTTTAGGGGTCAAAGTGTAACCAATAACAAGGACTTACATAATTAATAATTATATATACATATTTGTATGTAAATTTATATATGTGTGTCTGTGCTTGTTTATTTGAGGACCATTTTCAGCAAACTTATCTACTAGGACAGTTTTTCTTTTTGCTTGTATTTTTTATATCCAATGTTCTCAACAGACTAGGAACCTGATAGTTACTCGAAAAAAAAATTTATTGTTTTTCAACTCATGTAATTACATGATTTATAAACTCTATTACTGTTCTGAATTTTGTGATTTTCCTTGGGCAATGCCCAATTTTATCATCATAATTTCATGCAATGCCATCCTAGGGCAAAGTTTTCAAAATGTAAACCATATGTCAAAATAAAGCAAACATAAATCCTGTTTTGTTTCATAACTTCCTAAATAATTCAACCCCAAATATGGAGCTTTCAGAGAGCAGATGGAAGCATTGCCATAGTTCACTTAGTAATTTTTCAACCAACTTTCAATTTACTTTTGCTTTGAGGTATGAGTTCTAAGAATAATAATAAATACAAAATGAAACTGCACTGTATTTTATGTTGGACAACAGAAAACTCAACAGAATACACCTTCACAGTCATATCCCAACTTGTAGGTCTTGTCAACGAAGAGCCCCCATTCCTTCCTTTTATAGCTACCTAACTCCCCACAAAGATCCCTGAATCCAAGCCTAGTAGTGTATTTGTTTCCCTCAGCCTTCTCTTATTCATTCCCATCCACTCTGTCAAAAAAAATGAGTCTTTCATTTTAAGAAGTCCTGTTAAGTCTTCCAAATCTATTATTGGATCTGGTCTCTCAACTCAACCTCCTTGATACTTCCCTGCAGTGTCTTTAAATCAATCCTGTCACCTCTGCTAGATGAAACTTCCAACAATGCCATTTTCATCACGCCACTTCTCCAACACTGACTGTATTGGCACCATATCACGTTTTTTATCAAGTTTAATATTCTAAGATTCCATTAGCTCATGCTTCTTAAATTTCCACTTTGCCTCCAACAGAAGCCATTTACTTTATTCTCCCAACAAACTTGCCAATGTCCATTCTCTTACTTTATTTATGTTGCTTTTTCAGATGAAAAAAGCTTCCTTGCCCAGCCTGAACCTCTACTCATTACTTCCAGTGTACAGTAGATTCTCTCAGAGCAACTCTTCAGGCTTCACAACCTTGTCTGAAATTCTAAGATAACTTTATTTGAAGAGGAACATGGAGAATGATGTATATTTAGTTAAATGAGTGCACACTAAACTTTTATTTAATCCATGCTTTCTGGCATGTTTCAAATCTCAATAAATAGCCATTCTTAGCACATCGTCAATTAAGCTGAAGCTACATGAAATCAATTAAGGCATGTATCTATAAACTTTTCTCATTATAATTTTCTTGTTTTATTCTAATCTTGCTATTTTCAAATCAATGTACTATAGTCATAAATACCTCTATATATAAATAAGGCATAACAATAATATTTCATTAAAAATAAACTACTACAATGAAACTAATCAAGATCTACCATGCTATTTAGGAAGATTTTGCAGGCAGATATCAGAAGAAATTACAGATATTATAACAATATAAAGGGCACATGGAAAATATTCAACTTCCTTTCAGTCAATGACATTTTCTTTAATAACATTTCTTCATATTAGCTGATTTTAATTTTTAACCAAGATAAAACTGATTTAAAAGATCATTATACTCCTGGATCATGCTTAACTTCAGATTTAAAATATAATCCTGATATGGGAAGAACAGCAACTACAGAGATAAAGGAATGGAAATAGAGTACAAAACTGTTTGAATTTAGAGTGTATATCCTTAAAAGAAATTAGTTACCTTTCCACATAGAAAAATATATTATATAAAGTATGTGTAAAATAAAATGTATTTAAATTCAAGGCACTTATTCATGTATACTAATTTTATAAGACACTTTTTAAAGTTATGCTACATGTTCTTGCACTTTTGTTTTGCATACTAGATAATAAATCCCATGAAGATAGTGGCCACATCTGTGTTACTTACTTTTATATTTCCACTTCTTAGACAGGCACTGTCCCAGTCATTGGGCAAGTGTGGCTATGTCACGCTGGAAATGTGGCCAGTGAGACTTCAGTTTCACTCTAACTTAAATACACACTGAATGTTAAAGGTTCAGTAAAATAAATGAAGTATTTCAAAATGTTTGATGCTAACTCTTTGTATGCATAACATTAAAGATAATTTCTAAAGGTATTCTCGTGTCTTTTCTGTTATATGCAGTGTACAAATTATAAAATTTAAATATTTGCATGTGATTTGGGCATATTGATTTAGACTGTACATAACATGCTGTAGACATTCAATAGAATTTTTCAAATGAAACAAATGAATATATTCAATCATGTGTTAAAACACCTGGTTCTTGCCACAATAATTTATTCTAGACTCATAACATCAGCTACTTAAAACCATGTTTAAATTTTTAAAATGATACTTGATTTCAAAATACTTAACTTTGACTTTTTTATGTATACTAATATTAACCATGCCATCTACGCAATGCAGCACACATTAAATATAGCACACATTATAAATACTGTCTATGACACATAGTAAAACATGGCAGTGAAAAGAAAATCAAAACTTGAAAGTTTTTGTGTAAACCATTAGTATGTCAATAAAGTTCAATGACTGTGTTCACTGAGCTGACCTAATGGTTTGATTTTTGTGAATTCCTTTAGTGATATATATAAATAAATATTTATTTAAGATACAGGAATGCTGCAGCGAGCCCAAGAAAGGGCAATGCACCCCTGAGGGTTTGAAAGATGCCTTGCTCACTGTTATACAAGTCCTTATACCAAGAACTAGCCCATTCATCTAAAGAAGTGTGTACAGACCTGACTTGAGCTGAGTATTAAATTTAATAGAGCTTGGGGATGCCCAGTTTAGCTATGATTAAATTGAGAATTACAGTTAGAGCTTGTTTTTGAAAGCATCGTATTACCATCTGGTTCATTTCTACTGAGGCATCCACGGTCTATAAAATTGAGATATTGAGCTTAATGACAAAAAATAATCATGGATTCTGACAGAATCCAAGAGCAAGAGGATGTATCCACTAGTAACAGGAAATACATAACTTTCAAGGGCACTTGTTTTTCAGAGAATTTAAAAATATAATGCAAAGCTTCTATTTTTGCAATAAAACAAGAGATGCTCAGGGAATGTTAAATGGGGAGCTTCAGATCCCAGCTTGGTATCAGCATGTTCTTCCACCAGTTTTCCCCTCAATATTGCATCCAATAGCATCCACTGTCAAATTATTTCGTAAGTCACATCCATATTGATTTTCTGAATTAGGATTCACAAATAAGCCATCACAACTTCAAAGCCATATACTATAAGGAATAGGCAGTAGGATGAGTCCAAACTTCTTAATTTTTAATTTTTTTTTTTTTTTTTTTTTTTTTTTTGGTTTTTCGAGACAGGGTTTCTCTGTGTAGCTTTGCGCCTGTCCTGGAACTCACTTGGTAGCCCAGGCTGGCCTTGAACTCACAGAGATCCGCCTGGCTCTGCCTCCCGAGTGCTGGGATTAAAGGCGTGCGCCACCACCGCCCGGCCCAAACTTCTTAAAATCAGTAACAGTGAGGTTTGTGGTGGCACCAAGTGACATTAATGAATCACCCTCTCAACACAGTGACTGTGGTGGGTGTCCCAGTGATTTGGATATGGTTTGTCTCTTAGAGGTTGCTATGCTGCAAGTTTGGTTCCAGTGTGGAGGTGAGGAGGTGGTAGAAGCTTCAGGAGATGAGGCATTATAGGTAGTAATTAAGTCATGGATTAATGAAGGGATTAATGCTTTCTCCAAAAGTGCCTTGTATTGTACAGAAGTACAATATTTCTCTACAGGAGTAGCTTGCTGTAAAGAGAAGTTTTCCTGATACCTAGTCTCTTCTGGACAGGGCAAGATCCACTACCTGGTCTCTTCTGGACAGGGCAAGATCCACTCTTCTGCCATATTTTGATACAAATAGAGAGAATAATCACCAGAGCTCTGCTACTAGGACTCTCTCTCTCTCTCTCTCTCTCTCTCTCTCTCTCTCTCTCTCTCTCTCTCTCTCTCTCTCTCTCTCTCTCTCTCTCTCTGTGTGTGTGTGTGTGTGTGTGTGTGTTCTTTTTGGTGTATGTATCATAATTCCACATAGATGTCATATTAAAAAGGACCACCACAGATTCTTCTGTCCTCAGTTACAGATTTCTTCCTTTAAACTTCCCAGAATTATTATCTGTCAGCTGTCATGTATGACTAATATATGTGATCTTTCATCATTCAGACATGTCTCCTTCATAATTGCATGATGAATACACAGGTATGAGTATTTTAGAGAACAGCAAGTGTGCTTTATTAGGTTAATCACTACATTTCAAGTAGATTCTCAAGAGAGGTCTGAAGTGCACCATAGTGCACTTTGCTTAGACAATTGATAGATGCCAGTTGATTGGTGGTGATGTATCACTGTCTCCCTTCACTAGATTTGTGAGAGGGAGGTTAACATGTCCAGATGCTGAAGGGAAGCTCTGCGCTGACAGAATTAGCAGTTGGTAGTACCTATTATTTATTGTGTATCATAGGCACCATGTATGAATGCAGACATGAGGGTGCATGCTGCACGGTTCTCCATCCTGGCATTCTACAATGTTGATACAGCCTCTCTGGCCCCACATAGTGGTACTACTTTTCTGTACTAAAGGTCATTGCACTTTACAGAAAGTGCCATGTTTACCTTCATAGACTACTCTGAGAGTCAAGAAAGGGCTAATGTTTAGCCCATTTTCCTCTATTGCCACAGGGAAAAATATAAGCAAAGTGAGTCTGAATCATTTATACAGAGCCGTACCATAAGGCACTGAAGGAGGCAGGTGTGGGTCTCAGATGGTTGTCTAAGTCCAAATTCCACGCTCTAGCTGCTAGATAATCCTGCCTTCCCTCTCAATAGAATATTTCCCCAGATAGTTCCTGCAACATTTATAGCAGAAGCCTGCAGAGTGACTGTTATAGAAGTTGGTGGAAAACTTCCAGGCATCTAAAAATATAAGAAACAGCCACATTTCACTTTGGGTATTCACATTTGAGAAGTGATGTGGGTTTTTTTCTCCCCTCAAATATTCAAAAGTTTGATCTAAGGCAAAAGTTTTACTATTCTGCCCTAAACTGGAGGAATGAAAACATCCATGAATTTTCATCAGTTTGCTGGAGGCAGAAATTTGCCAGTTTGAAGGAAAATGGCTTAAAAATCGAAGCTAAGATGAAATACTTGAACTTCCTGTGTGAACCTATGAAAGTAATATTTTTTTTATCAACTGATATGAAGGTTTGCACAACCCTACATTACTTCAGTATAAAAATGAGGTTTCCTGTCTAAAATGTTGCAAAACTGTTTGGATTCTTTAGAACACATTCTGAAAAAATTCTCGTCCCCTTAATTTTGGCATATGTCATCATTTCCCCTTTGTGCTTTATCTATTCCTATATTTAATAGGAATTCTCGACAACTAACTTCCTTTTACACTCCCTGCAGGCTACATGTGTATAAGGGATAGTAAACAGCATAAACTCAGAGAAGTGTTTCCTTCTCTGAGCGTCAGAAATACACAAAGTCCAGGAATGTGCCTTCTACCTCCCTAGAACCTGTGACCAAGCAGAATATCAAGAGTCATCCGAGTTCTCCCAAAAGACACTCCCTCGGTTCGTGGTTCCCTGGACGAACCACAGCACTATGACAACAAAACAGTGTGGTTTCAGTTTGGATCGTTTGGCTATTGTAATACAATCAGCAAAATCACCTGTGAAAAATGTTCTGGCACTCACAGGACCAGAGGGCTCTAGTTGAAAGTACTTTGTCCTGTGTCTTTATAACATGTGTTCGCTGAGTCAGTTTCACCTCTGTGGCATGCTTCTAACCAGACCTTTCTCCAAAATTCTTTTATTTCAGATCCCCAAATATTTATGGCCATCATATATCTAGTCACTGATATAATACATACTATGGAACATACAAATAATGGCACTGATAATGTAAACCTGAATGTATAAGTATGTCCAATCACTGACTTCTATTTGAAATCATGTATGTATGTATATGGAATTAGTGAGGATTATGACATATATGTCTCCCATTTGTTCGACAAACTTATGGATGAGGTACTCCATAACCCTTTCACTGATGTGCATCTAAAACCCATTTTCTCGAGTTACTTTATTTTGAGGACTGAACACAATGAAAACTGTGCAACATAAGCAAACTGAATGTTCCTGAATGTTCACTTTCACTGTTCTTTCTTCCCCTACATGTTTATTTCTACTTCACTTTCTGATGTATTTCCCCGGCTCAGAACCACTCTGCCATTAGGCATTATGTTTTGGAACTACGTTTATGGTTTTGTAGGGAAATTATATAAGCATCCCATTCTCTTATTGGTTAAGTCTTTCTGACTTATGTTGAGTAAGAAAAAACTGAAAAGTTACTGAGTAGATGAGAAGCAGTCAGTTATCATTAATGAATGGAAGAGAGCCAGTCTGTCAACTATTGTATATCAGAATCAAAAACTACTTGTATAATCATGAATATTACAAATCTATCTTGGTTTGGTAACACTGTTTATTCAAATTAACTCCATGAACTTATTTGTGCTTTCACTCAGTACAGATGTTGTTGCAAGTACTCAGAGATGCACCAGCCTATAGCTTACATATGGAGTGACCCTCTGAGATTTGTATGTTAAAGGCTTCATCACCATGACAGCACTAACATGAGGTTCTTAAGGTCATTAGAGTCATGACTTCAAAAGAAATTGTAGGACTACAACCCCCCCTCCTCTCTCTCTCCCTCTCTGTTTACTGGCTAGTAATAGCTGTGGTCCCTTCCACTATGTGCTTGGACTAGGATATGCCACAATCATCAGAAGCCACAACTTCAGCTGAAACCTAAAAAAATGTGAGCCTAAGTCTTTCTGCTTTAAAAGTTAGTACTCTCAAATGTTCCCTTATAGCAATAGGAAGCTGACAAATGCATATGAACAAGAAAATTTTTATACAAAACACTTAAGAGCACTGGTGTGAGGGGCACAAGAATCTTTAAAAATCTTTAGATGAAAATGCTTATCTGTCTGTTGTGAAGGAGAGAAGAAGGAACTTCATGTGCAGGAAGGCAATTTTAAAGAACTGGCGATGAAAAGGACTTGTCTACCAAAGGAAGTGCCCATCTCGCAGGAATGACCTATTTTTCTCAAGAAAAGACATTAGAAATGGCAGCCCATAATTGTGGAGATAGATTTCTATGCTCAAGATTATGTCATTGCTCACTTGGTAGAATATTTCTTGTTCCATCAGCTGTAACTCTTAGTTGAAAAATTTGGTGGCCATCACAGATCCACCCCTCACACCTCATACATCTTCTCATCACAGGAACTGGGATAGATACTACCAAGAGCCTCTATTTCTGACTAGTAAGTTAGAAGGAGTAGTTTTAGTGCAATTGATCTCAGGACTGCAACTGATATATTAACTCTCTGCTCAAATATGCATTTGGAAATTCTCTTCTCATTCAGTAATCATCTGAGCAGGTTTTTTGGTACACACTGTAGGGTGATAAAAACTTTCATTCTTGAGGTCATATGCTGCAATTTTGGTTATCATGCCATCTTCAGGCAAAGGTGTCCACACATGTTTTTACAGTTACAAAGGAGCAAGTGAAAGATAGGAGATGCTCATACGAACCACCTGGATTCCACAGATGTCCTGCCCTATTCCTACTACATGAGGTTTGCATGCTCACTTCCCACTAACTAGTCGATAATTTTTGCAATTGTGATGAGAACCTCCTCCATCCTGATCATCTCTTGACACAGGGGATCTCGAATGACCAGACGATAATGGAAACATGTATTTTGATGGAACACCTTTGTCCCCTGCTAGCTTCCAGGAACTAACACTCTATAAAAACCAGGGTTTTGGAATAAAGTGGAAGAAGAGGTTTTTTTAAATGATGGTAAATACCTACTCTATGGTTTTTCAGTGAGTATGTTATCCCCACTAGTGACCCAGCATTATGATGATAATTGAGATCAAGAAGGAAAGAAATTCAAATGTATTATAGAATAGTATCTGACCTTGATAACAAACGACTATTGTCCCTTCCATCATTTATAGAACTCAATGTTTAGCTCAAGTTTAGCTGAAAGTGGCTCATTGATCTCTTCATGGAATAATGCCATACTGGAATTCAAGTTTGGTGTCTCTAACTTGAAGGTTATGGATTTGGAGGGAATAGTACTTAACTCTCCTTAGTAAATAATGATTCCCAGCCTACTGATGATCACTGGACTCTGTCTCCACCACTACAGCCCTGCCAAATCCTAGGCAGTTGATAGTGGAGGCAGGTTGGCATAAAGTGGCTGAATTATTTTTATCTACTTGCTTGTTTAGTGACCCGTCAATGCTAAATATGTTTTATATTTTGCATTATGTGTAAAGCAAAAAGTTTTGAAAATGTGTGTCCAATCTCACCCCATATGTTCAGCCATAAGCCTCTAAATATCCTAGTTTCTATTTTTAAAAGAGATTATTTTTAAATTTGTGTGTGTGTATGCACACACACACACACACACACACACACACACACACACACACACACTGACATACTTGCATGTAAGTGCTTGTAGAAGTTAGAAGACTTTGATTCTGCTGGAGCTGTAGTTGCAGGCAGTTATGAGCCACCCAAAGTGGTTTCTGGGAACTGAACTCTGTCCTCTTCAGGAGCATCAAGGACTCTGAACCACTGAGCATCTCTCTAGCCCCTCTAGTCCCTTACACTCGGCAGTTTTCAAATTCCAGCCAGTCAGATCACTGGTCACTGTTCATGAAGATTTTTGTATATTGCATATGATGTGTATGTATAGATGTAGATATAGATATCCAATTAGGTTAACAAGCAGGTATGCCACTCACAATTTCCCAGTTGGGGAAGGGTTTTTTCCTCCACAAAATTTTTCAATGTCTGGAATATATTCATAACTCACTTTCGGCTTGCACTGATAAAGCGTGAAGATACAAATATCAATCTGGCCATTTCCCCCATTTCGACTGTCAACACAGACCTACATTATAACATTAAGAGTGAGACCTAGAAGAGGCACTAGCATGGTTCTATATAGCAACATGAAGACTAGAACCACCTTGTTTGTGGTTTGCTTATCCTTTCTGATCCAATAGCAGTTGATCACAAGCATACTATTTTTATACTAATACTGTTGCTTCCACACGAAGGGTACCTACAGCTTTATAATATGATAATCCCCTAAGAATTCCATCTATGATGCTCAGCCACAGAGCAGTGGAACTTACAGTTCTGTGATCTAATGTTTCATCTCTACTGCTGGCCCACAACACAACTCAGGAGAACATTTTCTCCTAATTCAGATGCCATAATCATGCTCCTGAATCCCAGTTTCCTGTGGAAATTAACCCATCCATATCTGTCATCAGCCCCATAGTGTGTCTTTTTCTTCTTTAACATACCTCTGGACCAGGCAGATGTTGAAGTTCAAATCTTTGGGTCATCATACAAATATATTCTATCTTTGGTTTTTTATAGGCTTTCAAAGTTCCCAACGTTATCTATGGGAATGGAGCTTCTTAACTAGAATGCTTTCCTGGCTTGCAGGAAGCTCAGAATATTATCACCAGTTCCACATACACCTTTATTTCCAGCACTTGAGAGATAGAGGCAGGAGGATGAGAAGTTCAGTGTTATACTTGGCTACACAGTTGGCTCCATGAAACTCTTCTCAAAAAATTTTTCCAACGTAGTTATCATGTTTAGTTTCCTTTTCAATATATATCATCCATGGAATGGATCAAGGTGTTTCTGTGCATGCACACATAGATATGAGATTAAACAAAGACCTTAAGCAAAACTGTAAAAAAAAATGAACACCAGTGTCCACCCCATGGTAATATTTAAATCTGCTCCCATCATGACACAGATTTGACAATGTGAGTTGTTGTCTGAACTGAATAAAAATAAGTGTGTTGGAGTTTGGTTTGTGACATTGAAAAATGGTTCATCTCTGCGCCAAGAATGGTCACCATATTTTAGTATTTCCACATGTATTCAATTAAATGAAAGCTACCAGTTTCCTTGTTATAACATCATGCCCTATCAGTGAGTGTTTTCATGAAAATTAGCCGGCAAGGTATTTTAGTTGTGTCTTGGGTTACTTTCCCTAGAAACAAAGACCAAAAATAAAGTCTTAGCACAATTTCCAGGATTATCTACTCATAATACTTAGCCTTACCCAGTAAACCTCTATTGCTCTAATCTAAAACAAAAGGTTAATTACTTAATGTTATAGATTCTAGATTTCTCACTAATATGATAGGGCACACGTTTGTCTTTACTCTCTATACTCTTAAAATTATAAATTAATTAAAATTAAAAATTTAAATTAGCCGGGCGGTGGTGGCGCACGCCTTTAATCCCAGCACTCGGGAGGCAGAGCCAGGCGGATCTCTGTGAGTTCGAGGCCAGCCTGGTCTCCAAAGCGAGTTCCAGGAAAGGCACAAAGCTACACAGAGAAACCCTGTCTCGAAAAAAACCAAAAAAAAAAAAAAATTTAAATTAAAATTAAACTAAATTGAATTAAATTAAAATTAAAGCTTAGTTGTGAGATTGTGTACTTGTATGTTTTTTATTTCTTCTTTTTATTTCTTCTCTCTTTCTCTCTCTCTCTCTCTCTCTCTCTCTCTCTCTCTCTCTCTCTCTCTCTTTCTCTCTCTCTCTCTCAGTTGTGTAGTTTATTGAACCTTAGAAG
This sequence comes from Peromyscus californicus insignis, assembly GCF_007827085.1. Lineage (NCBI taxonomy): Eukaryota > Metazoa > Chordata > Mammalia > Rodentia > Cricetidae > Peromyscus > Peromyscus californicus. The sequence goes on from NW_026294480.1 coordinate 24,728,048, forward strand.
TTGGGGCATCAGGGAAGGAAGTTAGGTCTCTGGGGGAATGACATTGAAGTGAATAGTATCACACACACACACACACACACACACACCTCCATTGCCAGCAGCCATGACATGAAATGTTTCCCCTACCACTTATTCCCTACAGGACTGCTATCATAGGTCCAGGAGAAACAGAGCCCAGTAACTATGACTCAAGTCATAAGCCAAAAAAAATTCTTTACTGCTTATGAATTGCTTATTCCAGGTATTTTGTTAAGGAGTTAGAACACTAACACAGAATCTCAGGATACTTATTCATGAGCTGGCCCGAGGCAGGATATCATCTAACATAAAACCATCTACCTGATCATGATGGAGAAACCTACAGAGACAACCAAACTAAACTAGTGGGAACTCATGAACATTAGACCAACAGCTGTGGAGCCTCCATGGGACCAGACTAGTCCTTCTGCATAAGCAAGAAAGTTGTGAAGCTTGATCTGCTTAAGGGGCCCCCTGGCACTAGGATCAAGATCCATCCCGGGTACATGAGCTGGCTTTTTGGAGTCTGCCACCTATGGTAGGACATTTTACACAGCCTTGATGCAGGGGGAGGGACTTCTGTCTGCCTCTACTGAATGTACCAGTCTCTGCAGATTCCGCATGGACAACCTTACCTTGTTGGAGGAAGGAATGGGTAGTAGGCTGGGGGGGCGGGTGAGGCAGGAGGGGCAGGAAGAGGGAGGACAGGGGGATCTGTGATTGACATGTAAAATGAATTTAAAAAATCCTTAATAAAAAAAAATCTACCTATAAGGATGGTTTTCCATAGAATTCTGCTCTAACATGGGAGCTGAAAGGGGACTTGAATCTTACAAGTATCATTGTTAACTCAAAGTTAACATGCAGTAGATTTTGAATGAGTTTGTTATTCCTTTTCCCTATGCATGTAATAGCCCAAATAAGTGGTAATGAAGTCCTGTAGTGAAAGATGAGAGAAACCATCAGAATATATACCTGCCATTGTCAGGATAGGACAGTTATTTGGAAAATGAATTCTGTGTGAACAGTATTGTTCAAATGAAGAAATCAAGTCAATGGATGTTAAATATAAAACATATTTAGCATTGATGCGACAATAAACAACAAAGCAGACAAGTATAACTCAGCCATCCTGACATCCTGCTCTTTTTGCCTCCTCCTTTTCCTCTTTTCCCCCTACCTTTCTGTGCCCTCAGAATTCCTCAGTGTTGGATGCATTCATGTCTCCCCCTGGGCCAAGCTTCTCGAGCTGTTGATTTGCCATTAGTATTCTTTAGAATACCTCTGACCTGCTTTCCCAAAGTCCAATTCAGTTACCGGTCTACTAAACGCTCATCTGCCTCTCTCCCTATTAGACTGGCATAAATTGTGAAGACCAACTAAACTTCTCATTGATTTTAAAAGTCCCCTTTCCAGAACAATGATGATGACCATGAGGAATGGCATTTCCTCTCTGCTCCTGGAAACGTCATCAGCAGATGAGCCTTCCAATTTCTCGTATTATATCCACTCCAGCATGATTGATTTGCCCAGCCTCATTATTCCTGCCTCTAACATTTAACTAGGCAACTCAGATATTTCTCATTCACTTTGTGCTGGCTGTTATTTCTTTTGACCATAAAAAAAAAAAAAAAAAAAAAAAAAAAAAAACAGCTCCAAAGTGGGTATGACCCATCCTTTAGGATCTAGGACATGTCTTACCCAAGAGAGTTAATTGGCTCCCTCCAAGAATATTTGCTTATACAATTATACAGTATTTGACCACCAAAATTCCATGTCATGTTCTCTGGCTCAAGCTAGTAAAGCCAGCTAATTATTTCAACTACCTTCCACATAATACAGTTTCCTCTCGTCTTCACTCATTCAGTATGATTATTCTGGGACTTGGCACTAATCATCAGACTTCAGTAACACAGAAAAATGAGCACGTTCTGAAAGGATCAATCACCAGTTTCTTTGTGTAGGTACAGTTTCTGCAAGGTCTTCCATTACAGAGGAGGTGACATCTCTTTCTAACGAAGGGTACTGGAGATTACGTCACATAAGTAACCAGAAAACAAATGCCACTGCTGTAGCAGACATTGTTAAACCAAGTGTACTGACGTCCCAACTCTTTACACAGTCAAACATTCATCTGGTTGGACATTTTCCTGCTCACCTTTAGCAATAAGTTTTACCTGTGGGACAGAGTGCAACTTCTTCACCCACACTCTGTGCATAAGCTCATCCAAAATCCCCCATCTTAAAATTAGAATTCCGATAAATCTTGGTGCCATTTGTGTTACTTGGCCACTCACTGATGATGTTTTTACAATAGAATTCGATGTGCAAAATTTCATTTGGGAAAAATCATAGGTGCAAATTGGATCAGGAGCCAAAGGATGACAGAAATTCTAACAGGTCTTAATGCAGGTCTGACTCTTATGAGGCAGAAGAGAAGAAAGAATAGCTGAGTGTGAGCATTAGAGAAGGCCTGATAGTTTCCAGAGGACATAGGCTATTGGTGACTCCTCAAGAAACGCTGCCCTTCATAGTGCCTTTCCTCGCAGTGCTGGGCTTGGCACCTTCATATCCTTGAGCCTCCATAGTACAGTCTAATAAAAGTTTCCCTTTTATTTCAAAATAGAAATCCCTTCTGTGACTGTTAATTAAACTACTGAATTAAAGTATCTAGATTTATGATCATTAAAAAAATGAATATCGCACACGCCTTTAATCCCAGCACTCAGGAGGCAGAGGCAGGCGGATCTCTGTGAGTTCGAGGCCAACCTGGTCTACAGAGTGAGTTCCAGGAAAGGCGCAAAGCTACACAGAGAAATCCTGTCTCAAAAAACAAAAAACAAAAAACAAAAAAAAAAAGAATATCTTTGTGATCTGAGTCCCCTAAAATTAATAGTCCTTTATTGTGTTGTGTTTCTGCTTTGACAAAAATCACAATATTCTCCTTTTCTACGACTTCATTTTTACTAGTTATTTGAATTCTTAAATTTTTCCCAAAGATATTTCGTAACCATTTTATGCTTCATTTATTAGCTCTGAACTGGATTGTTTCACCGATGATGTTATATAAATTAGGTGGGGTGGGGACTACAGGTTGGAAGGGCTGCAGTTGTTGGGGTGTGAGGAGTGCAGGTTGGGAGGTCTGCAGTTGTTGGGGTGTGGGGAGTACAGGTTGGAAGGGTTGCAGTTGGGGTGTGGGGTATACAGGTCATGCTTTCTTTAATTTAAGAATAGATGCTTTGGGTTTAAATGAATCATAAGTAAAACACTAAATTATTTTGATTAAATTAATCACTCTCCATATGACATTGTACTAATGTCAATATCTTCTCCACAGATATCTGCTGTGTCAGACTTCCATTTAATGTTCTGTATTATGTCTTTTTCCTTTTTTAAAAGTCTTATGTGCAAAATATCTAGCAGTCAGTGGTCTTACTTGCCCCCACATATTTGACAGAACATGATCAGGCAGTTTTAATTTCCCCTGAGTGCAAACTCCCAATTGTCAATACTAAATAAATGTCTAGACATAATAAAAACCTAAATATTTAAAATCAATAAAATTATGAAATTTGAGATTTGCATGTCATATGTTTAAAGTATTTTTGTTCCAAGTTTTTCTTTTCATTTTTACCTTTTACTCCGTTATAGGTAATAGGATCTTTGCATTACTCAAAAATGATGCTGTGAATAATATAAATGCTTCTGAGAGGATATTTGTAGTGCAGAAGGACTTTTCTCAACACGGTAAGTTCTCTCCTGAGTGAGATTAATACCTGTCTGTTCAAATGATTGCAAAGAAGACAGTATACCTTGTCAATACACTACAATCGATTCCATTTGCCTCTTACTATTTTATAATAATGGCCCATCTCCAAATAAATGATCTAATTGACCATAAAGAAAGCCATGCTGGCATTAATATTGGTACTAGCACAGCACCTCGTAATGGAGTCTGATCTTTTTCAGTTGGATAGGCACAGCCTGACAAAAGAGATGAAGATCTTTAGTTAATAGTGTGATGAGTTAATTTCCTCTGAATCCTTTATGAAAAGAACAGATTTATCAGGAATAAAACTTGCCTCTTCTCAATACAAGCTTTTCTAGAATTAAAGTGTATATTGTGTGAAGTACAAAATTCCTTTTCAGTTGCTTTATGCCTCCTGGGGGTCTTAGCATAGGATCCTTGTTTGGGATCATGCATAAAATTTAGCAAACCTTTGTTGACTTTTCCTAAAGGTCTTTCAGTTAAAACCACACCAAGAGAACTATTTCGTGTTTCATTTTGTAGAGTCCTACCCTATATTCTGTTTGGACTGTGTGACAATTAATGAAGCTGATAAGATCTATAATAACCTGGGATATAGGTTTCCAGGCATTCCTGTGGTGGATTATCTTGATTCCATTAACTGAAATGCAAAAGTCTACCCACTATGGATGTCACCATTCTCTGAGTTGGGATCCTGGACTCTAGATGAAAGAGAATCTGAGCAGAGCACAAGCACTCATCACTCTTTGCTTCTTGGTTGCAGATATAATGTGACTAACTGCCTCAAGCTCTGGCCACTCTGAGTTCTCTGCCATTAAAACAAAATCAAATCACAAACTCTAGGCTGGAATAAATCCTTTCTTCCTTAAGTTTCTTTAGTCGGAGCATTTTATCACAGCAACAGGAAAAGTAGCTAAGACAGTCTGTAGAGATGAAAGCAATTACAAACAAAAGAACAGCATGCCCATTGGAGACACCGGAGGGAAGGCAGCGGAGGAGACCCACTGTGTACCAATCAGCAAAATAAAACCAGTTAGAGATGTGTATGTCCACATACATACAAGTGTATAAACATGCACCCATGTATCCTGCTGGTGATTCCTCCCATATCTTATTTATAGCAAGGAATAAATTCATGTAACTGTAGAGGCTAAGAAGTGCTACAGTTTTCCATCAGTGTTCATGTTAGAGATCCAGGAAGCCTAGTGGGGGAGTTCTGAGCATGTAACAGTGAAATACAAATTGTGTAAGTTCCAGTGAAGGAAAGAGGATTAATATCCCCACTCAATCTATCAGGCAGAGTGAATTTCTTTTTCACTTTTCTTTATTTTCAATTCAGTTCCTCAAAGAATTAGGTGAAGTCCCCCACCAAAGAAAAGATCATGTACGTTATTCAGCCTACTGATTCAAATGATAATCTGTCGTGGAAACAAACTCACACACGTTTAGAAATAATGTTACATCTGGGCACCTTCTGTCTCAGTCAAGTTAAGATGTAAAAGTAACCATCACATATATAAGGGCAGACCAAGAAATAAAAGACAGACGTCAGTAAACAGATAAAGTGGACAGGGATCAACACTGACCACTTATGCACCTTTTCCTTCATCTTTGAATTGCAGGTACTACAACAGTGATAGTATTTCCAGAGATTCAATTTTTTCATTTGTTTCCATTTAGACAGTTCCTGCACATGAAGAACAAATTTAAATAGGAAATCTTACATATCCCCTGCAGAGTTCTCCAACTTTTGTGATTGATAGACAATGTTATCATTTACAAATGTGTTAGACTTGATGGGCAGTGGTGGTACAAACCTTTAATCCCAGCACTGGGAGGCAGAAGCAGGTGGATCTTTGAGTTGGAGGCCCAGAGTGCAGCCTGGTCTACAGAGTGAGCTCCAGGACAGCCAGGGCTACACAGAGAAACCTTGTCTTGAAAAAAAAATGTGTTAGACAATATCCACAGTTATTTTGGGGCAAATGATGCCCATGGTCAGAGAGTTAGACATACAAGCATCCAGAGCATTCTTCAGTGGAGGAATGTATTAGTTGTCTCATTGTCGCAACAAAGCACCTTAAAAAAAAATCTTGAGGGATGAGAGGTTCATCTTAGTCCACAGTTTAAAACAGATAGTCCATCCTGGCAGTGAAAATAAGGTAGTTGTAATGAGGAGCCACATGGTGGGAAGAACTTGCAGAGCTAGTCATTTCACGGGATCAGGCAATAACGAAGAGACTCCTGAAGCAGATATAATCTTGAAGTCTAACCACTAGCAACCTTTGGTGATAGTTTGTTGTACCCTAATAAAATGTGCCTGAAGATGAGAGAGACAAAGGAACAAGCCACAGCTACTTCTCACCTCACCAACTCCACTCATCCTTTCACTGATGGTCTCTAAGTCCTCAGCTGGAAGGGGTCGAGCCAAAACGGGCTCAGTTCCTGTCTCCTCACACCTTATATACCTTTCTTCACCCAGCCGGATCACTTCCTTCCTAGTGCTGGGATTAATGGTATGTGGGCTTCTCAAATACTGGTAGCAAAGGCATGAGATCTCAAGTGCTATCATTAAAGGCATGTGATTCCCAAGTATTAAGATTAAAGGTGTGTGCCACCACTGCCTGGCTCTGTTTCTCTCCTAGACTGAATCAGTCTCATGAAGTCCAGGGTGGCTTTGAACTTACAGACATCCAGATGGATCTCTGCCTCCTTAGTGCTAGGAATAAAGGTGTGTGCCACCCCTGCCTGGCCTCTATGTGTTTAATCCAGTGACCTGTTCTGTTCTCTGTTCTTCAGGTAAATTTTATTATGGTACAACAAAACATCACCACAGCAACCTATATATGATATCTAGACCACAGTCCTAAACCTTCCAGAACCTTCCAGAACCTTCCAGAACAGCAACACTGAAGGGATACTACATGTTCAAATGCATGAGCCCATGGAAGACATTGTAACACAACTTTAACAAGGAGATAATTTGATTTGCTGAAATTGATTACAAAATTGTTTGTACATGAATCTACCTGAGAAAGGAATTGTGATGAGTCTCTGACCTACCAGCCAACTCCCTAAATAATGACAAGGAGACTTCTTATTAATTATGGCTCAGCCTATCGCTTATGCTTGTTCCTAACTAGTTCATATAACTTAAATTAACCCATATCTATTCATCTATGTTTTACCATGTGGATTTTTGCTTTTCCTTCATTCTGTATGTCCAACTTCCTTCCTGTCTCCTTGACATCTCCTCTGCACCTCGATTATCTCCTCCTACTTCCTCTCTCTGCATGGAAGCCCTTCTTATATCTCATGCCTAGCTATTGGCAATTCAGCTTTTAAACCAATCACAACAATGTATCTTCACACAGTGTACAAATACCCCACAAAAGGGGATCCATTGTTTCCACCAGGACCTCACCCACTCACTAAAAACAACTACAGCACTAGGGAAAGTTAACAATCACCATTGTGCTGATTTTCTTCCGGATTCTCTTCATACTGGGGAAGTACTTGCCTAAGAACTGCTCAACCTCCTGCCTGGCCCCTCTTTCAGTGTTCTCCTCTGTTCCAAAACTTTACTTCAGAACCTTTTTTTTTTTTGCTTCCTACTTTAAAGAAAGCAAATCACTTGATGTTATTACTCTAATTTTAAAAGCACTTTTTTTCTCAATGAGGTAATTTTATTTCTCCTCAGATAGCAGGTCCCCTGTAGTCTCCAATATTTATTTAGCCAACCATGACATCAATCTCATTTTTTCCAGTTCCCAACAATCCAAGCTGCCATCCTTACTGTCCTCTCTCAAGCCTAACCAATTTTCTTCATGCTTTCATACAAACTATTACTTTCTCATGAAATTCTCCTTCTTCTTTCTATTTTATCAATGTCTATTGCCAAATTTATGTTATAAAATTCCCAAGTCAAACAATCTAACTATAATATCTAGAAAAATGTGTTACTAGGTAGTATAGTAGTAATAGAAATATATTTTTAAATATTAGACAAAGAAGACTAAAAGACAAGTTGTAAATATATATTATGTAAATGTATATTTTTTCCTTCATATTTGAGAATTTGACAAATATATTCAATAAATTCAACCATATCTACCCCATATTTTTACCTCTACCAACCCCCACCTTATGCACACCCTCTCCTGACTTTAGGTGTCCACTTACTTATAAGCCCCTAAGTCCACTTGTGCTGTCCATACGTGCATGGGTGGAGGATCATCCAATGGACCATGGCAAAACTTCCAGTGGTCATATTCTCAAAAAAGAATGAATCTGCTTCCCCTAGGAACTATTTACTGCTATGTTGCCACAGTGAGGAACCTGGAGGTCATACATTCCCTCTATACCAAGATATTGGTTGGCCTGATCATCAGTAAATGTTGTGCAAGTAATCTCAGTTGCTATGAGTTCATGAATGTGGTAGCCACATAATTTCCAGAAGACAGAATTTCAATGTAGTCTTCCCCATCCTCTGGCTTTTACATTCTTTCCACCTGCTCTTCTATAATATTCCTTGAGATTTGGTAATAGGGGGCTTAGTACTAATATCCTGTATAGGGTTGAGTACTCAGTCTCTCATTCTTAGTATTTTTACTAGTCATGCATCTCTCTACTGACTGCTACCCACTGCATAAAGAAGCTTCTCTTGCCAAAGCAGAGAACAGCCCTGAAAGCTTATATCAGGTATTATTCAGGATATCACTGAGAGAATGAAACCACATCAGAAATAAGAGTTTATATCTTAATAGGGAAATGCTGAGAATACACAAATACATAAATTGTGTTAGTGTGATCTGTTAACAAATGTTAAAGGTAATAGTACCTTAATTGGGCATGTGTTAGCAATAACACAATCTACCTCAGTGGAAATCTAAGAATTATAATTGAAGTAATAATACTACTCCATTTTTCACTTATATATTACCAAGTTTGAAGATTTAATTCAGGCTCTTTCATGATAGTAAGTAGTAGCTCAACTGCTAGGTAGATCCTCAAACTGTCAAAGGTTATTTGTGTTAGCCAAAGAGACTTCTGTTTTGAATAAAATCATTGTATTACATTTCATTTCAAAAGTTGGCACCTTGTGACAAAGTCTTTATGTGTGTCATGGCACAGGTATGGAGATCAAACAACAACTTTTGGAAGTCTATTTTCTTATTCTACCATGTGGCTCCTGGGGACAGAACTCAGGTCATTAGACTTAGAAGCAGGTGCCTTACCCACTTAGCCTTCCCACTGAGCCTTTCCACAACCCCTGTTTGGCACTCTTAGTATATAAAAAAAGGTAGATTACATGGAGAGTTACATTAGCAGACAGTATTACATAAGTAAAATATCCATTTATCATTATATGTACACATACATACATGTTCACATTCTCTAACAAAGGGCATAATCTTAAAACTAAAAGATAGTATTGATTAAAATGAAAATAAAAATAATGTGCTTCACGTGCAACCAATGGATTTAGTACCAAAAACAAATGCTGATTTGCTTAAATTTCTAAAATTTGATAACAAATTTCTCCTCATTCCAATCTCAGCTTCTTTCACATGTCACTTTGACAGCCACCATACTTCCAATGAGACTTATGGTTTTCACAAACCTTGTGATATTCATTCAGGTATGTGCGTAAAATTACTTGAGAAAGTCAGTGACTTAAGACAAAAACTTAGTCCAGTCAAGCTCTGTTGCAAGAAAGAAGAGGGTATGGACCAGGTGCAATGCCTAGGAAGGTGATGCAGAAAGGACATTCATCTGAGAGTAATTTGGCAGCAACCTAACCTCAGAGATGAAGGAATTTAAAGAAACTGTCCTGTTACCCCCCAAAATACCCATTTTAATCATATGAAACCCAAAGGAACTTAGGAATGCCTAAATATCTTCCAACAAGGCACATCATGTTAGTGATAGGAAAATATTTATACTTCATTATCCTTTTGAAGAATCCTGGTAACACACGGCATCGGTGTTTGTTTGGAAATAAGATGAAAGCCATTCTTGGCAGGAATATGGTTGAAATCTTTCCAGAATGTATTTTTGTTATCAATGGAACAACAGAACTTGTTCTTTTCTCAGTTTTACAAAGGAGTGTGTGCATTCATATATTCACACATTTGTGTCAAATCAAATAAAAGGTCTTAACTTTGACAGAAGCCCTCACTTCCTCTTGACCCTTCCCCCACATTGCATGAGAGAGAAGTAAAAACCAACCATTATGATATCTGTGTGTATCCACACAATAAATGTCTCCATGAATATATAGCTCTCATAAATATTATTTCGTGTATATTATCTGCAACTTGATTATTCACACTCAGAATTCAGTCATTGGGAACTTGTTATTGTTGGTATATAGAGTCATTTCCTTTACTGTGCAGAAAATCCATCACATATTGAACACTTATATTTGTTAACTGTTTTTTACACTCATAGCACTTGGAGTGTTTTACATATCTGGTTTCCTGTGACTCTCACAAGGGAGCAAAATACCAGTGTTCTTAATTATATTGAGCAAAGAGAGAATAAGGCTAACAGAGAATTTTAGCTAATTCCTCTAGGTTGTAGTGTAGGAAACAGTGGAGCCAGGCTTGAGTAAGACAATCAGATTCCTCTCTACAGCATTGATCACGTCCTTCTTTGTAGATGATACCTAAGGCTTTTTTTTTTTATCAATATTCCTTCATTAGGAAGCAATTGGCCTTTTAGATGTTTCTTTATTTTGAATTGCTGGAAACCTAACCCAGTATTTTTTCTGTTTTGTATTGGTTGGTTTTTATTGCTTTTTTTAACATGGTAGGCAAGCACTCTACCAATGAGCTATATTCAATTCCACCTCTTCTTCTTTCTTTTCTTTCCATTTTGCATTTATTTTTCAGATTATAGCATAATTACATCATTTTCCTTTTCCCTTTCCTCACTTCAAACCCTCCCATATATCGCTCCATAGCCTCTTTTTTCATTAATTGTTGTTATAAGCACACGTATAAACATATGTATGTATTTCTAAATATAACCTGTGCAGTCTGTATGTTACTTATAAGTGTGTTTTTTTTTAAAAAAAAACTACTCAGTGACATGCTATCCTCAATTTCTTTTTGTACACATGTGAGCATCCACGACTGGATACATTTAGAAGTGCAATTCCTAGTTGAAGATTAAACCTAAGCCATCTATTTTCAGTATTCTGCTTAATGTAGATCCTAGAGCCTAAGAACTATTGGCTGTAAAATCCAATATGTGTTCTAATGAGGGCCATACTCAGACATTCATTGTAAATACTGACAATGCCTCTCTCTCTCTACATTTTGTTAAAAAAAATAAATGAGTTGATGCATTCAGACTTTAATCAGTTGCCTAGTACATAGTATTTAGGAAAAGATCACTTCCATCATTATTAACTTTAACAAAAATTCTTCTCTGAATTCCATGTTTAGTTTCCTACAAATATAACATATCATCTTACCCCACAATACTTTTTCACTTATTTATTGTTCATTATCATTATAATGTAAGAAAACTATCTCTCTTACTTCTATCTCCATTTCTATCTCCCCTATTTCCTCCATCTTCCTTTCTTTTTCTCCCCCATTATCCTCTTTATCATTATTCTCCCTTTCCATCCTCTCTTGCCCCTTGCAATCTATCTGTTTTAAGTCACCTATATTTTATTAATCAATGAATAATGGAAATATAGGAAATAGGCCATTCCCTACTTTCCTAATTCTTTTCCTTCTCCGCTGCTGTCAGTGTCAGAAACTCTTAATCATAGTGACTTCTATATATTTCTTTCATTAAAATAAATTCTTAGTTAAGTGTCATGGTAAATATCTTTAATCCAAGCACTTGGGAAGCAGAGGCGGGTAGATCTCAGAGAAGTTGAAGCCAGCCTGGTCTACACAATGAGTTCCAGTAGAGCCTGAGCTATATAGTGAGACTCTGTCTTCAAAGAATTCCCAATTTCCATTTTCTTTTACTATTTATGAAGTAATGTAATTTTTAAAAATGGAAACATGTAATTTCTAATTGTGTTGATATGGCAACCAGAAATGAAAATATAATTTCATTTCTCTCATATAGCCATACTCATTGTCTTAGTAAGTTTTCAATTTCTATACACTATAACAAAAGCAACTTAGTGAGGAAAGGGTTCATTTCTTATTCCAGTTTATAGTCCATCATCTAGGTAAGTCAGAGCAGGAACTCACGGTAGGAACCTGGAGGCAAAATGTAATGTAGAGCCCATGCAAGAGTTCCGCTTACTGGCTTCCTAAGCATACTTTCTTATACCGCCCAGTGCTGTGGAATATTACTTTGATATGTTACATTTCTTTATGCTGCATTTCCTTAAATATGTAAAAATGTATTACTGTTTTGTTTTGCATGCCTAAGGCACCTGATTGGTCTAATAAAAAGCTAAATGGCCAATAGCCTAGGCAGAGGCAGGAGAGACTAGGCTGGTGTGCAGAGAGAATAAGTAGGAGGAGAAATCTAGTCTGGAAGGAAGGAGAAAAACAGGGAGATGCCCAAGGCAAAATGTAGATGAAGAGAAACAGGTTAATTTAAGTTATAAGAGCTACTGGGACAAGTATAAGCTAAGGCCAGTCATTTGTAATGAATATTAAGTCTCCATGTCATGGTTTGGGAGCTGGTTGGTAGCCCAAAGAAAGCCTGCTACAATCCAGGCCCCCTGCCCAGTGGTCTGGACCCTTCCATGTCAGTTATTTATCAAGAAAATGCCCCCACAGGCTTGCCCATAGGCCAATCTAGTCGGGACATTTCCTCAACTAAGGTTCCCTCTTCTCAAGTGACTTTAGCTTGTGTCAAATTGACAAAAAAAAATTGATTGAAATAAGTATATAGAGAAAAATTTCCAGATTGTTCTTTGTTGTGCAGACACAGCATGAATTCACTGTAGTTTGATCTGTTCAGTTAGCCTTGAGGAAAAGTCATTTACTTGTACTGATAACATTCTGAGATGCTTTAATGACAGATGGCATTGGCAAGATCTTAATCACCTCACCACAATGACGAGAGTGCCATGCACCTGTGCAGGACTGATAGCAATGAGACAGAATGCCACCTAACTCATAATTATGATAGTAGCATTGCTTAACTGTCACCTATCATGTGTTTTGGGATTTTGTTTAATTAATTATTTTGATTTTTCAATTTTATCACCCTGGTTGTATAATTTTTATTCTTCTCTCACTTCATTACATTTTGTGGCTCACAACTGACTCTCAGCCCTATATTTGGAAACTCTGCTTTTATGTGAATAGGAATTTGAGATTCATTCTTCTTAAGGTCAAAGGAAAAACGTATCTGCAGCTAAGTTTGTGTGCTTGCCAAAGTACAGACGTGAAATGAAAAGCAGGGAAAGCATCCAAAAAAATGAGAATGGAAAAAGTATTCAAATGCAGACAACTGGAAGATGTCTAGTTTTATCTCTCTATGATGTGTAATTCCTACCCTTTGCCATGGGTTCTCTCTCTCTCTCTCTCTCTCTCTCTCTCTCTCTCTCTCTCTCTCTCTTTCTCTCTCTCTCTCTCTCTGTGTGTGTGTGTGTGTGTGTGTGTGTGTGTGTGTGTGTGTGTGTGTGTTGGGGGAGGGTAGGTGTATGTGTTGTAGAGAAGCAGGGGTGAGTTGAATCCTGAAACTAATTTTTGTGAGTGGGCAGTGAAGAATTCAGTTTGCAGAACCCTAAGGTAGGCTTTCTGGAAAGCATCATGGCAGAAGAAAAGGCCAACTATAATAGCACAAGAAGCAGAGATCTCACTACATCCAGATGAAAACTTGAGAAGTATTTGGCAGCTCCAGCAGCTCCAGACAAAGGAGCAGGACTGCAAGGCAGAGGCAGATGTCCAAATGGTCTAAACAGTCAGCCCTAGTCCCACCACTCTGGACTCAAAGCACCCATTAAGAGCTGGTCCACAGCAGTCTCCATCAAGTGCCTACTGTGATGTGTTCCAACTCTACTTCCAGAGAGCAGCGTGGCTTTTTACGACTCTGCTCTTAGTAACCACTGTACTAATGACTTGTTCCTTTACCAGTCAAGTGACATTTGGGGAGGGGGAGAGTGGCTCAGTGTAGAAAAACATTAAAGTTGTTTCTTCAATACAGCCTTTAAAAGGCACTCTGTGTATCAACTATCAAGCACCCCTCTCCTCCCCACCCCTACCCCCCAAAAAAGCTGGCATGGTAGTGGAATCTGTGTGTGAAGTACTGACATTAATTGTGGAACCTTAGCCCTAAGGAAATGACAGTCTTCCACTTTAAGAAGCCCTTTAGATTCCATTAAGACACTTGTCATGTGAATATTCCAGTTCTTCTGTGCCCACCACACAGTCATTCTGTATGACCAAACTCAATCTGTAAAACACTGGGAAAGACCTTATATTTGTGCTAATCATTTTATAAAAAAAAATTAGTATTTCTGACAATTATTGCTTAATTTTTCAAATCATGTGTAGAATTTGTATTTACTAAACCTCTGCATCCCTTAAACAGTCACTCGTAATTTGATAATCCCAAAGCCAAAAGCTATGGGGGTTCATTAATTTGCAATTGATGTTGTGCAAATGCTCCCTGTAACTTTTGTTGCTTCCACAGGATTGCTTTCTGAGTTGCATTCCAACTAGCAGAAGCAATTAATTATACTTAGTTCTTGGTTAGTCTTTGCAAATAGCTTCCCAAATTAACACGAAGATAATATGTACACATCTTTGACTCAATGAGGTGTGGTTTATAAAAACATTTCTTCATTCATTTAATCATTTAAAAATCACTTATGGGCACACACTTATGAAGAGGTAATGTGAACATCCAGTGACTACGAAGACATGGCTTATTCAACATTACAGTCTAGTGGACAGACACAGCATGCAAACTAGTGTGCATGTACAGAAGGGAATGTGTACTGCAAAAGAGGGCAGATGAAAAGGGCGGGGGAGGGGAGTCATCTGGACTTGAAGGGAGTAAATGGTCATTTCTACAGGTCAACAATTCCTAGGAAGCAATTCAAAGAATATCATATGCAACTAACGTGTCATTCGCCAAATTCTAACCAGGTGCTATCACAAACAAGCAAAAATTTCCAAAACCACTTTAGAACTTTGATCTTCTATATGTTTACAAGCACATAGTGAAATCATAGCTTGCAAAATGTTGACCTCGGGAAAAAGAAAATGTATTCGGTTCCTAACTTCTCTTTAGGAAACTCTCTGGCTTCTTCTCTTTGTGCTTCTCCTCTACCTTACAATCTGGTAAAATGAGCCTGTCTAATGCACAGTTGCTGTCCATTCCACTTTAAAAGGAAACCAATCAAGCTGATGGATTTCATACCTTTTACATGCTATAATTAGACTCAGGAGATTTATTTTTATATTCCATTCCTTTTAACTGCTATTCTTCTACAAATGCATACTTAATGTCGTCAGTATGGAATCTAAAAGTATACATTGTGCATTCCTGGTGAAACACCATTTTTCTCTCCTCCTTTTTAGTCCTTAGAAAAAATTAAGAAAAGGAAAGTCCTATAGAATTCAGTGTTAATTAATCCCATTAGAAGGATTTTAATGATTTTCATGTTCCATATTTGAAGATTCTTATTTGTGGTGCTGTTTTTTGTTTTCGATGTAATCATAAATTTAATTAAGTTTTTATTAGTTTTATTATCCATGAACAGTGGAGCATCCCTACAGCCTAATCACATAGAGAGCTATGGGAGAAGATTTTCAGAGAGTTTGGGGCCAGCATATGCTACTTAGTGAATTCTAAGTATCAAGGGATGCTGAGCAAAATCCTGTCTCAAAGAAAGAAAAGAAAAAGACAAATATTTAAGATAGAAAATATATTATCAAATTAATAGAAATTTTCCACTTAGATCAATGTGATTATTTGTGGTAGAAAATATCTAAAAAATATGAAATTATATGCTGAGCAAGATCCTGTCTCAAAAAAAAAGAAAAGAAAAAGACAAATATTTAAGATAGAAAATATATTATCAAATTAATAGAAATTTTCACTTAGATCAATGTGATTATTTGTGGTAGAAAATATCTAAAAAAATGAAATTGTTTTCATGAGACCTATGAAAATAGGTAAGCTGGAAGAAGTTATATTCTGTTTTCTTTTAGATATAAAGCACATTAGTAAGTAGGGGTAGAGTTTGTCTCTTTTTAAGTTAAATTATAAGATCCAATCATGAGAATACAGATTTTAATTTCTGTATGATTACATCCAAACATCAAATCATTGCTTTAGTAACAGAAAGAATATAAAGATTATCTGACCGATATAGTCAAATGAAGCAATTAAAATCATCTCCCAGGAAACCATGAACAAAAGCATCAATGGACTCTTGTCTTTTTTCTTTTCAGACAAGATTCCTCTGTATAGGCTTGACTGTCCTAGAACTCACTCTGTGTAACCCAGGCTGGCCTCAAACTCAGAGATCCACCTGCCTCTGCCTCCTGAGTCCTGGGATTAAAGACACGTGTCATCATCACCCAGCTTCTACTCTTAAGTAGATTAACATCACTTCCATAGAGATAAAACTATACTATTTCCATCAGGATGTAACAATTAAAATTACTAATAGTAATTGGCATTAAATATTCCTAAAATAACCTTCACACACCAAGTAATCCCTTCCAATAAGTGTATGTGTGGATGTTTTGTATATTTCACAAGCTGAGATCATGACTTTGATATGATATTGATATCATGGCTGACACAAATTGACTTCTGATCAAATAGAAATGATATCATAAAGGATAGGTTTTGTTAATCACAAAGATATTGGTAGCAGTAAGAAGGCCTAAGAATGGCAAAAAAAAAAAAAAAAAATGTCCTTTTTAATTTTCTCCCTACTGCCCCCAGAGGAAATATGTTGATTCTTGGTACAATTAGCTTCCCCAAGAATTCTACTCTAAGCATCCATAGTTATAGCTTTACCTTCCAGGAACCCGTACAATAATATTTTTAATTATGAAGCTTTCACCAAGATGCTCAGGGTGTAACATCACCAATTAAAAGACTATTATCATAAACAATAATAACTAGAGCCACACAAAGCACTGCATGGTAACAGCACAGCACACTGAGCACAAGCATTGGTCAAGGAGAGGGGTCCCTGCCACAATGCTCCATGAAATGGGAAATCACATGATCTTATTCTGAACTTCAGAAACACATCCAAAAAGCATCATTAGTTTGTGAAGCCTAATGTCCAGCCTCCTATGTTCTACATCCATAGGAGCATTGTTCTTATATTGAGAGGGTCTGGATTTAATAGGGATTCACAATTTCTTAAGTTAGAGCTTGAAGTAAAATCTTAAGTATCAATTATAATAGATAACAGACTTCTGACAAGACTTCTGACTGCTTGAGAATGTTGTGGGGCTTTAACAATTGTGTGCTCCTGTTCAAATCCTGCTGATTATGAGGATGAGCAAATTGCCAGAACCATTTATAATTTCATGGGAGACTGTGAATACACAAAAAAACAGAGTTGGTTCTTATAGTGGAGAAACTTCTTTGTCATGTGTCAAATAATTCACATAACCCTTCCCACAAATCCAATATGTTGCCAGAGGCCAAATTTTGTTAGAATGTGTTTTCTTTGAGGTGGTTAAGGAAATAACTTTCTTTGTAACCTTGTACTCATTGCTAGAATTAGTGATTTCTCCATAAAAATGGCAAATATAATTTTCTTCATAATCAGAAGAAAGTTTCACTGAAGGCAGTCCTATATATTATAAGGTAATCAAGCTCTAAAGGCATAGTTTGGGACACTTTCACAAAATTAAACATCACATGTACACATTGCCCTGATGGACAAATTGTATAATTGCAATAACAGAAACTTCTTTGCATGCTTCAAGTCCATTGGCATCTTCAAGAAAGGTGGCTACTGGGCTTCTGTCTTTAATTCCATCCCGGCCTTCTTTGTCTCTGCCTCTGAAGTTCAGCTGATTCTGCAGGACACAGCAGTACTTTCACTGACATTGTGTATGCCATCACTTTGAGTATGTCACAATTTGATTATATTAAATTGTATGCTGCTGCTATAGATAGTCTTTTGTGTACCATTTGGTGCCCAATGGTTTCCATTCTTTCTTTTTGGAAGAATGGTTTATTGTATAACTGAAACCTCACTGTCTTATTTCTACCACCCACCATGTAACTATGCCATCTGCCTACAACAGTCATTAAAATACCTAAGCATGGTTCATGTCCATTTACTCACTTAACTCAGCCAAGTACTTGACATTTATGAAACAGCCTCTGACTGACATAACTTCAAGGTTAGATTTCTGTTAATTACATAATTTTGTAATTGACATGTGATCTTTTGGAAGTTAAGAGGCAGGGCTAGGGAGATGGTTCAGTCAGTAAAAGGTTTTCTGGACAAATATGAGAACCTGACCTGATCCCCGTATCCTCATAAAAAAAAAAAAAAGTTGTCTGGTAGTATGTACTTGTAATTGCAACACCGGGGAAGCAGAAATGGGCGCTACATATGGCTCAGTGGCCAGCTAGCCTAGCCTACTTGGCAAAAGACCCTGTCTCAAAAACCAACCAACCAAACAAACAATCTAAGGTGGGTCTGTGTAGTTAATTTGTGTCAAAGAAAAACACCATTAAAAAAAACTGGATAGCACCTTAAAAATGACATCCAAGACTAAACAGCCTCTGGTCTCCCTGAAAGTGTATACACAGAGACAGTTTAGGAGGTAAACAAAATGGAAAATACAAATACCTAGAATTATATAAAGGATGACCTTTTTTTCTGCTGCAATATTACTGTAAACCAACCAGACCAGCATGCTCATGGAATAGTGGAAAGTAATATTATCTATTTAGTAGTTCAATGAAAATTTTAAAAATGGTTATACTGTTATATATTCCCATTCACAAAGTTCAAAGGAATGCTTTCCTGAGGTTGACAGAAAGAAGCAGACACAGAAATGGGAAGACCGACTGGAAAAGCATATGAATGATGAAGACCACTCTTCTCCAATATTCTTCAGATGTGTCCCTCTGCACTGTGAACTTCCATGATGATAAAGGATGCAAGCCGAATCATGTCCTTTCTTCCATGGAAATGAGTATAAGCCCTCTTGATAAAAACAGGGTAGAACCATGGGCATTTGAAGGAGTGAAAGTATTCTACATCAGGATTGCTGAGGCAAAACTAATCAATTTCTAAAGGTTTGCATTCATTTTACTTAAAATAAAGTGTTTTTTTTTTTCAGCCAATTTATGGTAGAGCTTTATTCAGATCCCTCATCTTCTTTTTTTTTTTATTATTAATTTATTTTGCAATACAATTCAGTTCTACATATCAGCCACGGATTCCCTTGTTCTCCCCCCTCCCGTCCCCCTCACCTTCCCCCCAACCCCCCCCCCCCCCCCATTCCCATCTCCTCCAGGGCAAAGCCTTCCCCACAGACTGAGGTCAACCTGGTAGACTCAGTCCAGGTAGGTCTAGTCCCCTCCTCCCAGGCCGAGCCAAACAATCCTGCATAGGCCCCAGGTTTCAAACAGCCAACTCATGCAAAGATACCCACACAACAGACTGCTGGCAGTGGTCGAGAGACAGCCCGAACTGACCTACTCTGGTGATGGGATGGCCAAACACCCTAATTGTTGTGCTAGAAACCTCATCCAACTACTGAGGGATCTGGATGCAGAAATCCATGACTAGGCCCCGGGTGGATCTCTGGGAGTCCAATTAGCGAGAATGAGGAGGGTTTATATGAACGAGAATTGTTGAGACCAAGGTTGGATAAAGCACAGGGACAAATAGCCAAATGAATGGAAACACATGAACTATGAACCAATGGCTGAGGGGTCCCCACTGGATCAGGCCCTCTGAATGGATGAGACAGTTGATTGACTTGATCTGTTTGGGAGGCACCCAGGCAGTGGGACCAGATCTTGTGCTCATTGCATGAGTTGGCTGTTTAAAATAAAGTGTTTTTAAAAACATTATCTTAAACTGGGTGATGGTGGCACACACCTTTAATCCCAGCACTTGGGAGGCAGAGCTAAATGGATCTCTGCAAGTTTGAGGCCTGCCTGGTCTACAGAGTGAATTCCAGGACAGCCAAGACTGCACAGAGAAACCTTTCTCAAAAAAATAAAAACAAAACAAAACAATAACAACAACAAAAAAAACCAAAGCATAATCTTTCAATAAGTGTACATTGTGATATGATCTCATTATACATTAAGTTGCAAAATTTAAAACTTTGCAGTATCTATTGTCAGAACTACACTATACTCAAAAATTACAGCAACAGTGTATCTAACTCGAGTATGAAGTTTAGTACCTTTTCACACAAATAAAGAACCATATGTAGTGATCTTTTTATCTTCTTTTATGTGTATGCCTGTGGTTGAATTACTGGGCCATCAAGTTTGCGGATATCCAGCTTTAGTAAATGCAACCAAATGATCTTCCAACATGCCTGGCTCATTTTGCAAAATCATCAACTGCATATACAAATTTCATGCATTTAATATTGTTATAACATTTACTTTTAGTTTTTGAAGAATATAACCAGCATTTTAACATTGAAGTTTATTCGTTCTGTTTCACTTGTGTGCACGTGTATTTGTGCACATAAGTGAAGGTGTGTGTACACATGTGTACATTGAGTGTATGTGTGGATACAAGAGGTTAACCTTTTAAATTGCATGTTGTTCATCAGGAGCCATGTACATTTCTTTTAAAAAGACAGGTCTGAACCTGCTTGGACTGAGTCTACCAGTTTGATCTCAGTCCTAGGGGGAGGTTTTGCCCTGGAGGAGGTGGGAATGGGGGGTGGGCTGGGGGGAAGGTGAGGGGGCGGGAGGGGGGAGAACAAGGGAATCCGTGACTGATATGTAGAACTGAATTGTATTGTAAAATAAAATAAATAAAAAACTATAAAAAAAGAAAAAAATAAAGTACTACATTATAATGACAGAAAAAAAAAAAAGACAGGTCTGTGGCCACACTAGTGGAAGCCCATGAACTGTGGACTGGTGGCTGTGGAGCCCCCATGGGACTGGACTAGGCCCTCTGGATATGGAAGACAGTTGTGTGGCTCGAACTGTTTGGGGGGCACCCAGGCAGGGGAATCGGGATCTGTCCCTGGTCTATGGGCAGGCTTCTGGGAACCCGGTGCCTATGGTGTGAAGCCTTGCACAGCCTTGGTGCAGTGGGAAGGGGCTTGGACCTGCCTAGGCTCAGTGTACTGGGCTCTGCTGACTCCCCATGGGAGACCTCGATTTGGGAAATGTGGGGATGCGGGGTGGCTTGGGAAAGAGGGTTGTGGGGGGAGGGAGGGGAGACCTGTGGATGGTATGTGGAGTGAATAGAAAATTTCTTAAAGAAAAAAAAAAAGAGGCAGGTCTGAAGAAACACTACTTAGGCAGCACTGGATGGCCTGCCATTGCTAGGCATCCCTCTTTCCCTTCCAAGCACTGAGAATACACCATGACTAGCTTTTCTAGGTGGGTTCTGTGGACCAAACACTTTAAGCAGTTCTCTGCCTGCCCTGCCCACCCCGGTTTCATTTTAATATTACCTCGTTTTACTTTAACTAAATACATACTCTTATAACTAAACATGTTGAGCAACTTTCTCTATGCATTTTGTGCATGTGAGTGTCTTTGTGAAGTTCCCATCCAATGCTGCCCCCCTCGCCTGCCATTTCAGAAAGAAAAATGAGTTGATTGTATTTTTCCCAATGACTAAAAGGAGTCATTTGCAAGAACCTAGGAAGAATTATTTCTCAAGTACAGGTGGTGCTGACCTAATCTCCCACTCCAAGGCTTGTCCAGATTCCTCATGGGTGACTTTATTTGAATAGAAGCAATCAATTTTAATAACATCTTTTTTTAAGCTTTTCTGTTTCCTACTAAGTGCGTTGGTGGCCATTTAAGAAATATTTATCACCCCTCAAATCATGGAGACAGTATCCTTTGTTATCTTTTAGAAGATGTATTGTTTTACTTTTCCACTTAGATTTTCCATCCACTGAGACAAGATCTCTTTCTTAACCATTTAAGATAGGGCTCAAGTTTAACTTTTTTCCATATGGAGATACAGCTGACTTGGAAAAAGGAATTGGAGATATATGCTTCCACACCGGCAACAGAGCAACTCTTTGTCATAATCCAGCTGAGCATTTCCAACCTCCTGTGCTCCAGTCTGTGACCCTGGAGTCCTCCAGTTTCTTAGCCCTGATACTATGTGTGATTCCTACCTGGCTGCTTTTCAAGATTCACCTTCCCATTTTCCCCTGGTCTTTAAATATACAATTAAAATCAGCTTGTCAATTAATACCATAATTGTAATTTTATCATTGGAATTCCATTGATTAATCGGGGTATGTTAGACATTGTTACAATGCTGGATCATCTAGCTGATAAACAAAGCACCATTCTCCAAGCATTTATTCTCTTTTAATTTCTCTCTTGCGTAGTCATTTTTTCTGGAACTGTTGTGTTTATTTCATTCAATTTATTCCTAGGCCTAGACATAGTTTTAAAGCAATTCTATTAAAGTTGTCATTGTACAATTTTTATTTTTCAATTTCCTATATATTTCTAAATCAATTTGATGTTTACATTGCAGACAATTTTTTATTCTCCTCCCACACTTTTCTGTTTAATTATTTGGCCCTGTTGAACTGGCCAAGCTCTTGAGGACAATGCTTAGTAGGAGAGGGCTAATATCATTTTATCTCAGTTCTTTCAATAAGGGAAGATTCCAATATTTAGCCACTAAATTAGATGCTTCCTATAGGTTTCTGTTGAGACCTTTGGAAAATTAAAGGGTTTCTTTTTATTACTGAGGTGCTAAGAATTTCTTCGTTAAAAGATGTTGAATTTTACTAAATACCTCTTTCTGAACATTTACAGTGATAATGTCACATTCTACTTTGCTCAACAAACAAGACCAATTATGGACCAATGTTTGGACTGTTAATCTATCATTCTTAGAATTCATAGAATAAATACATCACACGTTTTTCTTACATTTACACAGTATGTTCAAATATGAACAAAATTTCATTATAGAAATAGTAAAACTTTACACAAGAAAATTATCTTATTTTCAGGCACATCTGACTCTTTTGTAAAGCTTGCTATGTTCCCTGCCAGAGGACCCTTTCAGGGGCTTTCATTTCCTGCTGGGTATTCCATCATAGCGACCTGGTTACTTCACATTTTTCTGTGTCTCTTATAACTTACATAATCAAGAAATTTGCACTGAGTGTCTTCATATAGGAAGAATTATACGTTTATTTTATAAACATTTATATGCATTTTATGTGTATTTGTACAAAATAACATTTGTTATAGGAAAATATCTGACTTTAAAAACTGATTATTTAAACATTGACCAAATGAACTAGGTTTGAATTACATACATGATTTTGTGATAATAGATTCTGTTTGTGCAATTTGAAACATTAATGAAGGTTTTAGTGTCATAAAGAAAACATTACCCAGATTCCTCAGCTCTGATGATTCGTTGACTTTTCAGTAGTTTCTTCGAACTAATCAGCCAACTACATGGCACATCTCCTACCAACACAAATATGGTTTATAGAATGAGATACCACACAAATACATATAGGCTCAATACCCGATGAACAGCCACACCAATCTGCCAGACAAGATAACTCACTTATGCAATAGTGGTATACCTACAGCAGGAGTAATCAACCTCTCTCTGATTGGATTTGAAGCCAGCTCCACAGGAAGGAACACAAGCATGTAAAATAAACCCAGTCAAAACACGGCTGATGATCAAGTCACAGGCCAAGTGGTGAGCTTAGTACTGTTTAGTTCATGTGATACCTTGTCACACCTCCTTCTAAACATCTATGTTTATACTCATAGACAAATACTACTTTCAACCTTATTAAGGGCCGACTAGAAAACAGCAGTAAATGCAGGGACAGACTCACAGTAGCTCAAAGTACTCAGACTAAGTGACGGTTGAGTGCTCAGCCCTGTACAAGGCATTGATACCAATTCCTCCATGGCTCAGGGAATGTCTTAGAAGAAGGACCAGAAAAAAAAAAAAAGAAAAAGAAAAGTGTAAGAGCTGGAAGATAAAGACAAGGGCTCTAAGATGCCACCTTCTGGTCTCGACAAGCCATTGAAATTATGAATTCATAGCAGCTGTGGTTGCCATCAATAAAACAAAAAGACATGCATGCAGGAAAGGAAATTGTAGAGAGGAAGGGGACAAGAGGCGAGAGGAATAAGAACACACTTTATATTAAGTTTGACATTGTCACAGAACAAATATAGTTAAGTTTTGAGGTGTTTCCTTCTTTTTATAAATATCTATAATTTACAACAGAATTTCGAATTGGTAAAGCTATATACAAAAGCTATCATGCAAACATACTTGAGTAGCAACAGATTTGCCTTTCTAACTGTTTGAGGATGGATCATCTGGGTTAAATAAATAAAAACAACAATAATAAGTAACCAAATGAGTTTACAAGCAAACATTATGAATTTTATAGTCACCACATAGTTTTGTGAGGGAACAACAGATACTATTGGGAGACAATTAATGTTTTATGTTCAAATAGAAAAACGTGAAAGCCAAGCCAAATGGTCAGTTTGGGAGGGAGCGACGTGGCATGTTAAAAGCATACACAGCCACTCTTTTTTATCAATGCTGTTAAGATTCAAACTAAACATGAAGCAGTACATCTCAGTCACTATTCTACTGCTGTGAAGAGACAACCATGACCAGCAGGGCAATATTTATAAAAGAAAGCATTTAATTGGGGCTTACTTATGGTTTTAGAGGCTTAGTCCATTAATGTCATGGTGGGGATCATGACAGCATGCAGGTAGGAGCTGGAGCAATAGCTGAGAACTATAACATGATCCATAGGAAGACAGAGAGAGACTACTATGCCTGGCATGGGCTTTTGAAGCCTCAAAGCCAACCCCTAGTGACACACTTCCTCCAACAAGGCCACACCTCCTAGTCCCTTCTGAGATAACAACCTTTCATGATGAGTAAACTTTCAAATATATGAGTCTGTGGGGGCCATTATTATTTAAAGCACAACACAGTGAAACCTCAAATTGACAGAAGAACTCATCCTGAACAATAATGTGAAACCTGTGAAAGGTTCCCTATACTAAGTTTATGTGATTAATTCAGCTAAACTTTCTTCTTTTGCCTTTTGTAGTGCCTTGATCTCTTCTTTTTCTTTAAAAAATTCTGGTAGAATTAATTTGTTTTCCTCATTTCATTAAAGGTATTTGATTAGTGGTTGAGTGATGATGCCTCTGAGATTAAGACATACTGTTCTTACAAAGGACTTGAATTTGGGTCCTTAGATCTAGATTTGGTAGCTCAACCAACTGTAAATCCAGCCCTAGAGAATCCAACATCTCTGGCCTCCAGGGATGTGCAGTCACACGCACATACCCCCACACAGACACATAGACACTTAATTAAATGTAATAATAAATCTACTCTCAGAGTTCAGTCAAGTAGGATTTAAATTTGAATTATATCCTCTTTCAAGCATTGTCTGCTGATTTTTGCTTAATTTTGTTTCTCTTTCTTATTATTTAATAATTTCATACATATGTGCATGGATCATAATCATATCTACCCCCTATTCCTTCCCTCCAAATCTTTCCCATCTCCCCCAACACACAGCTCTTCTACATTCATGTCCTCTTGATTCTTTTGTACAACCTACTGAATCCAAGTAGTGATGCTCATGTACAGACCTTGCAGTGTCATCCACTTGGACATTCTTTCTGCCCCTTCTCCAATGTTATTCCCTAAGCCTTGAAGGAAGGTGTTGATACAGATGACCCACCTACTGTTGAGCACCTATAGTCTCTTATTATCAGTAATTTGAAGAGCATTAACCACTACCTGATACAGTTAGAAGCTTCTCTTATCAAGACAGAGAGCAGCACAAACTTATGGCTATAAACATAAATATTTAGAAATTATTTTGACAACATGATCATTTGTCAGATGTGAACTGGCACTCCCCTTGTGCCTATCTATGACTTCCTTGCCCATGGAGTTTGACCATGTTCATAATACATGTATGAATTTCTTTCTATAACTCGAATTGCTAAATGGTCTTACAGTTAAAAAAAAAAAACTGGTACCAGTTATTGGGGTAAAAGCTAAAAGATCAGAGAAGCAGAGCAAGCCACAGCCACCACCTCTTACCTCACCAACTCCTCAGCCTGAAAAAGTTCCAGCTGAAAGTGCTTTAGCTGAAAGGGGTTCCTCAGCCAAAAAGCCTCTAGCTGAAAGAATTTAGTTGCTGTCTCCTCATGCCTTATATACCTTTCTCTACCTACCACATCACTTCCTTCTTAGTGTTGGTACTAAAGGCATGTGTGCTTCTCAAGCAAAGGCATGAGATGTCAAGTGCTGGGATTAAAGGTGTGTTCCACCACTGCCTGACTCTGTTTCTCTTCTAGACTGAGTCAATTTCATATAGTCCAGGGTGGTTTTGAAATCACAAAGATCCAGATGGACCTCTGCCTCCTGAGTGCTAAGATTAAAGGAGTGTGTCACCACTGCCTGGTCTCTATGTTTAATCTAGTGGTTTATTCTGTTCTCTGATCATCAGGCAAAGTTCATTAGGGTACATAGTATATCACCACATCTTTCTAGGGGCAGACATCAAATCCAATCAGAAGAGTGGTTATTTACCCCTCACAACCTTTTCATTATTGTACCGGTAGTATATCTTACTGGGAAATTTGGTATTATAGCATGCAGGGTCCTGAGCTGGGTAAGTCCTTACAGTATTTTCTATCACTCAGGATACTGGGTAGAACCTTCTGGCACTGTGAAAGCTAGCTATTGGGAAGAGGTTATTCAAGACTGATTTCTCTATGACTACAATCAAATTGTGTGAGGGCAGCAGACCTCATCAACATGTAGTGGGCAATGAAGGGCACTATCAATAGTCTGTACTGTTTTGGGTACCTCTGGGGACTCCATGAGCAATAATTCTTAGGGAAGTAACTCATGCCTGGCACTGAGATTTTCATTTAATTACCCCTGTCTTCTGGGAACACTAATGTGTTCACTAATGTGGGTACTTCTGCTAAATTCCTTTTTAAACCTATATTTTTAATTAGTTTACACACTAGTGGGATTTCATAAGGTTTCTTCATACATCCTTAGTTTTAGTTAATCTTCCTCTATCTCTCTTTTGCCCTCCTCCCCTGGACGGATCCCTGGTTAACCCTAAGATCTTAATATTTACCCACTCCAGCTCTATTTTATCATGTGCTCTGCTGTTTCCTAATATAATTTTTATTGGGTTACTAATCATAGTTTCTCATTTACTTTTTTATTTCAATTTTCATTTTGTTTAACCCTTCTCTGCCCTATCATTTCACCATATCCACCACCATCTACCTGCTTGCATCTTTCTGCCTCCAGCATTCCCTCTCACCTAATCTTTTGAGTTTATAATAGTTACACAGTGCTCACAACAGAACAGTTAATATGCAGTTGACCAAGCAGAAGTCTTTATCATTGGAAAATCAGACCTGTAATTTAGGGATGAGGCAAATCCATTACCAATCTTTTATATTTCAGTATCTCGATGGTGAAATTGCCCTTGGACCAAATTCATTAGTTTCTATGAACAAACATGCAGGACGTCACTCTTAACCATAATTTATTAAAAGTACCCTTCATTCCTTTTTAGGTTTAGAATCCACACTTGAAAATACTGTTATGGTTTCAGTAATAGAAGTAAAATTTTCTAAGATCTGTAGAGATAAAACAGCATTAACATCAAAATAAAAATACTTCAAAAGAAAAATTTTATCCTTAAAGCAATTAATTTTGTTTTACTTGGATTTACTGATTTTCTCTCAAAATCTTTGGGTATGTGTTACCTCTTGCTCATCTATGTAATCGCTAATAGGACACTTAAGAAAATTTCTGGTTAAAGATTTCACTAAGTTTCTGTTTATATGAATACTTTCTGTGACAGCTTTATAACGTGACTTCAGAAACACCTTATTAAAAACTTTTAGTGAGTTTCATAGCCTTGTTTTATTTACTGAATAATCTTGGATATCTTTTGTTTTTCTTCCTGTTAAATTCATTAATCACAAACTCTCTTCAGGTTGCAAATGGAAAAAAAAAAAGATCAGTGCTTAAAATCTCTGATTAAGCAAAATTTCTATGAAGCTACACCCAGAAAACCTAAAAAACATAGGGTACAACAATTTCTACCATGACTCATGAAATTACATAGTCATCTGTATACTCCAACTGTCCCCTTGTGGGCCTTTCAACCAAAAAAACATAGGGTACAACAATTTCTACCATGACTCATGAAATTACATAGTCATCTTTATACTCCAACAGTACCCTTGTGGGCTTTTCAATATTTCAACACATTTACAGTAATTATTTATTTGATATGTAGAGAAAGCGCCACACCCATTTCTTTAAAAATCACACGTCATAGACCAAACTGGATTTTTCTCTACACAGGTCCTATTGTTGTGGTGGGTACCCCTTGATTATGGAGTTAGAATGAGGAGCCTTACTGGGAATTTCATTTTCTCAAAAGCAATTTGAAAAGTGTATAAGTAAAATTATTTATTAACCTACATGTCTCATTCATTATTCAGTTCAGAAAATTCTAACAAAACCTAGGAAACCATGTTTACACAGAACACACGGAAGATCCTGTGCAAGACATTGGTTCTGCCACAAGAGCAGAGCAGAGTCAATGTGATGTGGTTGAAGAAGAACTAAAATTCAACCAATTCTACTCCCCGGAAGGGCACGAGCACATAATCAAATGCAGAAACTGTCGATAGAAACTATCAATAATCCATCTTGGTTTATTTTAAGTGTAATGGAGTGATGTTTTCATTTCTGGAGTCTGTACATTTCCTAGAAAGTGAGACATCTAGAAGCAAACACTATAAATTATAGCCTTTAAGCCTTTTAGAGAGGATAAGAGTTAACTAAGTTCCTCAAATAAGTTTCCTATAACAACTTCATTAAACTTATGTGAAATAAAATTTAGAATTAAATCCTAAAATAATCACATATTTTCTCTTTCAGTGACATTTGCTCTCTATACATAGGGACAAGAACTCGATATATTACTTTTATACTGTAAATGTTTTATATGGTTATATATTTCTATGCACAATGACAGTATTTACATAAAACACTCATTCCAAAAATCAAATTTTATACTCAACAGAATTTCAAGATATACTGTTTATCAATCAAATATTTAAAAAGTTGTTTTCTAGAGTTAGGCATAATTTATATATGCATATAATATATGTATTATATATGTCAAATATATATATAATATCTTTGATAGAATAGAATATGTTATAAAGAATAAGAGAAACTGAACACAGTATAACAAGTTACAATAATATCCCTGTAAGGCCTTCCTTTTTTTTTAAGGGAAACAAAGAAGTGAGTCTGAGGGAGAGGGGAGTTGGGGGCAGGGAGGAGTGTAGGGAGGGTATGTAACATATGAGAGAAGAATAAATTAAAAAAAGACTAAGAGAAACAATTACTCTTCTCAATGGATTTGATTGTAAATAACAAAATACATTTTGTAGTATTTAGAAACAATTGCACATGCATTCTAAATATTTGAAACATCATATTACAATATTTTCATCTTATTGGTATGATTCTTAGCATTGACAAACTGTGGTCTCTAGAAAGCAAATGTTTCCCGATATGCAATAGGAATCTTTTGACACAGTTCAATATTCAAGTTGAAGCCAATTAAATCTGGGTGAACCTTATGATTTACCTGTTTCTCAGAGTCAATCACTCCCTCTCTTACACACTTGTACCTTCTTTGTCCTATAATTCTGTCTGTGAATCCCTGCTGTGTTGGCTTGCATGGTTGTTTATATGATGTCTACCAGGCATGTGCTTTTTAAATAGTGTTTTTGTGAGATTCAAAACATCTGAGCCACTAATTTGGCTTCTAAGGGTCCAGTTCCATTCTTCTCCATATGGACATCTGTTTTCTCAATACTATATATGGATATGATCACACTTCCTATGAGTATATTCTTAGCATTTCTACTGGAAGACAGTTAACTGTTGTCTGGGGGTTTAACTTTTGGATCTCTTTTGTTGGCCGTAGGTGCCTTCAATTATGTCAATGCTGTCTAGGTCTATGTCTTTGCTATGACTGTGTCACTGCTATGACAACACTTTTGTGAAGTAATTTGAAGTCAGATGGTGGAATGTCTCCTGTTTTGTTCCTTTTATTCAAGATCACCTTGCTTCTTCAAGGGTTTTTTTGTGGTTTGGTACATATTTTAGTATTGTTTATTATACACCTTTGGAAAATGTCATTGACATTTTGACTGAAATTGCAACCTTAGGTCTACCAAAAAGTAAAAAGCAAAACTCAACCAACAGATAGAAAAGACAACATACAGAACAAGAGTGTTTACAAACTACATCTCTAAGAAGGAGATCATATCAGAATATATAAGAAACTCTAAGTCCTTGACAGCAGAAATAACAACAATAATAATGTACAATTTAAATCAATAATAGTTGTTAATAGGATGGAATGTAGAAAAAAATTGCTCATCCCCACTAATTACCAGAGAAATGCAAAACAAAATCACAGTGACTCCACCTCATCAAATAAGGAGGGCTAAAGTTAGAAGTAGAACCAGCATGTGATTTTCAGCTATGCTATTCCTAGGTATATAACTAAAGAAATGGAAATCAATATGTTGAAGAGGCATTTGCTCTCCCACATACATTGCAGCACTCCTAATAACAGCCGAGAATTGAAAGCAACCCTAATTTTCTACTGTCTTGATAAATAGATTAAGAACATCCGCATTGTAGATGTAATACTATTCATCCATATAATGGAAATCTGCCATTTCTAATAATAGGGATGGAACTGGAGATCATTGTGTTAAGTAAAATGAACCAATAACGAAAGATAAGCAGAGTGTGATCTCACTCATATGTAAAGTCTATTATGAAATTTGATCTCATAGAACTTGAGAATAGAACAGTAGTTAGCAGACAATGAGAAGAGAGGGGAGAGAAGATGGCAAGGTGGATCAATAGGTATGAAGATACAATTAGTCAAGAAAAGCAAATTCTGGAATCAGATTACAAAGCAGGGTGATTGCTTACAATGTTCTCTACGGTTTACAATACTAGAAGAAAGAACTGTGAATTTTTTTCAGGAAACAGACATGTTTAACCTGACTTGAACATCAGATGTCACATATACAGGATGAAACATCATCTTTCCACATTATATGGACCATGCTTATGGTTTTATGTACCAGCTAAAATAATTTGATTCCTAGGTGAGTAGTTCTTTTATCTTGAGCTTTGAAGTTCCTCTGCTTAAAAGCTTTGCCTTTATTGAGCAATTTCATTCAGTTGCTCACTGCAGAGAAATGCTGTCACTGTACAGTTTTCTATACTAAAAACCATCAACATGGCCTGTGGTCTACACTGTGAATTAATTAAGTAAATAAATTAATTAACTAAATAAAATGTATTCATTTAGTGTTTTCTATGTTCCAAGATCAGGTTTAAACTTCGTGGACTAGGTATAAAGGCCCTTTGAACTTGGCTAGTCAACATTTTCAACAAATTCTCCAAAACGCCATCTTCTGCACTACACTGTAGCTAATTATTTTTCTTTTACTTTTCTCCTTTTACAAATTTTGTGATGTCTCACTTTCTAAAATTTTCACATTAAAACTTCTCTTTTCTTTTTCAATTAATCTAATTTTAGGACATAATCAAATTGTTCCTCCATGAAAATTTCACAAATCAGCCCAGATATGACTAATTTACTGTCTATTGTACTCAATTGTTTTTTAATTGCAGGCTCCTTTCCAATACATTTAACTTTACTACATTGATTTTTATTATGGAAGTCAGAATCACATAACGAAAAGAATCAGCTTTAGAATTTGATCATCTTTTAGTTCAAATCACTAACACACAATAGCAAAATGTATGTTAGCAATACAATCTCAGTTAAACTTCTCTCTGAATGTGTTCTCTACCAGAAAACTGGCCATCACTACTTTTTCAGTGATCAGAACTCATTGTGATAGCACTGCGGTTCATGGTCTGTTATTTCCCTGTAGTTGTATAAGTTTTGCATTTTTGTTTATCAATTAGTGTGTGAGCTCTTCAGGGCAAAAGAATTTTTTTATTTATTTAATATTTTTATTTTATGATTAACTTAATTTCACATATCCGCCACAGATTCCCCCGTCCTCCCTCTTCTAACTCCCCAGCCCTCCCCCCAATCCACCCCCATTCTCGCCTCCTCCAAGGCAAGGTCTCCCCTGGGGAGTCAGCCCAGCTTGGTAGACTTAGGCAAGGCAGGTCCAGTCTCCTCCTCCCTACACCAAGGCTGAGCAAAGTGTCCCAGCATAGGCCCCAGGCTCCAAAAAGCCAGCCCGTGCACCAAGGACAGGTCCCGGATACCCAGCAAAACTTTCAGTCATCATAGACAGAGTGAACAGGACATTCCAGGGCAAAAAAAAATTTATAAATGCTATCATACAGTAGAGGATCACAAAATCTTCCACAGTCATGGAGATTTTATTACTTCATTTGACTACTGATACCTTTGGAGAAAAAAAGATTAAACCACAGACACAAAAATATAACACACTCTGTCATCAAGCAACAGCTGAATTTTTTGTGTACTTGTACGTACGTGCTGCACATATATTAATTGTTTACGTAAAATTACACATATACCTGTATAAAGGAAAATATATGTATATATCTATATAAACTCTCACACCTATGCATATGTATGTGTATATTCTCATATATTTACAGCCAAGCAATTAAGTCAGGTAAGAACTTGCTTACTCTAGCTTGCCATGTTTTCAGTTAGCATAGCTCTACGAGAAATTATGTCCGAGGTAATATACTTTCTTGGAGAGAAAATTATCAAAATTACAAGGCAGATTTCAAGACTCTACTTGAAGAGGGTTAAAAAATGTGTAGTTCAAACTGATCGTGCTAAAACATCTTGCAGGAAGATCAATATCTCACTAAAATACCCCCAAATCTATCTAAGATTACGCTAATTGAAAATATATTTCTCAAAAGACATGATTTAAAGAACATTTAGGGAGAATTATTGATCCATTTACTGCACTGAACAACGCCCCATTTTCCACATTTTGTTTCTCACATTAAAATCCAAGCACACAACTCCGTGGCCATGCCCTTCATTAGTTCTTCCCAGTTGGAAGGCCTGGCTCGTCTCTCGAGGGAATGTTCTCGCTATTTATTATTGATTTTATAGCTCAAAAAAATGGAAGTGGGCAGTAAATGGCTGGGTTTCAGATGAGGAAATAACCACTCAGAAGAAGAAGCCAGCTGGACCCTTGTGATAAATTGCTATTTTCGGTTTGAATTTTATACCTAGTTATAGGTAGTACAGGAAATTAAGCTCCATATGGGCAAAATGCTACTGAGGGAACAGCAGCAAAACCTGTGTGTGGTTACAGATGCTTCTCACGCTCTTTGGGGACCCACTGTAGAGGAAACATGTTATAATCACGGATTTAGGAATAATGAAAGACTTGGCATTCATCTGTTTTTCGTGGATTTACCAGAGCTGAGATAAAGAAAGCAAACACACACAAATGCTAGCTGTGATAGCATTGAAAGAGACTAAGCAAATGCTTCCTGAATGAGATTATATGGGTGCAGACACAGCCCCACCGCCACCGGCCACACACACACAC
The DNA here is from genome assembly GCF_007827085.1 of Peromyscus californicus insignis. Lineage (NCBI taxonomy): Eukaryota > Metazoa > Chordata > Mammalia > Rodentia > Cricetidae > Peromyscus > Peromyscus californicus. Next base: position 24,761,673 of record NW_026294480.1, read on the forward strand.
ACACACACACACACACACACACACAAACACACACACGCCCATGCACATGTGCATACACACTCCTCATGCTACCAACAACAGCCCCTGAATTCACTTTTGGAACAATCGCAATAATTTTAAGTAATGATGAAATAAATTATACATTGTAATTGAAAAAAAAAAAGTCTTGATGAATTATTGAATTGTTTTTCCTGAGTTCACCATATTGTATTGGTCATCTGAGACCACTGTAACCTGACACCATCTGTAGGTCAGGACCAACAGTAAAGAGTTATTTTTCATAGTTGTAAAGGGTGGAAAAATCTAAGATCAAGGGCGGTTAGCAGACCTGTTATGACATAAAAATCTACTTCCAGGTTAGAAAGTGGTTGTCCTCACAGTATCTTCCCACAGAGGGAGAAAAAGGGAGTGGAGAGGGAGAGGTAGCAACAGATTGGGGGGGGGCAGGGGGATCACATGCAAATCTATCCTGAGAATGGCATGAATCCCCTTAATAAGAGATTCTTGATTTTTTTCTCCCTTGTCAAATTTCAAAATTTTTAAATGATATAGATTGCTTTGCTACTCAAAACACATATAGAACCTTATTTTCTAACTACAGAAATAAGGAAACACACACACACACACACACACACACACACACACACACACACACACACCATGTACACACTCACATACACCTGAAAGTTAAGGAAAAAATGTTTACATTACTCAATATTTTAAATGATTCTCATGTTGGCATTAATAAAAATATCCAATCGTTTTATGTTTATCATGCAAAATTAACTGCTGATTAACAGTTACATGCTATACTTATCTTCCTTAATAGTTCTGAATGCTTAGGACATTATCTTTTATTAATACCAACATCATTAACAATAGAAAAACATTAACAGATTTTAAGATTGCTTTATACAACATTATATTTTTTTGAATTAAATGTTAGCATATTTTGAAAATGTGTCAACCCAATTTTGTCTTTGGGTGGTTTTAGTAATAATGACTTATTGGGAAATTTTGATGTGCCATGCACTCAGGAGCTCCACATACTTTATCTCACTTAATTCTCCCAACAATCAAATAAGGTTGATTCTAATATCACCTCCATTTTTAAAATAATACTTTCATGTATTCACTGAATAGTTGATGCATGCATACCATGTATCTTGATCATATCTACCTCCACAGAACCCCTTCAATTCTATAATACTCTCCCATCATAACTCCCTTTCAATTTGGGGGGCTTTTTCATTTTTTATTCTTTTGTTTATAACTGACTAAGTCCAGGTGGTTACGTCCAGGTGGTTATATTCATATGTGCAGGAAGATATTACCATATAATCACAGTGGGTAACAAAGAGCAAGGGCAATAGCCCGAATTGCCTTGGGTGCCTCTGGGATGTCTCTAAACAATAATGCATAAGAAGGAAACCTGTGCCTGGCACTGGGATTTTTACCTAATACCCTGTGTTTGCTAAGTGCGGTGTTGTTCACTAATGTCATTGTTCAAACTTCTTTCCTGTAAGTTATTTTTTCCAGGAAATAACTGATTCGTCATATAAAGGACACATCACAGATTTAACTTTTCTGAACTCTCTGTAGTATATGTTGCCTATCTGTAAGTTGAAAAGGTCAAAATAGGATCAACTTGTTCAGGAAAAAAAAGACAGAAAGTTGTATTTTCAGTGGTATACACTAATTTAAAAAATCACATTGAAACCATAAGAACGTGATAAATAAAAGTAAACTTGTGACATTTTTTTCAAGTCCTCAGTTCCCTAATCTTTCACAACAGGGTCATTTCTTTTAGAAATTATTTCCTTCAAAATGGCCTTATAAATTTCAAGAATAATATTTTCAATAGAAATCAAAATTTTCCATATTTCTGAGGTATTGTCTCCATTGTAGAGCAAACTTTACTTTTATTGTATTAGAGTTTATCAAATGATAAACAGTAGTAGATAATAAAGCCACCAAGACCGTGACAATTTGGCATTTAAATCAGTCCCACTGTCCTTGTTCTCTTAAGGATTTTTATTTTATTTTTGAGATTATAGTATTTTCCCATTCCCTTTCCTCCCTCTAAAGCCTCCCATACCCCTCCTCACTCTCCTTCCAGTGAATATGCCATAGGGGATGGGGAAAAGTCCACATGGCCTCAACTCCGCACAAAGAACTATAGGTAACTGAGGAAAGCTGGGGGCAGATTTTCCGAGGGAAGAGCACACCAATTGTTTGTCCAATGCCCAATGATGAGCCCTGAAATCATACAAATCAAGTAGCATTATACAGACTGATCATATTATATATGTATATATGTATAAACATATATACACATGCATACAATAACAATTAGTCATACTGTTTTTAGTACAGAACCTAGCCTACATTCATACTGCCCGATCAACCTTGAAGATATTGAATACTCAGTTCATTTGGGAATATCTTAAAACAAATGCAAAAACATGGTAGACAACTATGGTAAACTGGATGAAACTGAGGAACACAAACCTCCCTGAAAGTGATAAATAAAATAAAACAACAGATAACTGGACATAATTAGACAGTGTAACTAAAGCATGACTCACAGTCAGATATCCAGATAAGCATGTGAGCAGAAATTTAATAGAATTCACTGGGCTATGGGACATTTGTAATAAGATGCATGTGAGTTTTCAACCATACCTACCTTTTTAATACTGAATTTACATGTTTGATGGAGAAATGTTGGGTTTGGCAACGTCCAAGAAAAACAGCATGCTGTTGGTGGGCTTGGATGTCTAAAAGGAAAAAGCTGTTCTTGTCTTAAAATTTCCAAAAACTTTAGCAACTTGATCATTGATCTTATCTCATCATCCTTTAAAATTCTGAAATCTCTCTTTTTATGAACATAAGAAAAGATTCAAAGACATCGCCCAAGTTGAAACTAACTGCCATTAACTTCAAAGAATTAAAAGCCAGTTCACTTTCTGAATGACTCTGACACTCATAGAAGACATCCTCTAGAATACATTGAGGTCTGAGGAGAAATAAGTAAGTGTCCTTCATTATTTCTGAAACTAGTAATGGGTGTGTTCTAGCAATAAGTCTCAGGGTATCTTACATGATCATCCTGCCCTCACATAACAGAACATGCCACAATAGAACAGAAACTATAACTTTATGAAATGCAGACCCTGGAGTTTCTCCTCATCAAAATATGGGTTCCATATGTCCTCTTGGAAAAGAAAAACTGTAAGTAAATGCTGACACTCTGTACATCTACAAAACAACCCTAAATATTAGGAAAATACATCCATCCTAAGTCATAATGTCATAATTATCATTATTTGGAAATGTCTTAGATTTCTATTTTTAAAGGAAAAACAGATTTAGGCTAAACTATTATCACTTCATTAATTATATCTGATGAAAAATAAAATAGAGATAAGAAATTAAAATACCATCTAATAATCAGCAAACTAAATACTCTTTTAATACGATCTATAATATTGAAAGATTAATCAAAATAGCATTACTCAAAGTGATTACAATGTTTGGATGTGAAAAAAATTAATAAGACACAAACACCTTATAATAAGAGGTTATTAAATACTTTCCTCTCTTAAACAGGATAAATTTTTCAAAAGATTTTTCCCATGAGCTCCATAGTTAGACCAATAATCCAGAGCAGATGTGGCTAGGCAAATAAGAGTAAGAACAAACAAACAAGGAAAATATAGCTATTTTTTTATTCTTATTCAGTCATTCTCAGTCCATCTTTTTTAGCATTTTAAATAACAAAAATAACACATGAGCTAAATGCAGATAATGGTACTTTATTTATAATAAATATATTTATAATGTTGAATATGTAAACCAGTCACAGCACCTTCAGTTTGTGATGCTGATGCCCAGAGGCCGAGTTACCACACAGTCTTAAATATATCTGTATGCATACAGATGACAAAACTGATTTTAAAGTATGCCTTGCCAGGTGTGGTTCAGATAAGTGTGTATCCTATGCCAAGATACATGAAGGCTGTCCATGTATGAAACTGGTTGATCATGAGCACGCAATCACAGGAACATATCTCAGGTGGTACATTTTACTTTTGTCTACTATAGTGAGAGGAACACAATATATGCATCTATACAAGTGTGTGCGTGTGTGTGATCTATTCCTTCTCACACACTTTCACATAGGTGATTTCAGGAGATCGAAGAGATGCCTCGGTTACATAGTGTGTGAATCAGTAGCTGTAAGAAAGAACAATTTGTGAAGCAGACATATCGGAGTATCTCATAACCCAAAGTAGAGCCAAATAATCCCAACTCAAATACAAGGAGTTAAGCATTACCGTTTGCAGATTTCCAACCCTCTTGAATCATGCTATCAACACAACTTAGTCATCAAATCCCAATACCATATGTGTGATGGTTAGTTTTGTTACCTAGACACAAACTGAAATCACCTGGAAAAAGAATCTGGATGGGGGATTACCTGTCTACTTCAAGTTGGCCTGTGGGCATACCTGTGGGGAGATTGTCTTGAATGCCTTAACTGGTATGGAAAGAATCACCATAAATATGGTGGCATCTTCTGGATCTTCAGACAAAGGGGTAGAAGGAAAGGTGTTCACACTTTTTGACCACTGGCCTTCATTCTCACTGAAAAGTTCTTCTACCTATTGCCAATGATGATTACCCATTCATGGAAATAGAACCAGCTTCTTAAGGTTTCCAAGGTAAACTAATTACAAATGACTTTCTAGGAATCCTCCAAGACTCCACCACCACACTGTGACTACAGAGGCAATTGCATTCCTAGAGTAAGCAACTACTGGGTTCTCAGCCTCTCTGGTGTAAGACAGTCATTGCTGGACTGCTTCAACCTTATTACATAAGCCATGTCACTATGAACATGCCCAATCTCCTCTGATAAATCCTCTATTAAAATGTATTCATTATATAGTTTCTGTTCCTCCAAAGAACCCTGACTCACACAATGGATGGCACTTGCAATTTTCCAATATGTAATATTAAGTAACCCAGCTACAGTTGAAGACCAAGCAATTCATTTACACAGATATTCAAAAGCGGCTGATCCTCCCCTACATGCAGTAAGAATTGGAAGTATGCTCTCCATAAATGCCAAAGAGAGAGCTTGTACCAGGTGGGGAGAATAGGAGTTCTAATTCTCACTCACTGCATCTTAGACAACAATTTTGTTTAAGTCTCCTGAGACTAGATATGTTCATAGGCAACAAGTCATAAGAAGAGATTTATTATTTATAAGGCATTACTAGATAAAAGAAGTCTAGGATAAAGGCTACAGTAAAAGTAGAGCAGGTTTTCAAAGCCTCAAGAATGCTGTCTGGATAGTCTTGACTAAATGTCCTCTATGTGTAACAAACTTGAAAAATCCTATGAAAGTGGGCCAACCTAGGTTATACATACTTGGTACACATTGAGAGGACATGGTTCTTCTGACTCTGAAAGGAATGAACTAGTACTGTGATAGCAGCTTCTCTGGCCCAAGATGATAATGCCCTACTGCAGTGGTATTCAACCTGTGGGTCATGGCTCCAAAAGACCATTGGTAAACAGACATTTACATTGTGATTCATAACATTAGCAAAATTACAGTCATGAAATAGCAACAAAAATAATTTCATGGTGGGGGGGGCCACTACAACATGAGGAACTGTATTAAAGGGTGGTAGCATTAGGAAGGTTGAGAGTCACTGATCAGTATAACATGAGCAGGCCCTGGTTGTTTCAGGCAGCTCATACCTGTCATGGCATACAGAATTCTTAACATTCTAATAGTTATTCTGAGAATCACATGCAGCAAGATGGGTTGACAGGAAACCTGGTCAGTACAAGGGCACTTGAAGTACTAAGAATTGATTGAGACATATTGAAAGTCAGCAAAGCAGAAAGATTGTAGCCACAAAGGTGGCTGCTATAGTTTGATTTTGGATGTCTCCCAAAGTCCTATATGTTGAAGGCTGTTTTGTAGAGTGATGCTATTTAAAAGCGGTAGAAACACAAAGAGGCAAGGCTTAGTGAGAAGCCTTAGGGCTTTGGGGGGGGTGTCCCCAAGGGGAACTATGTCAGCTTGATGCAAGCTAGAGTCATTTGGGAAGAGGAAAACTCAATTGAGAAAATGCTTCTATAAGATTGACTTGTTGGCAAACCTGTAGTGCATTTTTCTTAACTATTGACTGATAGGGGGAGGCCCAAATCATTATGAGTGGTATTGTCCTTGGGCAGGTGATTCTGGGGTATAAAAGGAAGCAGGCTGACAAGGTCTTAAAGAGCAAGCCAGTAAGCAGCACTCCTCCATGACCTCTGCATCAGCTTCTGCTTTCAGACCCCTGCCTTGAGCTCTTGTACTGATGTCTCTGGAGGATGAATTAGTTATAAGAGGAAATAAACCCTTTCCTCCTCAAGTTGCTTTAGGTCATGGTATTTTATCAAAGCCATAGGAAAAAAGGCGGGTATTCCTTTCTTCCTATAGTCTACCATGAGTGAACAGCTCTGCTCTGCTGCTCTCATTACAGGACCCTTTCCCCCAAATCAAGACCAATTTATCGTGGTAACCTCTGAAGCTATGAACCTAAATAATCCTTTTTTTATTTTTAGTTTGATTGTTGTAGTATGTAGTATAGCAATGGAAATATAATACAATGGGTGAGCAGAACCACAAAAAAGAAACGTAAGTGTCCAGGGTAAAGTCTTGAGAATATGTTAATCCGAGTGCAAACATGTACAAGTAGTGTCTGCTATATTGATAAGATAAGCAGAAGTTGATAATTGCTAAATGATTACCATTGGATGCTGCTCTGTGATTAGTTAACTGGACAAAGATTAAAAACAATTGAGATGAGTGAGTTCACTTTTGAACTACCCTAAGAAAACATACCATAGCTAAGTATTTGAAAACATTTTGATTTGGCAGTCACTTGCTATTGGTAAGTGCTTATATCTCCAATAAGTTCATTCCATCATTCTGAACCATTTGATATGGGCAAGCAATTCCTTGTAAGAGGATTTCTTTCTTTATAATCATGCAGTGAAATTAGGAACAGTAAGCATCTCCTGCTGCATTCTTCCAGGCTGTAAAATTATTTTACTAATAAAATCAATTCTGAAAGGGGGTCATAAAATATTATCTTTAACACTGCCAAAGGTAAACCCCTTCTCAGGTCACTCATATTGATATTTTGATATTTTCAAGTGAAGAAAAGCTTGAATTTGTGGAGGTAATTGCTTAATCACCTTTCCCATTATATTAAATATTCTGTCAGAGTAAGAGTTCCAAATAGTGACAAAAGACAATCTACTAACATTTGAACTCTTCGTGAACAACTTTATTCATGAAAGGGCATGCTGTGCAACGTTTTATGTTATTTTTTTTCCTCTACATAATAGAGGGATCTTACTATAATTAACAGGCTATCATGGCAGCTTTTCTAAGGAGAAATGAACCGACTACTAATTAATAGAAATGGCAAGTAGTCTTGAAAGTTCTCCGTACCTCCCCTTGGCCCAACAACATTGCATTAGCAGAATTGGAAACTGCACAATTAGACTTTTCCAATTAAAGAAATCTAAAGCAGTATGAGCTATGCATAACAAAGTTACATGTTAAGGTCACTGTCGGGTCACACAAAAGTCAAACAGTGACTCCTCTTCTAAACAAGGATGACAATTTGAAAGATAATGATCATAAGACTGTGGAATTTGGAAAAGTAAGGGAAGTATGACATAGTTGAAAATATAGACTTTGAATTAACAATCTAGAAAACTTGTAACAGTGATAGAAAAAAAATTGACAGTACTTTTTCTCCCTAAAGGCATAGTTTCTCTCTGAACAAGTTGCCAAGTAGAAAAAAGGAATCAAGAAAAAGTACTACACAGAAAGTAAGTATCATGAATGAAATTATTTTGTAAGTTATGATCCCATGCTCATGGGCAGGTGGGGGAAACATACAGTCTAATGTTACAGAATTTCCAATAATATGAATGGCACACCCACAAGCTGTCAGCTGTTGGTGGGAGAAAGATCCAGGACTAAGTGGCTTGGCATAGGGAATTAATTTCAACTCCCTAGGGATATGTGAAGCTAAGCACTTTGTCAGGAGTGTGCTCTTCATGTCTTCCTTTGAGAAGACCTGTGTCTGTTTTCTGCCCAATATTGCATGGGTTATTTGTGAGGTTTATGTTGGAAGAAGGGCTTGTAGGGTTTTGTTTCCTTTTGTTTTGCTATTGAGTTGCATTCCTTGCGTATTTTGGTATTAACCCTTTATCAGATGTATGGTTGTAGTTCTCTTCCACTCTGTCTGTGGTCTCCCTACTCCATTGATTGCCTCTTTGCTGTGCAGAGATACTTTAATTTGGTGCCACCTCATTTGTTTATTTTGTTTACTTTGCTGGCTATACTTCTGGATTGGAATTCAAAACAATCACTTCCCAGATCAGTGTTGTAGCTATTTCCTCCTAGTTTTGTTTAGAAGTCTTATGCTTTCTTTCAGTCACATAGGGATTTTTAATCCATTTTGAGTTGCTTATACAGCTGGAAAGTTATGTGAATGAAAATCCATTCTCCCAAATGTGCACACCCACCTTGGTAGTGACACTTAACAGACACATTGCCTTTTCCTTCCCAAGTGTCTGTCCTAATAAGGGTTCCTTTTGCTGTGATGAAACAACATGACCAAAAGCAACTTGGAGAGGAAAAGGTTTATTTGACTTACCCTCCCACATCACTGTTCATTATTGAAGGAAGTCAGAGCCGGAACTCAAATGAGACAGGAAAATGGAGGCAGGAGCTGATGCAGAGGCCATGGAGGAGTGCAGCTTATTTACTTTCACTCTATGGTTTGCTCACCTTGCTTTCTTTTAGAACCCAGGACCACCATCCTTGGAGCAGCACTACTTACAGTATGCTGGGTCCTCCCCAATCAATCACAAATCAAGAAAACGCTTTTCAGGCTTAGGTATAGGAGATCTTATGGAAGCATGTTCTCAACCCAGGTGGACTCCTCTCAGACGACTTTAGCTTGTGTGAAGTTGACAAAAAACTAGCCAACATGGTATCCTTGATACTCTTGTCAGAATTAAATTTATTAAGTAATAAATAGATGAATTTATTTCTAATTCTCTATCTTATTTTGGCCAGGGTGTCTGTATTTATGCCAGTATGTATTACTTTATCTTGATAAGAAAAATAGTAATATAATATATTTTGAAATCATGGGCTCTGTTCTAGAAAACTTTGATTTTTGTTTGTCTGTTGTTTTGGATTGTCTAGCCATCCAAAGCATTGAAATCCACATATCAAAGAAATATCTGCTATCAATGTGAAAATATAAAAAAATAAGATTTTTCTCATTTAATAATAAAAGTTGTGTTATTTTTTCTAAAGCAATATCACACTCCTATGTTCATTACATAATTATTTATAATAGTCTAAGAATGGCAGCATTTTAAATATGTATCAGGGAATAAATAAATATGGTGAAATGTAATAAGTATGTACTGCCAAATGCTTTTCAGCCTTTAGAAAGAAAGACATTCTGTAATTTGCAATAAAGTAGATAATTCTGGAGGAGATATGCTAAAAGAAATAAAAGAGGTTCAAAAAGGGAATTGTTTCAAATAATCTGGGTCAACCAAACATTAAATTAGAGAGGATAGGGGGAAATGTTACAGTGGGAATCACTGGTAAAAAGACGCCAAGTTTCAGTTAGATCATAAGAATAGTTTAGAGACACAGCATCCTTGTTGCAATTCATTGTCAAATGGTATTATTGAGACAGCAACTTTTAAATGTCTGGCCACAAAAACTATCAACAGGGATTGGGATCACAGATGTGTTTACCTTGTTTGATTTAATAACAAAATGTGCGCACATGTATCAACACATTACTGCTTTCTGTTCCATAAATGATACAATTGTAATGTGCCTATTAAAATAATACTGAATAATATTCTTAATTGAGACAAGGATGGAGGCTAGGCTTCAAAGACGTTTTGAAGTTGAGACTTGGGGCTGAGTTAACTTAGGGAAGAAACAAAAAGTGAGTGGGGGTAGTGGGGTGAGGGAAAGGGGCTTTCCAGCCTAAGGAGCCATTATAGCAAGAGGTCAGGAGATCAGGGAGACCAGGAAGTAAGATGTGTTTGAAGATATAAAAGAAACTCACATTAAAAAGCTTCGACTTTTCCAAGAGGCACTGGAAATAATAGGAGTTTTTAATGCAGAAAACTAATAGGAAATTATTTCCAAAGTGATCTTTGAAAAGTCTATGTTGACAAGGGCGTGGAGAGTGGGGCAGATGACGTTTTAGGAAGTGTTCCAGGAAGGTGGAAGAGAACTCATGAAAGGGCAATGGTACAGTAGTAATGGAAGATAAGAAGAGTTCAATAAATCTTGAAGAATTTTGAAGTTTATTTGACATGGCAAGTTAATGGAGGAGAAGACGTAAAGAGAAAATATGTTCAATGTGTTGTATAAGCAAGCCAGTGGTATCTGGTATGTTTTATTAGCAGATGAGTGTTGGGAGAGCAAGAGCTGTGTACCATCATATCCCAAAATATGAGGAAGAATAAAGAATGCAGGCTAATGTATGGCAATTTTAAATTATTTTAAGAGAGTGGAATAATTTTTAAAAAGATACATTTTCACATTTAACATAAAAAGTAAAACAAAGATGATGTTGTTGGAGAAACAATTACACACGTGAAAAATGAATGACAAAAAACGGGACCAAACACACAAAAGATTGGGACACTGAGCAGGAGCCCACACCTGACATTGCCTGGATAACCAGAGACCCAGGATAGAACCAAACACCAGTGGTAAAAAAGTCAAAAGTCAATGAAATGATTGCTGATGTTATTCTGCTGTACTCACAGACTTGTGGCTACCCCAATGGTCATCAGAGAGGCATCATCCAACAACTGATGGGAACAGATGCAGAGACCCACAGCCACACATTAGGCAGAGCCAGGGGAGCCACACAGTAGATGGGGAAGAAGGCTTGTAGGAGCCAGAGGATTCAAGGACACCATGAATACCCGACCCACAGAACCAACTAAGCAGGGCTCATAGGGGCATACCGAGAATGAATCAACAAACATGACCCTGTATGAGTCTGAGCTAGATCCTCTACGTATCCCTTACGGCTGTGTAGCTTGGTGGTTTTGTGGGACTCCTAATAGTATGTGTGTGGGCGGGGGGATGTCTCTGACTGTGTTGATTGCTTTTGAGACTTCTTTCCTCCTACTGAGTTGTTTCATCTAACCTTGAAATGAGGGTGTGTGACCAGTCTGATTGTAACTTGTTATGCTGTGTGTGGTTGATTTCCCCAGGAGACCTGCTTTTTTTTCCTAATTGTTAAGTGTTTATTGAGATAAACTACTCCTTAGCCCACATATTCATGTTTCATAGTTCAGGAACACAGGACACCAGTGAACTTCTATAGAGTGAAATCCAAAGAATTCTGTAGATTCTGGAGTCACTTTGCACTCTGGAAGATACCAGCCTTCCTCATCTCTTCAAAGTCCCTCTTGGAGTCATAATCCTGTAGAAACCTGCATACACCTTCTTTCTGGGTTCAGCCACATCAAACTTACAGGAAGTGGCAGCTCTCAGGGCCATCATGGTAGTGAATGTCCTCTACACCAATGTCCTTCCCGGTTCTCACAGAAAACCCTCTTTTTTTAAAAAAAAAGGAAACAGAGGAGGAGTGGATATGGAGGAGAGGGGAGGTAGGAGGTCTGGGAGGAGTAGAGGGAGGGGATATGATATATGAAAGAAGAATAAATTTCTAAAAAGAATGGAAAAGATAGACAAATTAGCTTATATAAAAAGGGAACAACAGAAAATTGAAGTTTTGGAGTATAATTTGACTTTTAGTTAACATAATGCAAATATAATAACCCCAAAGAATTCCAGAAGAAATTTAAAATTAAGTTTAAACAAAACTTCAATGTGTTAAATATTTTGAAGCCATCTGTATTATATAATGTGAAATCCATTTATATATATATATATATATATATATATATATATATATATGCTTGAGAATGAGTATCCTTTGGAGATATTAGGTGGCCAAACAAGACAAAACAAAATTGGAAAAGTAATGTTGTGTTAAAGTAAGGATAGATAGCCAGTGAGATGCTGTTCTCCCCTCAGGAACCTAACAAAAAATGTTTCCATATATTAAAGTAAGCCGCACATATTTGTCAACAATAAATCATGTCAAGCACTGTGTTTTTCTTTTATCTTTAGGTAGGCAAACGTAATGTATGTTGTGTGGAAATTAGTCTGGCTTTGGACACTGATACTTACAAACAAAGACTGGCAAATGAGAAGACTGGTAGCCCTCCCACATATCAAGAATGTCAAAGAGGAAATTGCTAACTTGGATGGGTGTGCATTGAATATAAAAACTGAAAGCTTCGAAGAAAGCATTGCTTTCTGTCATAACCCACACAAATGAATCCAATGATGGAAATGTCTTTCATTCAACTAATTTCCAAATTTATTTTTGTTAGAACTCTTGCAATAATTATGTTGCTAATTAAATTGACTGTCCTTTATTCAGCAAGTTTAAGGACTCGGAATGCATCAGGCAAGGATCTCAGGATAAGACGATTAAAGTTACTTCTGTCCCTGAGGTCCAGGGAGTTTAGAAAAGAACTGACAAGCAAATAAGCTAGTGCAATTTATGATTGATGAAAGACAAGGCCCGATGGGAGCCCATTAGAAAGAACTGAACCTATAAACAAGTGTGATCTTCCCAGAGGAAAACAGCTCAATTGAGATCTGCAGAATGAATGGAAGATCATCAGTGAAGACAGGAGAAAGTTTTCTGCAGAAAAAACATCCTATGCAAGTGCCTAATAAAGAAGTGTATGTGTTCCAAATTGAGCATAGAAGTGGAATATAATACTGAAAGGTAGGCTGCTTAACTGAGATGAGTACATTATCTCTCTGCTTCAGAATTTATACTGATGTTATACTGATGTTAAACAGTGACAGCAATTGCACAATCTGTCTAAGACATCATAGTAGACCAGTAGTTCTCTATTACATCTTCAGAAACACTCCCAAATATCATTCTAATTTTATGGTGACTTGAACTGTTTTCATTTATAAAGGAGGCACATATCAAGTATCAGGTATCACATAGATAATGGCTGCATTTGGGATATTTTGACATTCTTCAGAGTGGAAAGGCAATAGCATTTTTACCATTCCATTATCAACAAAGATGAGGTATCATTCCACGAGCCATGGAAGACTATCATTTATATCTCATTAACCAGAAATTTATTATAGAGTAATGCTCAACTCCAAGGAAGTTTGGGAGTACAGTTGTACTTTTCCTAGATGCTATTAGTTAAAGGAGCTAAGTTGATGGATATTAAGATGAATGTTAGGCCTACAAAGAAAATGATGAAATAATTCTGAATTTTATAAATAAACAATTTGAAACATATAAGAAGAGATCATTTATGATTCAAATTTTGACTCCCTTATAGGAAAAATATTCTCCCTTCAATATTTTCATTTGAAAAAGTAATACCTGAGAGGGAACTCACCCCTAACACTACCTTGAGGGATAGGCAGAGGCGGGATAGCCCAGAGATCTGGGATAGAATCAAACTAGACTGACAAAAATAAAATAAAATAGTCAATGAAATGATTCCTAACGATATTCTGTAATACTTATAGAGTGGTGCCTAGCCGAATGGTATTCAGAGATGCTTCACTCAGCAACAGATGGAAACAGATGCAGAGACCCACAGCCAAACATTAGGTGAAGCTCAGAGAATCCTGCAGAAGGGGGCAGGAAGGATTGTGGGAACCAGAGGTATCAAGAACACAAGAAAACCCACAGAATCAACTAACCTGGGCTCATAGGGGCTCACAGAGACCGAACCAACAACCAGGGAGCCTGCATGGGACTGACCTAGGCCTCTGCATGTATGTTACAGTTGTTAAGTTTGATCTTCATGTGGAACTCATAACAGAGGGAACAGTGGCTGTCTCTGGCTCTGTTGCCTCCTTTTAGGACCCTTTCCTCTTACTGGGTTGCTTCATCCAGCTCTCATAGGAGAGGAGGTGCCTAGTCTCAACTTGATATCCCATGGCTGGTTGATATTCATGGGAGGCCTTCCTTTTTGGGAGAAGAAGAGAAAGGGGAAACTGGGGTCAGGGGGCAAAAACAAACAAACAAACAAACAGACAAATAAATAAATAAATAAGAAAAAATACAGACTAGATGACATAGTTTCCCATGAGAGCTATAGAAGTATACAAAGTATTATTGGCTATTATTTCTGGGACCATGGCAAAAATATGGATATGAGTACTCAAATATTGCATACTATTACTAGTTGAACTGCAAATTTCTTTTTGTGGGCTGATTTAAGATGAAAGAATGCACTGAACAGTGTTTACTATTCAACTGGGTTTCACTGAAGCAATAGTGACTGGTGTACTTGGTGGACTACTAATTTCAGCCCCTATATCAAGTTCTTAAGACAAAAACTAAAATCACAGGATCTTTTAAATAAGTCTATGTGAGTAATTCTTGATACTTACCTGGTAAAATGGGGACTAAAACCACATTAGCCATCTTTACACTTTTCGTAAGCCCTACTCAAAGAAAAAAAATCTGGTTTCAAACTTTTCTCAGTGGCCCTAAGTATTGCATAAATTGAATGATACAGTTTCATTTCAAATGTATAAAAGAATTATAATAATTAGTATGGCAAATGAAGTTTGGCCTCTACACGCCAAGGATGCTCACTCTTGAAACAACATCTCCCAACACCCAGCCACCATGTGGTAAGAAACTCAGGTTGATCAAAAGCTGTGCAGTATTTTCATACTAAGCAAATCAGTGTCTATTGGGAGGAGAAATTTTAGGCAGATTACAAATGGGAAAATAATATAAAGGGTGAGAACAAAGAGGAGGGAGAAAAGAAGGGAGAGGAAGAGGGGGAGGAGAAGGAAGAGGCTCAGATCGCACATGGAAAGGTTCAATGCACAGGCCCCACTTACGAGTGGTAGCTGAGCTCTGAGTCAACAAGTTTTCATAAATGCCTGTGGAGAGTAAGGACTTGCTTAAACATCCAAACCAGGCAAATGTTCTGCTGTCCCAGGTCCCCTGCTGTCTGACAACAAAGATGTGTGTCAAACTCAAGTGAGAGCCATGCAGATCTCAGCCTAAAGTACATAGAATGATAAGGGACTGTAGTGGACAGCAAGACACAACTAGACCCATCAAAACTGACCGAGGAGGGGAGGCCTTTTCATAAGGTATGGGCTTTTTGAAAACCTGTATGTTTTATATAAATGTCTGTTTTGCTTGCATGTATGTCTGTGTATCACATACATTCCTGTTGCCTGTGCAGGCAGTAAGAGGAGGGCAGACCCCCTGGGACTGGAGTTACAGTTGCTTGTGTGCCACATTTTGGGTACAGGGAATCGAACTTGGATCTTCTGAAGCTCTTAACCACTGAGTTATCTTTCCAGCCCCAGTATCAATCTTTTAATACCAATGTTTCCATGTCAGATGCAGGGTCGGTGTTCTTTATGGATGTTCTGTGATTGAATCTTCACACAATTATGTTGAGTAGATTAATCATTGACCTTATTTTACAGATGACATTGTGTAAAATGGCCACCTGGCTAGGGAACACTTAACCTGTTCCGTCAGGACTTCTTTGAACAGGTTAATGGCCAAAACAAATGAAGAATTTCTCTTCAGGGTAAAAAGAGCAGAACCCTAGCTTCCTACTCTAACATGACTCATTTCTCTACCTACATCTGAATTAACAAGAGAAGAAATAGAAAAGAATGCAGAGAAAAGGGCAATAGGAAAAAAGACAGATGGCATTTTTGTGCTAAAAATAATAAGCAATCATGTGTTATGTCAGAATCATCATTCATTAAAGAAACTTTGAATGAGGCTTTACTATGTACCAGGAACAACTTAAGCTCAGGAGATAACAGCGGTAGGGTAAGAGACAAAACATCAGACCTGGCCTCAAAGCGGTAACACTGACGACAGTACTTTTCTTGTTAGGAAATATACCTTTAAAGGGCTAGAAAGCCACCTGGGCTAGAAAGCCACTCTGCTGAAGGCAAATTCAAGGATTTGAAGAGTTGGACTATAAAGCTGTTGGATTTCAATGCAGCCTTAAGGCTTTATGATTTTACTTTGCAAGGGACTCATATCCACTTTTCCTGGTCTGATAATCTAGGTCAGAGTGTGGGTAGTGGGCAGGAGTGGTGGCGACGGCTTTTATTCCAGGGCATTTTCTGCGAGTTGAATCAGAGATGTTATTTTGTAGGGGGTTTTCACCACCAGATTGTTCTTTCCTCTCTAGACTCAGCTGACCTCAGAGGCGAGTGACATATTTCTTCTCTGTATCTGCAGTGCCGCATAAGTCCCTAATGACACCACAGCTATAGAACAAGGAGACTCAAATAATGTCTATTTTTGGAGGAAACTCAGGCTTTATCGCTTTTTTTTTTTTTTTTTTGAAGGTGACATAGGAAAGTAGGGCAAGACTAATCACAGGTAAGATTAGATTTAAAAGAGAAAAAAAATCTTTTCATAAAACAGAGAATGTTATAACAGAAATGAATCATAGAGCTTGTAGGTAAAGGTGGGAAATCATTACTAACAGAGCCAAACCTTCAATAAGAACATGAGAGATCTTTATACAATGAAATAAGGTTTTAAAAATAGCTTCAAACTATCTTAGTTCATCCTAAAGTAATTCCTAAAATCTTCCACCCACTCAGTGAATAAAATATTGTATTTTAGCTCATTGGAAATGTATGAGTTGTGTTTCATAGGCAAAATATTGTTGTTCATGATCTAAAGTTAATTTCACTTGAAGGGACTTCCCCAATAACTTAGAAAGATCTTCTTTAATGCCAACTTCTGTTTTCACAAGATACTCTGATTTAAGTTATGGCTGCATTAGAAAAGCTACATTACAAAAAGGAAATATTACCACAAAGACTGAGTTCCCTGGAGCCCAGACAACCCTTGTCAGGGCTCTGAGGTAAATGTATTTTATTTAATCCGTGTGGTTTCTATCAGTTTCAGAGATCTGCTACTGCTCCATTCCACATCCTCTGAGGTGTTTTTATGTAGAAAGCTCACACTGACTCATTACAGGGAACAGCAGAATGCAGCTCTACTTGGCCCAGAAGGCTTCCATTGCCTTCAGAAGCATAGGAGCATGCTGCAGGCGAACATTGAGCATCCAAATGCACACTGCCTTGACAGGGAAATATTGCTTCATCTCCCTTGGATTTTACTCTTAACTTCATCTGATGAATTCCTTACACACACACACACACACACACACACACACACACACACACACACCCCTATTCATCACAGTTTTCAACTTTTCCACACATAGGCCATAGTTCTATGCCATATCTATGAGATAAATATTTTTTTTCTTTTCTTTTTACAAGGAGGTAGTCAGCTGGTGTTTTGTGTACAAGAGAAATAGCAGGATGTTATCTACATTTGAAACTTGGTCTTTGTTCTCCAATAATAATGGCACAGCCTAAAAAGACTTCTAATCCCCTTCACAATGTCAGCCCCGAACTAATTGGATAGAAGACTATCTATTTATATCTGGAAACTGTTTGATTTCCTGCTAGGACCCCCTTCTCTAGAGAATTCCAAATTCTAACACAGTTTCCAGTATCCACAGACCACAGAAAGACAATTTCAACATGATCCAATTTAGCCAGATGCTCTCATGTCAGGCTACGGTGAATGAGAACTTAGTTTTGTTGGTCCAAGTCAGATTTCCCTGGGCACATTAGATACACCTCATCCCTAGGCCTATGTTGTGTTGTTATGATTTCTCCAGAAATATTTTAGAAGTAAACAGCCTCAAAAATGATTTGAAGTTGTACTTTTGCCTGTCATTAGCTAATATCCAATATTAATTTATATCCACATATGACAGTTGTTTCCTTGTTCTGATGAAAAGGTAGTGTAACAAGAACAAAGACTTTCTACACACTGGACTGTGAAAAAGTCATCATCAGACTGCTAATTCCTGCAATTTTACTGCGTATGCTGCATGTAGTAATTTATCCTTACAACAAATTTGTGACTCAGGCATTCTCAGCTCCATAGTTCCCAAGTAGGTGTGCACACACAAAGGAAAAACTCAGAGGGTATAAACTCTAAGTTTTAAACAAATTAAATGTGGAGTAAGCACTCGGGCTACCATGGAAGAACACTTCCTAACATATGCAAGTCTCTGACTTTCAGTACCAGGGCAGAGTGAACACTAAGGTATGAGTTTATCGTTATCTTCTGGGATCATGTTTTTGCCATTTGCTAAATGTTTTATTTTTCTAAAGATCACTTAATACTTGGTTTGCTTGTCCACAAATATGATGAGTAAAGTAAATACCTCCACTTTTTGGTACTTTTTGTGAAGTGAAATGGAATGGCCTATATGTATTGGTCAGTTTTAATCAGCCTTTAAATACGGTCTTTAATATTGAGCCATGTGTCTTTACCTGCTTTTACCGAATGGCCACAGCACTTCCCATTGTATTTTCACTTGAAGGTTCTTCCACTTATTTTAAAGTGCCTCAGAGCCTGCAAGTCCTAGAAAATGCCTATGGAAGCCGGGAAGACATGAATTTGTGGATTCGTATTTTTGATATTTCAGAGATTCGTTATTTTCATTCATTCAGTTTCTTTTTAGTTCCGCATGCATGCATTGGCTATATTCTCTCTTCCAAGCCCTGCAGGTGGCACTGGAGGGGGAGAAATGAGAATGTAGGCTCTGCTGAAAGATGTTGCCTCTTTGTCAATAAAACAGACCCTTGCAATGCATTGGGGAAACCACTGTAAAAGAGGAGAAATTCACAAGAGGAACCTCCATTATAAGAACAGTTTATGAGAAGAGTTGGGGGAAGAGGTGATGCGAGAATGAGACACCAGGTACACAGGTGGAAGCATATTACCAGCCACAATGCAAGCAAGACAAGACAGAATCCAGAAGGCAACTTGGCCTTTTATGGAGACAAACTGACCTCTGAAGGGATGGACATTGTTTTTAAGTGCAGTATCCAGAAGCTCAAGACTTCTCTCTCATTTGGGTTGACATGCTCATCTCAATGTCTACAGCAAGAATTCAGACTGTAGGAAATGCCTCACGTTGCATAAAAAGTAATGACATGTGGTATTCAGCCCACTGAGAGGAATTCAGTCCCTAATCTGACCAGAGAATGTACTCTTTTAACACTAGGAAGAGATTCCAGTTTACACTTTGTCTGGCAAGAAGAGGTGAAAGAAAAATGAGTCAAGAGCTAACTATTTAGAACAAAATTATTTTCTCCTGTGACTAGGGATTATCAGTGGTAGAATACACTCCAATAAGGTGCTAATGTGCTATTACTTGAGGTACAAGAAAAAAAACAAATAAATTGATGACAGATAGATAGATTATAGGTAGAAAGATAGATAATAGATAGATAGATGATAGATAGATAGATAGATAGATAGATATAGATGATAGATAATGGAGGATGATAGATGGTAGATAGGTAGATAGATAATTGATAGAGAGATAGATAATTGATATAGAGATAAATAGATGATTGAGAGAGAGAGAGAGAGATAAAAGCCTCTCCCTGAAATACAAGATCATGAGTCCATAAGTCCAGAACCTACCCCAGCATCCATGTATTGTAGAGTCTCTGAGTAGATGTCAGATTTCTAACTACCAGAAAGCATCTGCATGCCCTGTTGTCTGTCTATCTGAAAAGGAATTCTTTACTTTAAAGTCAGACTGGGACTCATCTCAATCTGACCACTCTCTGTGCAACCCTACTGCAGATCATCATCTGACAGATGAGTTTGCACCGTAGGGATGTTATAAGTAACAAATAGAAATGGAAAAGAATTCCAGCTATGAATTAATAAGAGGAACACATTTACACCTAAGCATGCTAGACACAGTGACATACAAACATTGCAGTTTGCATTGGATTAAATAACAAAAGCAGTGTATCTATCAAATACTTAATGCAAATTTTTGAAAGAAACAACAAAAACAAAACCTCCTTCTCACTCTGTCTTTGTTATCTTTCTATTGCTGTTGAAAATATCATGACCAAGGAAACTTATGAAAGAGTTTTTCAGGGCTCACAGTTCCAGAGGGTGAGAGTCCAGGACCATGACAGAGGGGAGTGTGGCAGCATGCAGGAAAGCATGGCGCTGGAGCAGTAGCTGAGAGCTTACTGATCCACAGGCATAAGACAGATAAAGCTAACATGGGACGACATGGAATTTGATTTGCAGACCTCAAAGTCCTCCTTCAGCCTCCCAATTTGACATAACTCATTCAACAAAGACACACCTCCTAATTCTTCCCAAACAGTTTCACCAACTGGGTACCAAGTGTTCAAATATATGGGCCTACATATAAGAGACCATTCTCACCCAAACCGCCATGAACTCCACAGCCAGCTTAAACAGCATGCACTGCTTACTGAACCCCTGAATAAAGACTTCTAATACAAGAAACAACTGTTTCAATTGCTATTGTCTTACTCCATGGTAAAACTAACGTTCAATTTTGTAACATTCTTATTTGAATTGATTCTGCTTTCACAAACTGTAGTTTTTCACTTGCAAAAGTTAGCTTTTTTAATATAAGAGGAATACCTAACATCAAATCAATATATTCATAACAACAGCTCCATGTTTTTTATAATATCACAAATGACAAATAAAGCCACAGTTGTAAAAATTGATTATTTAGAGTTAGCTCAGATATTCAAATTCTCTTATTTGTTTGATGCTCTTGGGTGAGAAAACAGCAATGATGTTTGAAACTCATTCAAACTTTACCTTTGATTTCTCAAACTTCAGCATTTCTAGCAAGTCTGACATCCCAACACCAGCCTCCAGTGACTCTTTATTGCCTCTGTGTTCAAACCCCAGCTCCTTAACTTGGCATGATCTACGTCTCATCAACCTTTCAAGTCATGCTCACCACTAGCCAGTGAACATCCTGAAACAAAAGCCACTCCAAACTCTTTGAAGTCCTAGTCATAACAGGGCCCATGTTCTCACCAAATTTTCTTGACATCCCTTATGCTTGTAAAATCATCCCTCTGTTATCCACTTCATTTTATCTGTAAAATATTCCTCTATATTCATCTCTATAAAGCAGTTCATGGAAGAAGCTCTTTCTGTATCTTTTCTTCCTTTTGTCCTTTGCTAACTGCCTATATTTAGCTATTCTCTCAAAATTTATTCTACAACAATAACACAGCCACTTGTAATCTACATTCTCCATGATTTACAGCTATAGCTCTCCTGAAATTCAGAAAAAAAAATCATCAGGGGAAACTTTCTGAATGACCCATCTCAGATCATGATGTACACTGCCATGAAAACATTATATAGTAGTGATATCTAATTACTAATTTGCAAAGTTTGTTACTTTTCTAACCTAAGAAATGAAGTGAGCTTATTTACTCTCACTAACATTGCTCAAGTTCTAGTTGTTCTTGCCTCTTTCCACTGCATCTGCTCACTGTCCAAACACTGTCTAATACAGGTAATCATTACAAATGCAAATAGCATGGAAATCCTTAGTTAAAAGTATGAAATGCATTTAGAATATATGACTTTTGTCAGTATCACAATATGAAACAGAGAATCTAGCATAGAAGTTAACTCAGGAAGCATTGGTTATAAATAGTTCTGGTGGAGAGCTACTGTGGAGAAGGACAAAATAGAAGAAAGAGGATGTGGAAGAGGAGAGGACAAAGGAAGTAGATACAAAATAAGAAAGAGAAAAGGTAAGTCAGGTAATACCAATAAAGGAAAAGGATCTTTGGGAAAACTGTCTTTGTCCAAGGCCACACACAAAACCCAAGATGCCATCATGCAATACTCATACATGCTTTAAACATCTAATATGCTAAGGTTGTCTCAATCTGCTTCCTGAAGACTGAAAATAAGACAAGCAAAGCCTTACTATATACAAAGATTAATTATATAGCTTAGAATGGTTTTCTAAGGCAGCAAATTTTCATTGACATGCAAATCAAAATCCTTCTTTTGTATGAATCACCCTGAAAGTACTAATTAGAACTTAAAATTCTTGTTTGTAAATCATGAGTCTAATGAAATATGCTTCTGCCTTGGAGAAGTTTTTCCTCAGGGCCACCATATGACCAGAGAGGGTAACAGATGTTCCTTAGCAGATGAAGACAGCCTTTGATAGCTCTGAGAAGCCTGTGATAGCTGGGGTAGAGAGGCCCTATTGGATTTCTGTTAAGTAAGCACCAGGAATGGCAAGTGCTTCCAATAAGTGGCCCACCAGGCTTTTAGGTAGGTGAGCATCTGCACTATAGGTCATAGTCTCTGAAAGCAAATAACTTAAAACCCCTGATCCAGTTACCAAGAGGCCAAAGTGATCCACTTATACATTAGTGGGAGCAATTAGAAGCTCAGATGTGATTTGATTAGAACTCAATCTCTCTTGATTTGTATGTAAACTACATGTTGGACATTGTTGGTCTGTACATGTAAGCTTGTGTTTAACTCTGGAAAGCCATGGGGCAAGCCTACAGCAGTGTAGGAACACCACAAGGAGCTTGAGCTGCTGAAAATATTTACAAATCTTTCTTGAAAACAGCACTTTCCTAACAGGGCTTTTCTTTAGAGTCTCTGCTGCTGTTTATTGTCCTTGATGCAGAGGTACCCACCTCTCCCCCTTATTATTTTTTATGTGTAGCTACAAACCATGAACATCCAGAACTCAACAATGATAATCAGCATTTTTTTTTTTTTTAGATTTCAGCAGGCTCTCCTACCTTGTTCTTGCAGAAAAATACTCCTTTTGAAATCACGATTTCAAAGAGAATTAAAGAATAAACGTCAAGGGTGTAATTCTCCAATTTCCACTTATTTTT
This sequence comes from Peromyscus californicus insignis, assembly GCF_007827085.1. NCBI lineage: Eukaryota > Metazoa > Chordata > Mammalia > Rodentia > Cricetidae > Peromyscus > Peromyscus californicus. Next base: position 24,784,678 of record NW_026294480.1, read on the forward strand.
CCTTTAATCCTCATGAGCCCTTGACACTTCCTGGCATCTGCCTCCTCTTTTGTTTGTTTTTCACTGACGACACTGAAATGGCTCGGCTCCTAACCTCTGACCCATGTTCTCTTCTGTTACACTAAAATCACGTGTCGTCAACCCCAGAGTTTCTCAAATGGATGCATACACTGAATAGCAAAGACCGGAGATAGAACTGTGAAGTCATCTTTAATAGCTCTAACCCTGCCTTGCCCTCTGCAGCTGTTAGAGCTCCATCACACACCAAGAGAGGAGATTCAGCATAGATGACTGTCATCCTCTCTATCCTCCTCTGTTTCCTCACTTCTTAGGTGTTTCATGATTTTTGTTGGTTTATTTTTGGCTGACTTTAAGTTAGATCATTTGTTCATGGAAGAGTATGGTTTAGTTAAAAGAAATTAAAAAGCTGACTTGGGAAGAAAGCAAGAAATTAGTGTAAAGCTTTTCAGGTTTTTTTTTTTTAAATCCTCAGTTGGGCATGGTGGCGCAAGCCTTTAATCCCAGCATTTGGGAGGCAGAGGCAGGGAGATCTCTTAGTTCAGTTCCAGGCCATCCTGATCTACAGAGTGAGTTACAGGACAGCCAGAGCTAGACAGAGAAACCCTGCCTTGAAAAACAACAACAACAACAAAAATCTACATCCTCTCCCCCATTTTGTTTGAGATCCCAAAGTTTAGGAACTAAATAAAAGTGGAAAAGCCAGGGAAAGCAAAGGAAGCCTGGCAAGCTGTCCATTCCCCTAATTGTGGTCATTTTTTCTTTTTTTTGTGAGATTGCCCTCAGCTGAAAAGCACTGCCCCTGCTAGGGTTTCAGAGGCCGTTGTCATCTCAGTACGCAGCGATGCATTTGTGGCAAGGCCACACAACTGCCAGATTCGTAATCACTTTCACCTTATTATGTAACTTGAACTTGCCCTCTGTCTCTCAAGATGACAAAAAAAACATGCTAGATTATCTTATTCAGAAGCAAATTCCTCATGACCAAAGGGTGAAAATGTTGTTCTAATAAAAATTGATTTGCCCTGTTGAGTGAGGATTAGATCTCTCTTTGGGGGAAAAACATAACTACAATCCTGAGAGGATGGTATCGGTGGTAAAAGTCACAAAAAAATAAATGCTGATAGAAGGTCACCAGAAATTTCCTGGAAGTACAGTGACTAATGATTGTTTTAGTGTACAAGGTTTTAACTTGTTGTTTCTACTGCAAATGTCTTGATATCACCTCTGCTCTATCTTTCCAGCAGATACTTTACTTAACAGGGAACATATTTTGGATAGTTGGTCAGGAGTTGAGTTGGGGTGTGAATCATTGTCATCAAAGTTACTACACACAGAACTAAAAGGAGACAGAAGGGAGAGGTACCAGAAACAAGGGGCCAGAGTCTCCTCAATTTACAGAAGCCTTGAGGTTTCTTTGGCTCCCATCAGCTATGAACAGATGCCCAAGCAAGTCTCAGGGGTCAGAGAATCCCTGTTGACATCTAGGTTACACTTAATTATCTCATTTCCTAGCTAAGAACATTCATCCATCTGTCAGAGTCTCAGAAACACAAAACATTAAGGAGTCTTATGAGAGAGTATTTTCCCAGCCTGGCTGAGAAAGTCAAACTCTATAACCTCTCTCTTCCACTGCCAGCCTTAACGACAAATTTCAAAGAGACAGATAAGCAACCGCCTGAAAGAAATTCACTATGGCTTTATGAACCTGGAAAAATCAATCCCAACAGATATAATGTGTGCATAAGCAGACAAATCTTTTTTTTTCGACAACTGAAAGTGAAATAAAAAAATAATCAATTATTAAGTGGGGCATTTTTGTCATCAAACTGAGTCCCACTCAGCTTAGATCTGTATCATAAAACAGTTTATTATGACTCCAATTCAATGCCAAAGGGGGGAGGTTACAAAAGTTCTGTTCATCAATAATTCAAAGAGTTTATTTAATATCCTCTGGATTAACTTAAAATTTACTCACAGGAAGAATTATAAAGTTAGCATCCCTGGCAGAGTGCAAGCAGGCAGAAGTTTCTTCTCATCACCACGTGACATAGGAAAGCATGTTTCCCTCTAGAGACAGAGCTGCAAAGCACTGAATCACTGTTAAAGTATCCAAGGTACAGAAGAGGGAGAAGGAATGCTCACCCCACTGACACACTTTTCCATTCTTCCTAGTGCAGAGGAGTTATAACGCTGCTTAGACAAGGCCAATAAAACACTGAAAGCTCCCCAGAGGAGGGAGTTGCCCAGGAACAAGGTTTTATTAATTGCAGGGTTTATTAGGCATGAATCAATTCCCTGCTCGTCCTCATATAGCTTAGGTTCTCCATTCATTTATGGGAATTTTTTGGTCCAGAGTATTTTTATAAGCCTTTATCTTTTGGACCAGATGGAGGCTGGAATGGGGAATCATTCTTACTGCACGTTTTATGAATGAATATTTTATACTTCATAATGTCATTTTCTCCATAGTGAATTTTCTACCTGTTTTTGCTCTCCCTAATTCTTTTTGAAATCTTTTAATCTCAAAATAAAAGAAATAAATTCAGGTGGTTTCTTTACTTCTGAGAATTAAATTCTGTTTATCTCTGTATCCTCAGTTCCTGGTGAGTACATAGTTTAGAGTAGATGTTCAGTAAATATTTTCCAGGTGCATGACTAAGTTATCGAAGAGGGACCTATACTGTACCTCTGTTCTATTTTGCTCTCAGGTTTCATTTCCACCCTTCTTTGTTAAGCTCTCCGTCTGGGGAGCAAGGCTGGACACCATGATGTCATCAGCAGGCTCTCTCAATCTCTGGCTTACTCTTGATTTTTGGCTAATAGGAAGCACCACAAGGGCCCGGAAGGTAGGGGAAAAGAGTAAAGTTTTGATATTGGTTTTCTGCATCCATCCTTGACAGGCTCCTGGCAGGAAGAATATTTCCAGTCAACCAACCTTCTGCGTGTACCAACTGCCTTCTCTGTATTCCGGGAAGCAAATCCTTTCAAGCCCGGGCATGATGTGCCTCTGAGCAGTCGTTAGCCCCCGAGGACTCAGGGTCTTACTGGTATTCCTAAAGCATGCCATGACTTTGAAAGTAGTTCTTTTATCAAACGCTCCTCAATTACCCAATTGGTTGTCGTCTCCTTCCTGCTGGAACCCTGACTAATACAGCCTTACAATTTATGAAATTATGACCACAGTTCAAATGGTAATTGAATGAAAACGCCAACCTGTGAACATTAAGAAAAAACCCAACAGCTCAGTACAAGTTGATCTTGTACATTCCTTGGGCTTTTTTAAAAATTGAAGTCAGAATCAATTTCCATTTTTTCCTAAATAAATGTTTAACCAGTTTTATTAAGTTAGTAATAATATGGAAGCTTTGTGGGCCTGAAGAAGCTTTTAGGCATTTTGTAGCTCATAGCTGCAATAGCCATGAAAATATCTTTCTGCTTCAAATGTGTATTAAATTACACTTCAGTGAAATTTAAGGTAAAAAGTAATAGAAAAAAGAATACATATGGAATATATTGTTAAGCAAAGTTATTTATATCATTTTACACTATAGGAGAATATTACCAAATATTCATTTCTAGAGTAAATAAGGAAATTAAACCCCAGACCTATAAGCTTCTTTGATCACTATTAACTGTATTTTCTCATACATAACTGGATTGAAATTATAATGTTTATATTTTAAACATCTGTAAGATAGTAAAATGCACAAAAAATAAAGAAGAAAATCATTTCATACATATCTAATGTCTTAAATTTTCTCTAAAACAAATTAGTTTTGAGTGTAATGTTTTAGTATCTTTGCTATATGATAAGAATTTAAACTAAATCTGTATTGATTTGGTAATTTGAGAAAAATTAGAGACTGGAGAGAGCTCATAGATTAAAAACATCCAATGCTCTTCTGGAGGACCAGAGTGCAGCTGCCAGTGCCCGCTTCAGGAAACTCAGAAACAAGGGATCTGATGCCCTCTTCTGCTCTCCATAGGTATCTGTGTGTGTGTGTGTATGAAGCAAATACTCATAAACATAAAATAAAAATAAATATAAAAGCAAATACGAATCGCTTTAATACTTTTATGATCTTTAACATTTTAGAAGTGGAACTTAAAAATAACCAGCAATTTTCTGTTCTTCATCATACGAGCTTTATCATCATAAAGGAGTCTTGGATCTAGTGATAAGAAAGAAAAACTGATAGAAGCTGGAAAATATTAATTTCTGTACGTCTTCATTGGATTTGGATGTCCATGTTCACACTGCCAAATGGAAAGGTGAAATGACAGAGAGATAGCTGCATTGGATTGAGTTCCAAATGCCCTTCAGTGTCTCGCTCCGTCTTCCCCACGTGGAGGATGGAAGAGGTTTGTTTTCTTGTCTTATCTTTCCTCCCCACTTGCCCATGTATTTCGAGACTGGGAAGTAAGAAGAAGTCCTGCCTCTGCCAGTTTTCCTGACTGATTCACTTTCTGCTTGATATTTCTTTGCATACCGATCTGGGAACCTTGTGTTCCCGCAGAACCACTCAGCATGGATCTAAATGTCTAGTGGGAGGGAACTGAGAGTATGCCCTGAGAGCTCTGACCAGACAGAGATCAGCACCACTTGCTGGGGTGTGTGGTACCTGAGTTGTACCTACCTGATGCAGTTTTGATGCCACGCGTTTATCACCTTTCCTAAGGTTTTTCATCAGTTTGGTCTCTTCTTAAAGGGTCTTATACCCAGGCACAAATTTATAAGGATACAATTTATAATATCAAAAACCCAGGGCAGATTTTTAGTCATTGTTTCTATCTTTCTTACGTTTATGTGCAAACTTTTCTAGAGCTCTGTGACTTGCTTTCTTTATGCCTATCTGAATGCCCTTTTACTTCCCAGCCAATACCAAAGTTCAGAATCCTACCTATCACTTCAGCCCATCTTAAGCTATGTCCATCCTTGTACTGGCACACTGACTTTTCTGTTGTTCTATAACGTCTTCTGTTTTGTTGTTTGTTTAATTTCTTGGAAGAATCTCACAAATGGTAGGAGACATAGAAAAGATGCCTTCTTAGCCTGGACCAAATCATTAAATCCTCTGGCTTTTGACTTCAGATTGTAGCAGAGAGGACCAAACAGCATAACGATTTGGAGAGCCATACCTTGATTTTTGAGAGATACAGAGTCTCCAGATCTATAACATATTTTAATGCTTAAAATTTTTTTCTTTTCTAGAAATTTTTTATTCATTTTGCATACACCAACTTAAATTTAATTTTCTCTTTGAGAAAGGGTCTTACTATCTAACCCTAGTTGGCCTGGTCCTCACTATGTAGTGTAGGCTTGGCTCTAACACAAGGACAGTTTTCTGCTTTAGCCTTTAAGTGGTAGGATTACAGACATGAGACATCACAGAAAATTAGCCACAGAAAGTTGTCCCTCTGCACATATCTTTCAGTAACTTTTAAACTCATCTTTGTAAGGCAGGGTCAGCTCAAATTCTGTAAATGTTCCACATATACCTTAAAAGTATGGGTTTTCTCTGTGAGGTGAAGCAACAGCCAAAAATTCATTCCTATGTGCACATACAAAAATTCATTTCTATGTGCACATACAAAAATTCATTTCTATGTGCACATACAAGCACATGTACATACATACAATGAAAAGGGTTATATTGTCCATATCCTTTGTATCTTCATATTTTTGGTCTATAAATCTATCTGAATTTGTTCAACTTTTCAACAATTGGGAATTTATTAAAATTTTTGACAAGAAGAGTTTTCAGTTTATTCTTTTAAACCTACCAGATTTTTATATATATATATTCTGAGGATTCATTTAAATTAAGCAATTATTCAAGTTTATAATTATTTTTGTTTCTGAATCCAACTTGCCAAATAGGAAAGTTGGCTTAGCACTGTGACAGGACTATGCCATGAACCCCAAACATGTAGACTCAGGAACAGATTTGAGGGCCGCCGCCAGGTTGACGCTTGGCAAATTACTGGAGATGTGTTTGTGTTGTTTGGTGGCAGCAGTGATGTCTGACTCATCTCCGTGCCTGTGTTGTTTGGTGTGCCCTCTGAAACAGAGCTGTCATTAAGTGATTGCTAGGGGCAGCAGAGTTCTGTTCTGAGTTTGGTGACAATACAGCAAAATCGGCGATGTTTCTGTAAATCCACCCAAACCATTGTCAAATTCCAATTCCCAACCAAACTTAATGAAATAGTGCCTCTTTTATTGGGTTTTATTTTTCAGATAGCACTGTCCCCTTGAGAAAGGGTCTCACTGCATAGCCCTAGTTGGCCTGGTCCTCACTATGTAGCACGGACTTGACTCTAACATATGGCTATCCCTATGCTCTGGCCTTTAAGTGGTAGGATTACAGACATTACAGATAATCAGCAAAATAAAGAAAAAATAAAGCAAATCCTCTATAATGGCATAGACAAAATCCAACACTTAATAGAGAAAACCAAGGACCCAAGACCTCACTAATTTGTTCAATTTCAAAGAACTAGTAAGAGGCTGAAACAAAAACAAAAGTGCTCCCAAGGACACCCCAGTGTTTAAAGATCTATTCTGTTTGTTGCACTTAGCCTTGGTGGAGTAACTTGGAGAAGACTGAGTAAGGGGAGGTTCACTCAGTTGTACCCTGTCAACAGGCAGAGAACACCCATGACTGGTGTCTCAATAAACTTTCTTGATTGGAAAGAGAAACCAGGGCAAAGGAAAAGTCAACAAACAAATAGCAGTTATGTGCTTTGGATAAATAAGAGTACATTATATTTCGAGGGTGGCATAGGAAGCAAATTCTCTCTGTTTTCAAACAGAACTAGGAAGCAGCCCTGCTGGTTCTCTCTTCATTGATCTTGGAGCAGACTTGTCTGAAACAATTTCTATGAAACTGTTTGTCTGGCCAGAGAATAACAAGACCTCACTCTGGGAGCCAAGCAGGCTTCTGAACACTAAGGACCAGTCCTTTTTATCTTTCCCACCAGAACTCAGACCTGTTTCTTCTAATTACAATCTTTAACGAAAATGGAAGAAAATCTAAAGCACGATTTGGTATGCCATTTTCACCACGCCATCCCAACTACTAATAGTGACACATTGAATCATATCAAAGAATAAAATATTTCACTTGCATTTCTGTCAAGGCAACTTAAGAATTCTATTAGAATCATAGAATTCTTAATAGAAAGGAGATGGATTTCTAGGGTTTTATTTTTTTTCATAGAAAGACATTGTTGTTTTTAACCACAGAACAAAAGCAGCCTTGTAAAGCAATGTAGATGGAGCATTTGAAGAAAGCTGTCTATTTAGTGGCTGAACTTTTCTGCTTTCCATGCTTTTTAAAATTCTAGAACACCTGCTAAAAAGAATAAAGGTTGGCTCTGGTGGCTGTAAAATTAAATAGTTCAAAGGATAAGGTTGAAAAGCAGTGATCTATTCACCCTTAGGACAGAAAAATGTCTCTGTGCTTCATTAACGCATAGACAGCTGCCACTTATCCCTGATAGAAGCCAGAGGACACAATGTTTAAAATAATACAGAGGGTTACTTCAAGATGAACTTTAAGAGGACAGTTTAGTGGGGAACAATTTACTATACAAAATATTGCATGAATTGTCTATGAGTTATTTGGTAAAACTTAAAAACATTTTTAAGGATTTAGTTATTTTTCTTTTACGTATATGAGTGCTTGCCCGCGCGTGTTATGTTTACAAAACTGATGTGTGGTGCCTGCAGATGCCAGAGGAGGGTGTCAGATCGACTGAGGCTGGTGTCATGGGAGGTTGTGAGTCACCCTGTGAGTATAGGGAATCGAACCTAGATCCTTTGCAAGAACAAGTGTGTTTTACTGCTGAGACACCTCTCCAGCCCTCTGAAGAAATTTTAGTGAATACATTCCTCAATCTGTAATTATTGTATTTATAGACAATACTGCTAGCTGTTTGGGGGAAACAGAAGTGATGGCAGTTAATGGGCAGACTCTGTGTTCTATCAAAGTCTCTTTCTGCCATCTATTAACTATGTGAGGAGATGAAAACTTTATGAATCTCAGTTCCTTTCTAGAGAATAAAAACACTTGCTGGGCTATTCCCACAGAGCTTTCTGGGATCAAACAAGGAAAATGTGGATGGAAATGCTTTATCAATTACAAAGAACCGCATGCATAAATTATCACGACCTGAAAATATGCCCACAATATTTGAAAATATCCACAACAAAAGTGACCTCTACTAATTGACTCATGAATGAGAGCTGTTTTTATCATTGACCTCATCTCTTTCATCAAGACTTCATGCTTGAAACTCAGTCTGTTCAATAGCAGAGTGTCCTTTACTGACCAGAGTTATATGCTGAGCATATGAAAAGTATATGTTCCTGTGAAATTTTAAACACATTGCTCTTCACTCTCTACTAAAAATGAACATAATAAAGACAGACTTCTTAAATTTAAAACTTAAAAGGGACAAAAGTTAGCATTTGTCTCATGGCATTTGCTCACTTTGGGAACTGAATCGCCTTTCCCACAGCCCCGTTGATTCTTCAGAAACAGATTAAATGATAAAATAAGTACAGCTAACTTGATAGGTAACTGTTACTGCACCACAACATGTTCCTTAGATCTTGAGGATCAGCAGCAAGACAATTTGGCTGTGTTTAAATGCTAGGAAAGAAATACAATAGCATAATAAAACTTGACTTTTAATACATAATTATTTCTTGTTTAATTACAAGACTATTACATTTATGTTAATCATTGGAATTTCTGAAGATGAAAGAAAATAATTAGATCCTGAGATGAATGATGATAGAAGCCCATCACCTTGGAAATCTTAAGATACTTTTTTTCCCACTGCACCTCCACTTTTAGAACACACCCACTGCACACATCATAACACGGGGATGGTCTCTGTTAAGTCAGAGATTTTTATCAGTAATATATTAGGAACAGTTTGACCCAGTCCTTCATCAATTCTTTTCTTGCTAGACATTAAGTTCCCAGCCATGTTTAGAATAGAACTGGTAGTTAGAAAGTAATTTCTCACAGAGGTACATCCGTCTACAGACATGTTTGTGACATGCTCTCTGAGTCTACTTAATAAACTTGAGATCAGATCTCTGGCTTTACGTTTATAACACCTGGCCCTGCTTGATAACTTCTCTTGCCATTAAACTTTTACATCTTTTAGTAACAGATTTCCCATGAGTTATTTTCTGATAGAGACCTTGAAGACAACATCTCTATTTCTAAAATTAACACTTTAATTGTGGATAATAATTCCCTACTCTCTAGAGTTATCTAAATAATTGCAGTCAAGATTTCTTAATTAATCTGAGTATTGTATTAGTTTTCATTATAGTACTCTGCTCTCTGAGCTGGGAAAATATAGCTGTCGAGTCAACCTACAGGTGTAACCTTGCTCTTTCTCTCTGATTTATGTAACAGCTGTGCCCTTTAGTTCAACTCCACAAGTTCAAAGGCGAGTCTTCTATAGAGTCCTCTCTTGCTAGAGGCCATTACCTAATTGGCTAGCCTCTCGTCTAGATCCATCAATTCTCAGACAGGTTCCTCACAGGTGAAGTGAAGTGGAGACATGTCACTATTAACAGAGAGACTGGGGCAAATATCATTGAGCTTATGATCAAAAGACAAAGAAATATGCACACTGCTTTCTCTGAAGTTATTCAGCAGCAAGCAAGAGAGGACAAGAGCAGTACACGTGATTTAAATGATCTCTACTGCTGAATTTTTGCTGCTCCTGCTAGCTGCTCTTGTGGCTGCTGTTGCTGCTGCTGCTGCTGCTGCTGCTGCTGCTGCTGCTAATGATGATGATGATGATGATGATGTTGATGATACTGTGGCAGCAATGGCTACTTCTGCTGTTCTAGATGCACCTGCTACTTCTATCAAGGACAGTAGCAGTGACTGAGTAGTGTGACAAGCATCTTAGTTAAAATTGCATGATAGATTTAGAAAATTCTACAGTTTATTTATTCAACAAGAATTAATTAAATACCTCCTACTGGCCAGATCTGTTCTGAAGTCATTACCTGCTTCAAAACACAGGAACTACCTTTGTACTTCTAAACATAACCATGTCCGATCACACTGAGTAACTTGTAGACTCTAACAGTGAATGAATTAATTTCACTTCTGGAGCCCAGGTGTAACTAAATAAGTGACTAATGAGGGAAGGTAGTATCTAGAGGCTGAGAAAGAATATTGCTCCATGATATCCTTACTGTGAGTGATGTCCTCATTCTGTTTAAGTGACATTATTCATCCCTGTCATGGACTTGGTAATAATGATGCCACTTCTACACATGATAAATAAACTGTTGGATGATACAATTTTCTGAACATTAAACAGTAATTATTGGTTGCCAGAGTAATTGTGTAATTTGAGAGTAAGTGTGCTCTACTTCTGGAATCAATGTGCTATCCAGCAATAATCAAGAGCAGGACATATAAGCCCTGAATAACATTACAGAGAATGAAAGATGGGGTAGGAGAGATGAGTGTAGGTAAATTTTCTAAGGAAGAAATGATACCCATTTTAGTTTATTATTTTATTCCTTGAGGATTTCATGCATGTATACAATGAAATATGACAATATTCACCCCAACTTCCTCCCTCCTACGTCTCCATATCCTACCCTAACATTCATCCTTTCTAACTCCAGGGCTTCTCCTTTTTAGATTACCCACTAAGTCCAGTGAATACATGGAAATGAACCACCCATTGGAGCATGGGAAACCTACCAGTAGCCAACCTCAAAGAAGAATGAGTCCCCCTCTCGGCAGATATTAACTGCTAATAGTTGCTCAGTAAGGGGTAAATGAAGAAAAACTCAAAACATTCCCAATAAGATCATGAACAAGACAAGGTGTCCACTCTGTCCATTTCTATTCAGTACAGTGCTTAAAGTAGTAGCTAGAATAATATAATAAGAGAACGAAATAAGGAGTATACAAATAGAATAATAAGAAAAAAGTATCCCTTTTTGCAGATGTATTTATATACATAAGAGACCCTAAAGACATCATCAAAAAGCTCCTAAAGCTTAAATACTCTCAGCCAAGTGGCAGGTTACAAAATTAATGCAGAAAATTCAGTAGCATTTGTATATTTCAACGACAAGACTGAAAAAGAAATCAGGGAATCAATACCACTTACAGTGACCACACCCCCCCCCCAAAAAAAACCCTGAGAATAAGCCTAACCAAAGAAATGGGAGACCTGCACAATAAAACCTACATGATGACAAATGAGGAAAACAAGGAAGACAATGGAAGATGAAAAGACCTCTCACACTCATGGATTAGAAGAATTAATCTCGTAAACATGGCCATTATAACAAAAACAATATACAGATCCAGTGAAATCCCAAACAGAATTCCAGGAACATACATCACAGACCTAGAAAAAAAATAAAATCTAAAAGTGTATATGAAGCACAAAAGACAAATGATGGCCAAGGCAATTGTAGCAGAAACAATACTGTGGTAGGTATCACCGTATCTGGTTTCAAGTTATACATCAGAGCGATAGTAATAAGTACAGCATGGCAGTGCCACAAAAATAGACACATAGATCCATGGAAAGGAATTGATGACCCAAATTCAAGTCCACTGAACTAGTTACCTGATTTTTTTTTATAAAGATATGAAAAATATACATTGGAGGAAAGACTACCTATTTGATTTTTAAAAGGCAGATTTAAAGTAGATTTGGGGTATATAATTGCTAGTTTTCATTTCCTTCATTTATATGCTCTATCCCAACACTAGAAGTATATGTATGTTCTAGACAGGATATGGGAAGTTAATAATAAATTATGTGAGTAAAATGAAGTTCTCCATCCTAAACACTTGAAGCCCAGAAACAGTCAGCTGAATGTGACCCATTATTATACAACTGTTTCTTTCTATGAAAAAGAATATATATATATATATATATATATATACTGAATGAGTGGTTTAAAATATTTATAAATTACAAGATTGTACATACTATATTTTTTTTAAAAAAGTAGCCTACTGTGGTAAGTGAAACACATGACTCCTACCTCTTTGGCTATATATTTATGTAATCAGAAAAAGACATAACGAAACAGCAAAAATAATGTTACTATTTCAAACTTGTGTAAGTTCTTAGACACAATGAACAGTTTTCTGTGATAAAAGAGAAGAAATTGGAATGGGAGGACTACTCAACAAGATAAAGTAGAAAGATTTATCCTAGGAGGAGACACTTGCCCACTACCTGATAGATGAGGAGGAGACAACTTTGAAAAGAGAATATTCATGCAAAGTGCATAAGTAAGGGTTATACAAAGGACACACAGGAGGAATTGGTTTTGCACATTCCTCAAAGCCATAGACTTCTGATATGAGCAGCAGAACAGAAGTGAGGAATTAGAAATAGATGAGTGTAGGGACAGAGGCCATTAGATCCACTATATGATGAAAAGATGATTTGAAGACATAAAAGATGTGTTATCAGTGTACACTTTTGGGGAGGCACCATAACCTGCAAGGCCTAGCAACTGACCGAATAGGAATGACAGGGAATAAAGAAATGACAGACACATAGAAAAGGCTGGAAACATGAGTGCTATGCACTCTGATGAAGATTCACCAATAATCAGCCTGAAAACTCAGTCCTTTTATTATATACAGTACAAGAAGGAAAAGGCAGCTTAGCTGATCTTGGTAGGAGGATGCTGTAGTGGAGAAGTCTCAGGTTGCCATCATCCAGGAGGAGGAAACTGTTTGAAAGTTTCTTCATACAGTCAAAATCCTGGGCCAGAAAGCTGAAATTGATACTTTCTGCACACACTGGATTTAGCTGAAGGTCAAATGTTCCTTAACATTCAAATTTGGACCAGTGGAAGGCTTTGCCATTCCTCTGAGCTGGACCCAAGATTTTGCCCTTCCCATGGGTCTAATACTTTGGGGTCCTTGACATAGCTATGCTCATGTCAATATACACATGCGTTCAGAACATGCTCACTCCCTATAAGCAGGAGAAAAAAAAAGGCAGAGTGCAGTTCATTGGCTACTACTCCTATCTGAGTAAAAGAAGGTAACGGTTGGGACTCGTGTGACTATATAGAAATAAACTGTAGAAATCAAGTCAAGATGACTGGAAAGTGGGTTGTATATGAGAAATAACAAACTGGTTTTTAAATGAGAAAAGGCAGTGCCTTTCACTCTGATGAGGACTATTTAAGAAGGATTACATTTAGAGAAGTCAATAGGTAGCTTAGCACCATTGCCATGGTCTGAGTGTTTCTGTGCCCATGAAGTTCATATCTGAAACCTGACCCTTTCCCAACAGGCTGGCATGGATAAGTTAGGACTTGGGAAGGTGATTTGGTTATAAAGGATTGTTCTCAAGAACAGGATGTATATCTTTGAAAAAAAAGAGGCATAAAGGAATTTCATAGATCTGCTTTGTCCTGTCATTTGAGAACGTATAAGAAGATACTATCTATGTGAAATGGGGCTTCAGCAAACATCAAATTCAGGCCCTGACCTTGGACATATCAGCCTCCAGAATTCTGTACAATAGATTTATATAGTGCAAAATTATCCAATATTTTAGTTTTAGTGTGTGTGTGTGTGTGTGTGTGTGTGTGTGTGTGTGTGAGAGAGAGAGAGAGAGAGAGAGAGAGAGAGAGAGAGAGAGAGAGAGAGAGAGAGAGAGAGAGAGAGAGAGAGATCTTAAGAACTAGAGAGCTTCATCTAGGTATAGAGTTCTAGGTATAGAGTTTATGTAAAAAAATAAACCACCTGTAGCAACCTACAGAAAATATTAACTTAAAATATATTATGGGAAATCAAGTAGCCAACAATCAGGACTAAGGTGAATGTCCAGACAAATAAGAAGGAGACTAAAGTGTGGTGCAGGGAGGTAAGGAAAGTGGAACTAAGTCACATACTACTGAGGGTCAAACATAATGAGGAAAAAGAACCTTATCGCAATTTTTAGCAACGTGTAAATTCATGATTATTCTGACATTAACAATTTCGCTGGAATTATGGAAAGGAAGCCAAATTAAAGTATGTGGATGAAAGAAAGCACAAACAAGATGCAATATATGCAAATAACTTGGAATGTTGAGAAATATATTTCTATTAAGGAGCAGAGAATTGGAGAAGCCGCCTTGGGAGTAAAATATTTATTTAACTTTCTTAAAGATAAGGGATTCAAGATAACTTTTATGATAGAAATTATCTGGCAGAAATGATGGAGCTAATAGGAAAAGACTGAGTGGACAGTCAGAGTGTCTGAAGTGCTCTGGAAGGGTGTGTAAAATGTATGAGACGTTGGCCTTTGATTGGAGGAGGGCAAAGCCTGCTTCAGACACTGCATAGAGTTAGGTCAGCAGATTTGCTGCAAATGAGGAAACCCACGGACAGCTGCTCTTTTTTTTTTTTTCCAGCAAATGATTAGTTTGAAGAGTAGGGAGGGTTAATGAGGTAGGAAATTTGAAGAACAGAAATGCATCAGTTGGAAATTATACTTATGAATTCTCTAGATTAAATGGTGGCTTCGACAAATTTCAGAGCTTGGAAGTTGCTAGGAATTATTCAGCTGCTTTAAAACAAGAAAGTTAAAGTAAGGTCGCGTGATCTCGTAAGGTGGCTACTACAGTCTCTGTCACCACATTTTTTTGGTTTCAAGATTAGCAAAGAGGACACTACAAAAAGGAAATACAGTTTTTATTTTAGGAACCTAAGACTTGCCTAGAAATGCTAAGATTTCTACGTGCGTGATGTTAGTTCCAATACCCATGTGGTCATCAACAGCAGCAAAGGAGAGTGGGAAATGTGGGAGCTTATTCAGACATGGACAGCCTAAATGTCAGTTAGGCTTGTTGGTACTAAGGAGGGGGTGAAAGGGGATTGAGTAGGTGATAAGAAGCTGCTAGGTGGCGCAATGAAATAGTCACCCAAAAAAGTAAGAAAACTTCCTGGTTAACCTGCAGAGGATTCACAGAGACCATGGGGGTTTGAGATGCAGTCTGATAGAGTTGTGTCCCCCAAGCTTCTTCTGGCTGCTAGAGTATGAGTGGATGTGTGAAGGTGGACAGATGGGTTCTCCCACTATTGTTACTTTATATATGTGTTGAGAAAGAGGTTATGCTGCATTTAAGAGAGTGATAGAATAATGGGCCATGGGCTAGAGAATGGAAGTATTACAAAAAGAGAGAGTTGCTCGTTATAGAGATGCGGTTCAGATATAAGCTGTGTTAACAGAAAAGGGGCAGGATACCACTACAAAGTGATAGAAAATGTGTGAGATGACTGTGTTATGTTTAGGTCATCACTGGTAAATACTTTTAGTAAGCTGATTCAGCAAAGAAGATGGTGGGAAGAATAATATGGTCATGGAGAGTGATGCTTGCACTTGAGATTTTCAAAGTCAGGACTGAGAATATGAAAATGGTGACTAAAATTATGTTTTTAAATGGCCATAACAGAGGAATAAGTTATTGTCATGAATGTGATTGTTTAGATTTTAGTAGGTGAAATACAGGGATGCCTAGCTCCCAATTCCTGAATAAAAACAATATTACAGTTGCATTGAAATGAAACAGAAGGTTGAAGGTTTATGGTCTCTAAATGAATAATAAGGAATCTCTAGAAAGTTTGAGCATATGAACAATGACTATTGAACAGAAGACAACAGCCTCTATAGTGCAGAAGAGATGGTGTGGACATGAGCTAAGAAGACACATCTTCCATCCCTTTTCTCTGAAGTGAAATACACCAGAAAATAAACCCCCAACTTGTAATGACTACAAAAATAAATGACAATGACAATAAATCATATTTTACACTGAAAATAGTCAACTTCCATGAAAATTAAAAGAAAGAAAGTCTCCGAGAGCCAACACAGTAGGGTAAGATGCTGCAACTTTATATTTAGTGTTCTGCTAGTCTTCTAGAAAAAAACAAGGTCACTGTCAGCAAAGACTTGAATGAAGTAACAAAGTGAGGAAAGTCTCTCTACATGAAGAGGGTAATTCCAGAGGGAAGAGCTATCCAGGAGGGGATGTGATGGGTGTTCTGGGAACAATGACAAGCCAGGGTTGCTGCCAATTCAGGGAAGATCAAAGAGGGTGCACAGGGAAGGAGAACATGGCCTGCTTCTTATTTAGCCACATGGAATGTGATAGGGACTTGTGGTTTACTCTGGTTAGAGTAGGAGGTTTTCCTGGGTGTTGTACTGAAGTAAGGCGAAGAGTCAAAATCAAGTGCAGAGAACTGTATGCAATGCTGGAAACTCAGTGGAAACATGGTGGAGGTGCTAATAAGGTGTAGATCATTGGAGCCACCAATGGATTCAGGTTCATAGTGCTCAGTTTTAGGATCTACTTGCAAGGCACCATGAAGGATTTTTCCAGTAAAGTAAATGTGGGTGAAATTAAAATAAATAATAAAGATAACTCCAAGTATTTCCCCCCTTAGCAGGTAGAAAACAGGAAGGACTAGTGACTGCAAAAAGAAAGGTGTTGTCTATATCCATTAGGCTCCTGTGTTATACGTAATGATCTTAGATATCTGTTATGCATCCAAATGTAGACAATACATGCCTGCTTTCATTCATTTTCCTAGATGATTAGAACTTACAAGTATCAGGCATAGACAACCACAAATTACAAAGGTCATGCACAAAAGAAGTCACACTCTTCATTAGTGCAGACGTTGCTATAATGTTTTATGGAAAACCTGGTGATAAGTATTCGATCAGAGCTTACCTTTTCCTTTAAAATTACTTGACTATAATAGTGCAAAAATGGCCACTGACAGTACAACAACAGATGAGTGTGACTATGTTCCACTAAGATAGATAGATAGATAGATAGATAGATAGATAGATAGATAGATAGATAGATAGATACGGATACAGATACAGATACAGATATAGATATAGATATAGATATAGATATAGATATAGATATAGATATAGATATAGATATTGGTTTTTTGAGACAGGGTTTCTCTGTGTCAAATTTGGTGCCTGTCCTGGATATTGCTCTGTAGACCAGGCTGGCCTTGAACTCACAGAGATCTGCCTGGCTCTGCCTCCCAAGTTCTGGGATTAAAGGCATGCACCACCACCACCTGGCTAAGGTTATATTTGTGAAAGCAATCAGCAGATCAATTTTGATCTTCTGGCTACCACACATTCTGCACTAACTTAATGGAAATGTAAGGTGAAAAAAAATTGACTCTCATGCAAAATTATACAATCTAGATTTCCCAAAACTATGAATATAATATCCTTCTTATATCCACAATTTAGTTATTTTAAATGGCAGGTATCTTCACTAAATAACCTTCAAACAAACAAATTTTTATTTCTAGTGTTACTTATTTGTAATTTTCCATGAACTCATTCTATTACAAAGAGGCTGAATTGTTGGAAATAGAACTCTATCAACGTCTTGATACTTGATAACTTCCCTTTATGGCACATATATATAAAAAGCAAAAGTTTTGGTTTTAGAGATTTCTTCAAGCTAGAACTGTATCCAGAACCTAGTAATATTCTTAAGTTTTATAAAACAAGCTTCCATTTCAGTACAAATATTTCCAGAACCAACAGTGAAATGAGAGATTCACTTTACATAGATTTAGGTAAAAATTATGAGTGCTTTTCTTTGTCTTTAAAGGGTAAGTTATAATAGGTTCAAATGTGGTCAGTCTCCCAAGACTCGGCATATAAGAACTGATGGAGTGCAACCCTTCATGTGAGAACTGGGTGATTGGCAGGTTGGCTGGTTGGCCTTCCCTTTGTTCACACAGGCAGCAAATGACAGAACTAAAATTAGAACCCTTGAATTTTCCCCAAATGCTTTATTCACATCACCAAAATGGCCTGGTTTCCTCATGCTGGAACAGAGTTTTACAATTATTAATTAGGCACTCACCTAAAAAAGCCACAATGTTAACCTCAAACTGCCATTTTCTTATTAGGTCATAAACAGGGGAGATGTAAGAAAGAATGATGATTTCTTTTCCTCTCAAATGCCCAGTTCATCCAGGGGTAGATATGTAATACTGAAAATAAGAATAAAGTTTTTAGGTCTCTCACTTTTCAAGACCTCAGCAATGCAATGCATTTCTATTGTCACATGTTTGTAAAAATTTTGTAGTATTTATGAAAATAAAATACTTGGTGCTGGGGGAATATCTTTCTGTACACTGTGAATATATGTTGTTCCCATTGGTTAATAAATAAGCTACTTTGGCCTATCCAAGGCAGCTTAGAGGCAGGCAGGAAATCAGAGAGAGAGAGAGAGAGAGAGAGAGAGAGAGAGAGAGAGAGAGAGAGAGAGAGAAAAGAAAGGAGAGGCAGAGGAGATGCCGGGCTGCCATCCTATGAGCAACATATAATGGGAAGCAGGTAAAGCCACAGAACACGTGGCAATGAATAGATTAATAGTGATGAATTGAGTTAAACTGTAAGAGCTAGCTATCAAGAAGCCTTCCATAGGCCATACAGTTTGTAAATAATATTAAGCCTCTGAGTGATTATTTTATAAGCAGCTGTGGGATGGTGGGTGGTGGGGCAGGGCAGGACCAGAGAAAACTTCCACTACAACTTGGCCTTGGAGCAGGAGAGATTGCTCAGCAGTTAGTAATGTTTGCTGCTTTTGCAGAAGACCTGAGTTCATTCAGTTCCCAGCACACACATGGTGTACTGTGGAATAATCCTTTTGCACACTATGAAGATTTGTCACTCAGATTGGTCTAATAAAATATGGCTGACTAGTAGCTTGACAGGAAGTATTGGTGGGACAGCCAGACATAGGAGTCTGGGAAGAAGGGGCAGAATCAGAGTAGTCGCCTGCCACAGAGAAGAAAACAGAAGGTGCAAGATGAAAGATAGGTAACTCCACATGACAGAATGGATATAAATTGGTTAATTTATGTTGTAAGAGCTAGTTATTAACAAGCATGAGCTATGGACCAAGCATTATAATTAACATTAAGCCTCTGTGTGGTTACTTGGAAGAATCTTGCAGGACAGAAACTTCCACCTACAAATGGCACCCAAATGTTTGGCACCTACATCCACAAAAAACCTGACAGAGCTTGGGAAATGGTTATAGACACATAGAAACCGAGTCAGACATGGCTTCCTATTCTCATGTCTCTCAAGGCTGGCCATGATGGGAGACACCACCCAGCATCTCCCAACTGCTGCCTGCAGACTTGAACTGCCAGTCTGAGCCTTGCCAGAATGCCATGAGCTAAGCCACTTAGTAGGTTCCCACAGTCTCTCATGCGGTCTGTGGTACAGACAGGCATCTCCTAGGAGCTGCCTTTAGGAATAACCAGATACCATGCACTTCTGCCATACACTAAGCTGAGCTACACAGGCAGTGGCTAAGAGTCATCTCATGCGATCAAAAACAATGGTAAAAACAGATTCAGACTGAAAAACCCTCCAAATGAGTTACAGTGAGTTTTAAAATATATATAGGCTTGGGAGACAGAAAAGGAAGAATATATATAGTTATAGATTAAAAAGATATGTAATTTTAAAATAATAAAGTCCTTAAAAAGGGAGTAAAGTAATATACCAAAAAAAGGCCATGCAAAGATTGAAAATATACAGAGAGTCTAGATACAGCATGTTTTTGTGTTGTCTTTGCATTTTTTGATTTCTTAGGAAGGAGTGATAGCTGCTAAGAGATATTTGATTATAAAAGCTGCTGGATTAAACCAACCTATATGTTTTAAAAATGTCTTGACTTCAAAATGGAAGTCAAAAGATATGTTACTTTGGGAAAGAGGTTGTGCTTTTATTTTCACAGAATCGAAGGCTGTGGATTCATTCAAAGTTAAAGATGATTAGGTTTGATCAAGGAAGACCCCGTGAAAATCCTGGTTACAAACATAAATAAACCTAGAAGAGTTATGAGACACATGATGTATATTTTACCTGCTCAAATACAAAACAAAAATCATCTTTGGCTGACTTCTGTACAATGTACAGTCTATACTTGTATTAATACAGATATGTATGTGACCTTAAAAAGTTTAGGTATTTTAAGAACAAGGGAACCAGAAAGCAATAAAAACAGATGGCTCAAGTGTTCCAGCATCCAAAGAAGCTTCAAGGTTGCTGACTGAGATGATACAGCCTCACAGAATACTCCAGCCAAGACTTAACAATTATCCTGATTTTCTCAAAGTTCCCTCCAAAGATTCCATCACCACCAGACAACAGGAAGCAATCTAGAAAAAATAATGCCAATATTCACAAAATATTGGTTATGGATGTTTATTATCATTTAAGGGGTTAGTTACAAATTGTTATTGGTCATAGTAAAAAAAAATTAGACAATGGAGTTAAATTCAAAGATCTCTTTCTGAAAGAAAAATGTGGGATATAATATGGAAACAATGAGATAAAAGGGTAGATAATTGAATTTATAACCATTAATCTCAAACTGTTTTACATTGGTATGTATTTTGGTTTACTGATACAAATTTAAAGTTAATTCTGTTATATTGTATGTATATTTCTACTCTTATTTGGGGTATTTTGTTTATGCAGCTCATTTAATAATGTAATGTATAATTAAGAGATACAGATTAATAGTCACCTATAATAGTCAAACTTATAGTCATATTAGGTATGTTTTCAAGGGCCTACACAGATATATTTAGATAGATAGATGGCCTTCAAATGCTTCAAGGACCTACAGAATCTGGCATTTAATATGGTTAATAATCTAAGGCTTTTCATGACAGTGACACATGTCCACTCTTGGCAGCATCAATGTACTTCAGAGGAGATAATGGGCATCAAAGAAATTCTGTATGGAGTTTGTTTTCTTTATGGAAAAAGCTAGCCATTTGGGGAAAAAAAAAACTGTCCTTGCCTCAATTAGTGACAGTATACTGTCTAAACTGAACCAGCAGGAGGACATGGACACACACACACACACACACATACACACACACAAAGGTGACTGCCAAACTTTGCCAAGACAAGGTAGGACAGTCCTTCAAAGTTCCCTGCTTCTAAGAAAACATCTGTCAGATAAACTAGGCTTATAGGATGAATATGGATGCCCCAACATTACAGAGGAAATTTGGGTGACTGTCCAGGCAGCCAGATGTCCCTGTTCTAAGGTAACATTTCATCCTTCTGGGGTCTTTGATGGAGTTCAAGACTTAATAATTAGACTTAAAGTTTTTCTTATTGATGATGAAAAGTATATTAGGTGAGGTAAAAGAGAGGTAACACCACATGTCAGAATCTAGATTAATATAAATAGGTTAATTAAGTTGTAAGGGCCAGTTAGTAACAAGCCTGAGCTATTGGTCAATCATTTATAATTAATATTAAGCCTCTGTGTGATTACTTGTGGGCAGTTTGTGAGACAGAAACTTCCACCTACAATGGTGAGTGATAACCATGTGCAACTCCAGCTCTTAGGGATCTGACACCCTTTCTGGCCTCGACGGCCTCCCAGCATGGTGTGGTACACACATATACACACAGACAAAACACTCATACACACAAAATGAAAATACTTGGGCTTGTACCTTCTTACACTAGGTCCCTTAAACTCTGTAAGCTTTGGGCTACATAATACAGAAATAAATCAATGTAACCTTTTATTCCTCGCTCATTCAGTTTCATTCTTTTGGGGACATTTTTTTAAAGATTCAAATACCTTGTTGTTTGTCTTTAGGAACAGACAATTCAACTTGGTGCAACCATTGTTACCTTTTGGTTGGAAATTCTTTTCCTGGATATCCTCAAAGCTGTCTGTCTTATCCCTTGTCTTTCAGCCATTCTCTGCTCAAGTGTTGCTCCATAAGACATCTTCTCTAAACACTCTATCTGAAGAAACCTGACTCAGCCTCCCTCCCTCACCAAGTGATGTTTGTGGTACTATAGCTATAACTGCTCACATAGTTCCATGTGATTCCCACATACTTCCTATCCATACTCACATGTGTTAATGTAAATTCCATATAAGAGCCGTCCTTATTGTAATTTACCGCTATAATGTTAATCTCTAGAATAGCATATTTTATGCTGTAATTATAAATAGAAAGTTGTGCAGTATGCGAATAATTACGGAGCACCTATTCTATTCAAGGACTGTGTTACAAGCACCCAGGATTCTGCACTAATAACATTCTCATAACAGATTACTGGCACAATATTTCTGAGCTACATATGCTAATGGAGTATACAGCAAGAGCACCAGATTAGTGTACTGGTGTAAGGAAGATCTCAATGAGGCAGTGTTGTACAGTTTATTATTCTAGACACCTAGATGGACACGTGATCATTAGATCCGGGAGAAAGAAGACAATGGCAAGGAACTTCTCTTCCAATTCATTATCAACTGAAACTTTCCTAGTATTAGAAGAGCACCACTATACCAATCAAATAGGGTGCCTTAACGCAGGCTGCATTTTCCATGTGACAAGAAATGTTCAGAAAAGCTGTCAGATCAGTTAACACAATATGTAGGGCATTAGAGGAGTTGGATTTAAATTTATCTCCTGATTCAAGAAGCTCATATTTAATTAGTTTACTCTTTCATTACATAAATATTTATTAAACATTTATTAAATGTCAGTCACTGCAGAGCTGAAACACAGTGTTGTATCTATGAATAAAAGGTATCCTAATTGGTCTCATTGCTTCTTCTCTTCCTGTATTTCAGCTCGGGGACGACTGCCAGCAGCTAATCTTCACACATATCGATGCCCGAAAGTTTTCAGCCATTCTCCTGCCCAAAAACCAATTCAAATCCCTTTCCTGGCATTACTGGCCTGCTTTTCCTGGCCCTAAACTTACCTCCCAATGCTATTCTCCTATGCCCTATGTTACAAATCTGTTTTTTTTTTTTTTTTCCTCAGAAGCACATGGGAGAGAATATGCTGCCATAATTTGTTTGTATACCTTCCTAGGCATTTTCTTCCCCTGAGGCCTTTCAGTTGTACGGAAACCAGCCTCAGCCTGGGAAAACCAGTTCTTCCTCATCTCAGACCTAGATAGAGTCAGTCAGTCTCCTTACAAGATGTGAATGCTGGAAGTGGGCTGGGAATGTAATTCCGATGCATGTTAAACAAACACCTATTCGGGGCTCCTAATTTGCATCCTTCCTGACTTCTTTGCTGCGATAAACAAAGGACAGGGGTTCTAGTTCAATTGTTTTCTTTGAATTCCACTTCCTGTTAATAGTAGAGTTTTGCACTGAGATCTGAATTTCTTGGCTGATGATGTGACCCACGCCGTATAGCCCTTGTTAGCTTCTGTCCAACGTGTGCTGAGCTCCTGGGCCACAAATATACTTACTGTGGCTGATAGGATTGAGTTCCTTCTAAGGTGGCTGGGTCAAATCTATGTGGTGGGAACCTATATGGAAGGACATGGGCTGTGCCAGCAAGACCCCTGAGAGGAAAGAGAAAAGGGAAAGAGTTTAGGGTACCAAACTTCAAACAAAATGGAGGAATCTGGGTGCTAATTAAGTGTCCTGAAATGAGAATGAAGGTACGATCACAGGGAAACAGTGAAGGAGAGCAAAACCTTCGCCACAAGGGGAACTAAGGTGCCCAGTTCGTAGTTTGGTGGGTGCCAGCTTCATGGCACATTGGTAACAGAAGGGGTATGACACAGAGAGCTGTCTTCTTCTAAAGTAAATTCATCACCTTGAATAAAATGTCACCACCTGCCATCAGCGAGCATCTCAACTTCCTACAGAAGCAGCTACCTCTGCCAGAGATTCCACAGCCCAGATGAGTGTTGACAGGTTTGCCAAGCATCACTTCTTAACCCTTTGAGTTTGGTTTTTTTCACTCTAAGTAGCCTCAGTCCTCACAACTTTTCCTTCCTCACTTGGTTGCTACTGGAAACTCATTTTCCCTGGGGTCAGGCCAGCATGCGTAAGGCAACACTTCTGCTCCTCTACCTGAAAGTCTTCCTTCAGCTTCTCTCCTGACTTCAAGATCTAAGTCAAAGTTTGTCTTCTCTAGGTATCATACATCATATGTCAGAGTTATCTCTCTGTGTACCAAATCCACACTATTTAAAAATATTCCATTTGTCTTTTTTATTTTCTTATTAACAGTCACATAGCATTTACTGGGCTCATGATATTAAGCATGTTGAAAACATCACCTCATTTAATCTTTCTAAGAGCCAATGCAGTAAACATCATCACAGTTCCCACACAGGAAGTAAAGAAACTGAGTCACGGACAGCTTCAGTAAATTATTCAGATGCCATGGCAACTAGTGAAAGAGATATATATGTAAAATAACATGACATTGAAGGATAAGTCTGTCCCAGCAAAGTATGAAGAATAGATTGGGAGCTCTCCTTTATGAAAACTGTAAAATGAAATTATAAGCAAAAGCAATTTTCAGGTTGTCAAGTGCCCATAACCAATGTGATTTCTGAACTCAATACAAGGCAGCCATGATTGTTGTCACCCTTTTGCGTGCAAACACTGCAGACTTTTGCTTAAACATACACTTTACATTCATGAAAACTCACTAAAAATGATGCAGTGAAATCTCAAAACTAGTTTTTTAACTTCTAATATGTAGTTTCATTCCCTTTCAGAAAGGCTATTATAAAGTCATTACAAGGATTTTTTTTCCTATTACCAATGCTAAAATATTTAAACATCTGAAGTAAATAGGCAAATGTTTGTATGTAGGAAGAAACAGCATTCTTTAGAGAACATGAATTATATAAAGTATAATTAGAGTTTCGAAATTGAAAGTGTTTAAATTAAGATTATATATCCCTGTGTTAAAAAGATTCTGAGGCATTCAAGGGGATAAGGAATTAAATGTCAACTACCTAAATTAAGTCTCCTACACCCCAAGATGTTCTTTCTCCCTCGTGCATTTGCCCCGCCATCCCTAATGATCACACAGGCATCACAGCCATTTTCTACAGTGATTCACATTATGGTGAATTCAGGCTTGATTCATCTGTTTTTCTTACTGTTACTTTACTTACTAGTCAGTAGTTTATATTTCATAATTACTGTTCATATTCTTCAAATAAACATGACCCACTGAAAAGGTGAACAGGCAAACATAAAAATACAAATTGAATTTTTGAAGCTAAATTAGAAATGTTTTTTTCAATTTCTATTCCTATTGAAATGATGTCTTTACAAACAAAATAAGTTTTGTGGATTTTCAGGATCACACAATACAAACCCAGAAACTAATCAGATTTCATTAACTTGAATCCACACTACTACTGGTATGTACCTGTCATCATGGTGAGGGGTAGCAGAAGGATGGATGTGCTTGAACTTACGGCAAGCCTCTCTCTGAATCAGGAGGACACTGTTTACTTATTCCAAATTATTACTTAGCTAAGACCTATCAGGGTTTTTAACACAACAATGTTCTCAACTGTATTTTAGAGTAAACCTTCAAATGATTGCCTAAAACTTCAAAAAATGATAGAAAAATATATTTAGAGTAATTGGCCATATAACTATATATTTAAATATTTTGATTTAGGACAGTGGAATTGTGACATCTACATTGATATATTGAAAATCCATTATTCATTATTGTCGACAGAACTTAGAGGTTCATTTAATCCTGTTATTCTGCCAAAACACATGTTAAGAGGAAAAACTTCAACTACATTGTAGATATGAAGCTTAATACCCAGTTTTCTCCAAATTAGAATTCATATATCCTTATTTTCCTGAAATCAGTTGCCATTAAAAACTACTTTGAAGGTATTTGTAAAAATTATCCCAATGCTGTATTATAAGTGACTTTTGACATGGATTAACTATCCAGAGTGTTTTTAAAAATATGATGTATATTTTTGATGAAGTGTAAGAGTAATGTTGCCTGAATATGAAAGTCCCCTTAAATCAATGGAATGTACCCTTTAAGGCTTGAATAAATGAATAATGGTAGAGACAGAGCAAGCAACCAAAGAAAACCTGAAAGGAAGCAAAAGTAATTAAAACAACTATATTCAAACAGTATTCGTGAACATGTTTGAATAGTTTCAAAAGTTAGGTCTGTGTTGTTCAGTCAGAAAACCAAGCATATGTGGGCTTCTGGATACTTAGTTACTGAATGAAATTGACTAATACATTATGGAAATGGACTTGTGGGATCTACATGAGATTGAGTTTCTTCTGGCATGACATATCAAAGCACCACAAAGAAAAAAGAGAGAAAGAGAGGGAGAAGGGATAGGGAAAGGAAGGAAGGAAAATGAGGTATTGGACAAGAACCAATGAGCGTTGTAATGAATAAGAATTTAGAAGCACCCCAATCCCTTTCTCCCTTTCAAATGTATGGCCTATTTTTTCAATAATTGTTGTTGCATACATATATTTATATACGTATATTCCTACATATAACCTGCTCACTCTTGTTGTTGGTTCTTTTTGCTCTTTCGGATCTTCAGCTCTTTGGAGGGCCTGCCACCCACCTCCCAAATAAATCATACACAAGAGGCTTATTCTTACTTACAAATGCAGGCCTTAGCTTGACTTGCTTCTAGACAGCTTTCCTTAACTTGAAATTATCCTGTCTACCTTTGGCCTCTGGGCTTTTATATTTTGCTGTTCCTGTACAACTTTCTTTGTTTCTTACTCCGTGGCTTGCTGTGTAGCTAAGTGGCTGGCCCCTGGAGTCCTCCTCCTTCTCTGGCTCCTTCTTTTCCTCCCAGATTTCTTCTATTTATTTTCTCTGCCTGCCAGTCCCACCTAGCCTTTCTCCTGCCTCACTATTGGCCATTCAGCTCTTTATTAGACCATCAGGTGTTTTAGACGGGCACAGTAACACAGCTGCACAGAGTTTTAAACAAATGCAACATAAACAAATGCAATACATCCTTGCATCATTAAACAAATGTTCCACCACATAAACAAACATAACACATCTTAAAATAATATTCTACACACTCTGTACCATGTTATGTGTATGTGTGTTCTCAGGTCTGACCATTTGGTATTGGATAATCAGTGTGCTCTTCCCTAGAAAAGATGATTTCTCCTGCTCTCATCATTCCTTAGTTTCTTGTAGTTCTTTGTGTAAGGTTGAGGCCTCACAGGCTTTCCCCCACCCAGTTTCGTATGTCTATTGTTACTGTCCTTGCCCATCTCATGTTTAGGCATCATATTGGTGAGACTGTATAGTAACGGCTTCTGATAAAAAGTCATACTCTGACAGCAAACTCCCTGATCCTCTGTCTCTTACAATCTTTCTGGCCCCCTCTTTGGCAATGTTCCCTAAGTCTTAGGTACAGGAGTGCTTTGTAGATGAATCCATTAGGACTGGCTTCCACAACTCTGCATTTTGATTAGTTGTGGTTTTCTGTAATGGACTCCGTTTGTTGTAAAGAGATGTTTCCTTGACTGGGGGTGATATCTGTGGATATGAGGACAAATGTTAAGATTGTCATTAGGAGAAATGTTGTAATCGTATTATAAGCTCAAAAATAAAATGAAAAATATAGAAGCACCAAAGGTAAAAGCAACTGTTCTTGTATTATTAATAAAATGTTCATGAAATTTAAAAGGATGGAACACACAGTTTAAAATGTTTAAAACTATTATTGTTGTTGTATTCTAGGGTAGCTCTTTATGTATTGCTATTCTAAGATCAGGAAGGAGAGAACGCCTGTCCATTGCGTTCTCCTCAGTACCTACCATAACAGGGTCAGTTGTAAAAGCCTCCAATTAGAAATCATCACTTCTATTTATTTGTCAAAGAGAAATGATGGCATTCTGCATATTCTATTACTTTCCTGTTTCCCATTACTATAATACCGTAATGCTGAAGGGTGTTGTAAAATACAAGGAAGAGTCATATAATACACTAGATTCATACAAATAAATAAGGTAAATCTAAACTATAGCTTAAAAATGAAATAATAAAATCCTATTGAACCAAAAAGTTCTTCCAAGAATTACCTTGGTTAAACTTCAACCCACCCCATCTGCCCTGGTGGTTTATAGCACTCGAATTGTTTACAAAGTCAACTTCTCACAGCATGGCGGCACAATTTTACAAGATTTTCCTGTGAAGTATTACTGTCGCAAACCAATCAAAACTAAGCAGCACCCGTCAAGAATCAATTTTCCTGGTTTAACAAATGCCAAAAATGTTTACTGTCACTGTGAATTTATATTCACTATCTGGAGGTGTTTGCGAGGAATCTAGCACGTTGAGCCCGGCAGAGAATATAACAGAGGTGTGGGATGACAATTTTATGGGAATCCGAGTATTAAATCAGACTTATTAAAAGTACACATTCAGAAAAAGGTTATAATGATCATAGTAAAATACTAACATATTTGTGCTAGTAATTTGATTTAGGAACATTTCATCATTAGTCCAATGAGGCTCCCTATCTTAACAAAAATTTATTTCTGAAAACTTCAGAGCCTTTCACAAATTACAGTTGATGGAGACGGTTTCTGTATAAAATACATTCTGTGTCCTCTTCCTGGGGAGATGGGTCTTCTTTCATTCCTGCATCACTTGGCCCATGGCATTCTCTTTTTTGCTTAAGTCTCTGTGGACTGAGGGACAGTCTGGCCTTTTCCCCACTTTCCATTGAAGGTGTTCAGCAACGTGAAGCCTTGATAGTACTTCCTTGGATTTACGCTCTCCCTACAGCTAAACAGTCATTAGGCCTCTTTCTGTGAACAGCTAGAAAATCACTCCCAGCCAGTGTCAGAATTGGGTTAGCTGACTCATACAGCAACCCACATAACCTACTGAACTCACTTTCAAGTTGCAGTCCTTCTTCTGTCTTTCTAATATAGATGTTTGGAGGGAATGGCTTTCTAAGTTTATTTCTGAAGCTTTCTCCCAAGTCTTAATCTCATCAAATCACAGAAAAGGAATGAGACTGTCTTCCTCACTGGCAGCTTTCCCAGTAGATACCTGGAAATTTATGATCCCACGATCGGCCAGTCAAGCTTAACTGCATAGTGCCAAAACCTAACAAAGTAATGGCACTTTAACTGGTACAGTGTTAAATAGCTTACCGAGCATCTTCACATATGTTATTTTATGTGATCGCTGCAGAACGCTGGGAGGTGGGCACGGGTGAGCAGAGTAACACCACCAGTGCTGCAGGAGCAGATGGGAAAGTAGGAAGCAGTTCTGAAACGCCAGTCTCCTGTATTCTTTCCCATAACACAATACTTCCCATAACATATGGAAACTGCTAAGTGTATCTCTTGGGCGTCCCTTTTATGTTTATATCTTCTAGCACTGAGATATAGGAATTCTCAGTTTTAAGCAAATGAGTTGGAAACCAAAGATTTTATGTCATCTAAAGTTCATTATATATAAGGAATGAAAGCGAATTCATCTTTCCACCATACAATTAATGCTCCAAACTGTGAAACTAATGAGGATATTTATTTTCAAACTATAAATATTTGGTGTAAGGTCTTAGTCTCCTCATTTCAGTATCCCATTTGCTTTCAATACAATAAATCAATGTTGCGAAAGCTTCATGTTACTAAGAAATTATACTCATTTGTGGTGATATTGTGTTCCCCAATATATTGTGAACACTAATAAACTTATCTGGGGTCAGAGAACAGAACAGCCACTAGACAGACATAGAGGCCAGAAAATGGTGGCACAAACACCTTTAATCCTAGTATTCTGGAGGCAGAGATTCATCCAGATTTCTGTGAGTTCAAAGCCACACTGGAAACAGCCAGGCATGGTGACACATGCCTTTAATCCCAGGAAGTGATGGCAGGAAGCAGGAAGGTATATAAGGCGTGAGGACCATGAACTAGCCTGGTTAAGCTTTTAAGCTTTTGAGCAGCAGTCCAGCTGAGACCTATTTGGATGAGGACACAGAGGCCTCCAGTCTGAGGAAACAGGATCAGCTGAGGAATTGGCGAGGTGAGGTAGCTGTGGCTTGTTCTGCTTCTCTAATCTTCCAGCATTCACCCCAATACCCAGTTGCAGGTTTGTTTTTATTGACCTTTTAAGATTCATGCTACACCCACTGGGTAGTTCAGTGAAGGAGGATGTCCATATACCTTTTTTATTTCTTACTTTAAATATTAAATGTAATATATATATATATATATATATATATATATATATATATATATATAATATATATATGCACTCTTCATCTCTGATATCACATCATGAATGCTGTGTGTTAATAGCAGAAAAAATGATGCTGTAGTTTATAGAAAGTGTCAGAAAGGTGCAGGGCTAATTTGAACTCACTAATGGGACATTGGACAGCTTATTCACACAAAAAGCAGTCAGGAACCCTAACAACACATGGGTGCTTCAGCCAACAACAGATGCATGGAGATCATCTCAGCTAGAGATGAAAAACACTGCCAACCCTCAAACCCACTGGCAGACAAAAATCCATTCCTGTCCTCTTTATGAATCCAGTTTGGCCCTAGTTAAAACCAAGTTTTCACATTTAAATCTCAGACCCAGTCACAGGAACAAACAGCGTGTACACATTCAAAGTTCAGTTTGGCTCCACATTCCCTAACCAATGAGAATTCATCATACCAAACTGAAAGAGAACCATACAATTATTCAGTAAATTGGTTTTGATCGAGAGAGCCAATCTGAATAATTGAGGCCTTGTGATCTGCTTTCACTTGAATTTTCCTAAGCACATTCAACATAATAGGGATTATGTAACTCCCTGCTTCAACTTTTGTCATGGATTTACTGCTAAGTGTGCATTAGGGTTGTGAGATTACACTAATAGAAAAATCATTACAGAGATCCTTAAAGTTAACCTCTTTTGTGCACTTTTTTCCCCCAATCTTACAGTGTCATAGTGGGTCTTGTCTATCTCTATACTGAGAAAAATATCTCAAATATTAATCAAAGGCTTAAAATTGAATTCAACCAGTGCTCTCTTTATCAAATATATCCAGATTGATTTTACATTGCTTTGATGCATCCAATTAGTAATATTTCAATCGTAGGCAGAAAAGATATTTTAGTTCAAGAGACGTCAGAGACTCCTCAAAAATTATGTTCAGAAATGATTTATTGACTTTGGACATATCTGGCCTTTATCACATTTACTTGGCATGGTCTTACATTTTTTTCTCCCAAAAATAGTTCAACATTTTTTTTCTCAGAAAAAAAGAAGCAGGGCAGAGGAGGCAGAAAAGTCTTGTCTATTCATGTTGGATGAGTCAGAGGTCCACAGTCCACAATAAAGATGACTTTATACTGTCTTCTAATAGAAATAAGCATTTAGAAAATCTCCCAATGGCAATCTGTCTCTATAAGTTTCAGGGCAATGCTGAAAACATTATTATTTCTTTAGGCTTTATCATACACATAGGTATTAAATACTTCAAAATTTAGACTTGAATTATTTAATTATGAAGGTCAGAAAATATTGGTTTTTTATTATTACTAGTATTAGATTAGATTCTCTGAGGCAATGTTGTTTAAAAATTGTGAAAGTTTTAATTAACTTCATGAAATCAATTATATGTTTGTACATCATTTTTTTCTTAGATCTTTACAAGCGTTAACCGCATGGCTCTGTAGTGTGGGTGAGTGGGTGTGAGCTGTCAAGTGGATTATGGAGCTAGTCTGTAACTTCAAGGAACTAAAATACACCAAGAGCACACATGTATACACAACATAACAGTGGATTGCACAAAATGGCATAAGAACAATCATGAAGGGCAACAAAACCATGTTCAAGGTGGTGGATAGAGAGGTCTCAGGGTTCAGGAATCTTAGCTGGAATTGCCCAAGACACAGACTTGTTCTGAATATCTAGTCAATATTCTTCAACATATGAAAGAACAAGATTGGTACTTGCTGGAGAGTAGGGGCCCTTTAAACTTCTTTGCTTCCTTACCCACCCAGCATCCCTCATAAAGAAGAAAGCACTCATCATTTCCATCTTGAATTACTGGTATAGAATTGACTCCATAGGAATAGTATTCTAACTCCTAAATGATTGGAACTTATTTATGAATGATGTTTCAGTATAACTCATTGGGGTGAAGGGGATGGAAAGTTGTGATTCATTTTTGTTCATTTGTGGTCTTAAATTAGTCCATATGCCAGGGGTCATCTTCCCAGTCAGATGCACATGGAATGCACATTCACCAGATTCTTAGATAAAAGCGGGTAGAGGCATAACCTAAGATTTTCATGTACTAGGAAATGTTCACAAATCACTATTCTCACAAGTGGGATTTAAAAAATCTCAAATTTCTTCATTCTCCCAAAG
Source organism: Peromyscus californicus insignis (assembly GCF_007827085.1). Lineage (NCBI taxonomy): Eukaryota > Metazoa > Chordata > Mammalia > Rodentia > Cricetidae > Peromyscus > Peromyscus californicus. The sequence continues at coordinate 24,816,982 of NW_026294480.1, forward strand.
ACTATACAATTTCCTATCTAAGCACATTTCCTTTTAAGAATAAAGGGAATCCAATTTACTATTTTTGGCAACAATAAACCTAAACAAGGGCCATTCCACAGAAAACCAAGGTCCTTGACTATTCTAATTATCTCTGTAATTCCCATTAATGAGAGAACTATAAGAAACTCAGAAGCTGCTTTTAAAACCCGGGGAGCTGCCTCTCAAAATCATCACACCAGGACACTTAGCACCAAGCCGGGATTTTCTTTGGCCTTGGCCTCAAACAGCCTGAATTCACTGTAGTGTCTGTCTATGTTCCCAGACAAGGAGTCATGACATAAACTTGGCTGTGTTTTGATTGTCCCTCTGCAACCATTCATGCGAATCAACAAAGGGTAGGCTGGGGGAATCAACCTCACACAAACTGACATATCTGAGTAGGTCAAAAAGGACCATGCTGTGGAGGGCAGCCCCTACCCGGCAGCTTTCCAATGTTGGAAAATTGGCTCTGAGCTACTCCTCAGTCCCTTTAGTAGAAGTTTTCCTTTCATTTCTTGTTCTGGCCTGTTTTGGGATGGATTTTTTTTAAGATACTCAACTTAAAATGAAACTCTATTGTTTGTGTAAGGACAAAAAGAAAGAGAAAAGAAAAATAAATTCTGAATTTCCCATGAATAAAGTATCGTTATTCTGAGATATGTACAGAAAAGAATAAGATCAATGAGGAGAATAAGGTAGAAAAACAACTAGACCCAACTTCTGTCATGGTTTTACTGATCTTCTCTTTCACATTTACTTATTGAGATCTTCTTGAATGAACTACACTCTCTGGGATTCATTTATTCTTGACAACAAGGCAACACCAACTATTACTGACAATTGGTAGACACTATGAGACATTTCTTTTTTTTTAATCTTGAGCAGAATATAGAAGTAATGGACCCAAAGATCAAAACACTAGGATGTCTCTCTCTACCACTTCCCCAAAACCTACTGAATTCATTTTATTCTGGTTGAATTAATGTCTGCAGACACCACATGTCATTTTAATTATTTGTTATGAGTTTCAAACTTCAGATTTCCATAAACTGGGAAAATTGAATGAATTAAATATATTTTATGGCATCAAAGAAGTTTCTTTTTGTTTGTTTGTTTGTTTGTTTGTTTGTTTTTTCGAGACAGGGTTTCTCTGTGTAGTTTTGGTGCCTGTCCTGGATCTTGCTCTGTAGACCAGGCTGGCCTTGAACTCACAGAGACCTGCCTAGCTCTGCCTCCTGAGTGCTGGGATTAAAGGCATGCACCACCACTGCCCAGCATCAAAGAAGTTTCTTATAGTCACATCAGGATATGAATTTTTAAAATCAGAGGTCCCTATTTTCTGGATTTTCTACTACCACACAGAAGGAGACAGGAACTCACAACACATCAACTGAATGAGAAGCTTGGAGTCTCAATGAATAAATGCTTCTACTAGGAACATTCATCAAGCCCAGACTATGCAATGATAGCATCTGTTGTGCCAAATACCATCAGACACCACAATATCACTCTTTAAAAGGGATTTATTCTTTTGAGTTCTTATTCATACCAGCTCACGCAGACAAATTATGCTACAGAAAGTAACCTTGGAACCCAAAGCTTTACAAATCTTGTTTCATGTAAATAATTGTAAAATCATTTCCTTTATGTTTTAGTGTACCTAATTATTTGAATAAACTACATATTTGTATGGCTCAAAAATGAAAATGATTTAAAACTGTGTACTGTAAAATTAGTCCTTTTGCTCATATCATCCCCCTCTCTCTCTTCAACTGGACTCCTGGAGCTCCACCCAGTGCTTAGCTGTGGATCTCTGCATCTGCTTCCATCAGTTATTGGATGAAGGTTCCATGATAAAAAAGCAATTAGGGTAGTCATCGATTACAGGAGAAGGCCAGTTCAGGCACCCTCTCCACCATTGCTTGGAGTCTTAGCTGGGGTCATCTCTGTAGATTCCTGGGAATTTCCTTAGCACCGGGTTTCTCCCTAAGTCCATAATGGCTCCCTCTATCAAGATATCTCTTTCCAGGTCTGTGAAGAATTGTGTTGGTATTTTGATGGGGATTGCATTGAATCTGTAGATTGCTTTTGGTAAAATTGCCATTTTTACTATGTTAGTCCTGCCTATCCATGAGCATGGGAGATCTTTCCATTTCCTGACATCTTCTTCAATTTCTTTTTTCAGGGACTTAAAGTTCTTGTCATATAGGTCCTTCACTCGCTTGGCTAGTGTTACCCCAAGGTATTTTATGTCATCTGTGGCTATTGTAAAGGGTGATGTGTCTCTGATTTCCTTCTCCGCTTCTTTGTCCATTTTATATAGGAGGGCTACTGATTTTTTTGAGTTGATCTTGTATCCTGCTATGTTGCTGAAGGTGTTTATAAGCTGTATCAGTTCCTTGGTGGAATCTTTGGGGTTACTCAAGAAAACTATCATGTCATCTGCAAATAGGGAAAGCTTGACTTCTTCCTTTCCAATTTGTATCCCCTTAATCTCCTTATGTTGTCCTATTGCTCTGGCTAGAACTTCAAGTACTATATTGAATAAGTATGGGGAGAGCAGACAGCCTTGCCTCGTTCCTGATTTTAGTGGAATTGCTTTGAGTTTCTCTCCATTTAATTTGATGTTGGCTGTTGGCTTGCTGTAAATTGCCTTTATTATGTTTAGGTATGTTCCCCGTATTCCTGATCGCTCTAAGACCTTTATCATGAAGGGGTGTTGGATTTTGTCAAATGGACCGGGTCCTGTGTTCAATGCATGAGTTGGCTGTTTGAAACCTGGGGCTTATGCAAGGTCACTTGGCTCAGCCTGGGAGGAGGGGACTGGACCTGCCTGGACTGAGTCTACCAGGTTGATCTCAGTCCTCGGGGGAGGCTTTGCCCTGGAGGAGGTGGGAATAGGGGGTAGGCTGGGGGGAAGGGGAGGGGGGCAGGAGGGGGGAGAACGAGGGAATCCATGGCTGATATGTAGAACTGGATTGTATTGTAAAATAAATAAAAAAAAAAATGAAAGCTAAAAAAAAAAAAGAAAAAAGGTATCTCTTTCCCTGCTCTCCCTCTCTGTCTGTCCCTTCCCCAACTCAACCATCCTGTTCCCTCATGTTCTCTTGCCACATCCCCTTATCTCCCCCACCCACGCTCCCAAGTTACTCAGGACACCTTATCTAATTCCCCTTCCCAGATCCATGTATGTCTCTCTTGGGGGCCTCCTCTTTACCTAGCTTCTCTGGGGTTCTGGATTGTAGCCTGGTTATCCTTTGCTTTACGTCTAATATCCACTTATGAGTGAGTACATACTGTGTTTGTCTTTTTGGGTCTGGATTACCTCACTGAAGATCATGATGGGGAAACCCACAGAGACAGTGGATCAGAGCTAGTTGGAGCTCACTGACTCTGGACTGGCAGCTGGGGAACCTGCATGGGACCATACCAGGCCCTCTGAATGTGAGTGACAGTTGTGTGGCTTGGATAGTATGTAGGACCACTGGCGGTGGGACCAGGATTTATCTCTAGTGCATGAACTGGCTTTTTGGGGCCCATTCCCTATGGAGGGATAGCTTGTTCAGCCTTGATACAGGGAGGAGCTGTTTGGTCCTGCCTCAACTTGATATGCCAGACTTTGTTGACTCCCCATAAGAGGCCTTACCCTCTCTGAGGAGTGAATGGGGGGTGGGGCGGGGGGAAGGTAGGGGGTGAGCAGGAGGAAGGGAGGGAAGGGGAACTGTGGTTGGTGTGTAAAATGGAAAAAAAACTTTTAAATAAAAACAAAAAATAAAAACAATCAGTCCCACCTTGTCCTTATCAAACCTCCACTTCTTAAAATTAACATGGAGAGCTGGGCGGTGGTGGTGGTACACACCTTTAATCCCAGCACTCAGGAGGCAGAGGCAGGTGGATCTCTGTGAGTACAAGGCCAGCCTAGGCTACAGAGTGAGTTCCAGGAAAGGCTCCAATGCTACCCAGAGAAACTTTGTTTCAAAAAAACCATAAATAAAAGATAGATAGATAGATAGATAGATAGATAGATAGATAGATAGATAGATAAAATTAACATGGTAACTATCTTTATTAATTCTGTCTCTCCTTCCAATATTTCATCCTTATACAAGCTAAGGAAGTAATATTCTTAATTATCCACACTTTAAGAATAATATTTTTTATTATTTTTGAGAATTTCATACAATTATGTACTCATATCTCTCCTCCTCCTCCCTCGCTCTCCCTAGCCTTTCCCCTCCTTTTTTATCCACCAAATTTCATGCTTATTTTTCCCTCCTTCACGCCCCTCTTGACTTTGTCCACAGGATAGTTAGCAAAATATACATCCTCCCTTGTAGGAAATTCTTATTCTGTTTTGAGGATTTGACTTTTTGAAATTATTGTTTTCTGATTTTTATCTTTCACTACTCTCTCTTGTTAATTTTTCTCAGATCACATTTCCACGCCCTTCCTTCCATTTGGGACTGAAGACCTCCTTCTCTGCGTAAGAATCTGACAGTTCTGCCATTCTCAGCCACCACTGCAGGGAAGCATTCTAATGAGCATAGTAAAGACAACAGAAAGTGGAAAAAATCTTGATTAGTCTATACTGAGGACAGGCTCCTTTGAGCTCCTTCTATGCTTTCTGACTGCTGGAAGGAGGTACTGAAGCTGTGAAGCACATGACAGGAACAGGGGAGCCTGGGTAAGTGAAGTGCTGCATTTAGTGGCGCCTTTATTGATGGACAATTTCCACTTTGATCTGTTCCATAAGAAATAAACCTCTTTGCTGTTTGAGTCATTTTATGTTTTCTATAAGTTACTACAAGCAAAATGTTTTCTTTTGTAATAAAGTATAGTTGGATTAGTTATCATTGTAATTAATTTTTACATTCCAAGTGCTGTAAGGTGGTCTTTATATGCTGTCTGAAAATTTGCTGAGTAATAGCAAAATTAAGTTTTCTTTATCCTTCCTCTTCTACTTCTATATTTTCCAGAAATTATTATCTTCTGTTTTCAGATGCCATGATTTACTCTTCTATGACCAAGTCACCAAATGAAAGATAGTTATTTGTTCTGCATATTATGATCACTAAAATCAAAGAATATCTCACAATCAATGATACATTATTATGATAAAGCTGAAAATAAAGCTTTGTACAACTGAGAGTGCCTTCAACATGACAGAGGACTGCTTGTACTGTCTCAGATTTCTGATCAACTATTGTATGTAGCTTATAAAATGACAATTCCCTCTAGTTTAGTGTAATGTAGTCTCCAACTCTAAATAGAAATTTCAGTCTTGGTTGTTATAAACCAAGCCACTAACATTCACAATTCTTCTCAACCTCTTTTATCCTCCGGATCCAAGTCTCTTCTGCTGCAGCAATGAATATTTACATGTTGAACTAGGACTCGAGTCTCCATGTTCTCTTGCGTCTTTTCTCTAGAAATAGCTGCATTGAGGTCTTCTGCAGAAGTTCCCCTAGTTGACTACCATGACCTTCCAGACAGCTGGTCTGCAGCTGACCCTTCCGCACTGTACAGAGAATGATAAACAACTTCCCACAACCCTTCCATCTTCCTCTATAAACGTCTCGCTTTACTTCTCAGAGAGTATGGAAAGGCTCCTAACTCCAGGCCCGATCACTTTCGCTTTGAAAGCACAGTTAAAACAAAGGACGATGTTTCAGCCATTTCAAGAACTGTGCATATTCTTCCGTTTTCTAAAACCCGCTTTCCCTGGATCATCTCACCATCTCTGTCCTCTTACCTTTAAGTCATTCTCTGTCTTCTACCAGCTCTCAGAGGCTCCTGGTATTCCTTCCTATGTTTTTCGAGTTCATGTTTCGCATAGGACTCCTGGTTCCGCTGAAGGCAAATGTGTAAGGTATTTGTTCCTTTGCCTTCTCCTTCTCCTTGTTCTTTTTATGAACAGGAGGAGAAGAGTGGAAGTGCTGATGTCAGCAGCTGCAATCACACTCAAAGCCAGCATGATTTATTACAAGGCAGGGTAACATCTAAGTTCACAGTGTTAGGTTTAGAAGTCAATGGGATTTCCTTGAACATAATGATACAATTGGGGACATCAACTCACATTTAATCAGCCCCAGATATCCATTTGTTAAAAGACAATTGTGTGGAAAATGGGTATGCTCAAATGTGGCAAAATTTAGAAATATAGTTTGTATTTTCATTGAAATTATTTAATGTGTGGGTAAGTAAACTCAATAGTGTTACATTTTAAAAGACATTATCAAAGAAGAAAGATACATTTTTCTCACTGTGTACATGCCTGCAGGCGTGTGTGCATGCATGTGTGTGTGTGCGTGCATGCGTGTGTGTGTGTGTGTGTGTGTGTGTGTAAGAGAGAGAAAGACTGGGAACAAGTATGTCTGTGTGTATGCCCATTCATGAATATGAATGCAGATGTGCATGCCAATATGCACATGTGAAGGTCAAAGGTTAACCTTGGGTTTGGGTCCTTGCCTTCTTCCACTTCATATGAGACGGGGAATGCTTGTTATTTTTCTGCCATATATATATATATATATATATATATATATATATATATATATATATATATATATATATATATATATATATATATCAGGTAAGCTGATACATAAACTTCTGGGTATTCTACTGTGTCCACCATCCATATCCCCATGGAGTTCTGAGATTACAAATGTTCACTCTGTTACATCCGGCTTTAACATGGCTTGTGGGTATTCAAACTCAACACTTCATTATTGAGCCCCAAGTGCTTTTATCCACTGAGTCAACCGCCCCTGCCCTCAAACACTGAGTTTCTAAACTGAAAAGCTACCATAACTCTAGAAGAGGTTCCATACTTTCTACTGATTTCTTTCTTTAATCCACCAATTTATATACAATATGTATTTTATATACTGTATGAACATAGAAAGTATACTTGCAACTGATTTTGAAATTATCCATTAGACATAAATTTGCCTTTTTAATATTGTTGACACTCAACTTGAGTTATTCTGAGATGCTATCCATGTTTTTTTTAACAAATATGAATCAATATCATTCAAGGTTAAGTGCATGCCAGGCAACACAAAAATAAAATCTTTAAAAACACCTCACCAAATTAATCTTTCTATCATTTAAATTTTCCCTTGGAAATAATTAATAAACAGTAAAATTAATATAAAATACATAAATTCAAGAAAACCTGGTTGCAAAACCTAATTTTACATAATTACATAGCTTAATAGAATATAGAAATATTAGCTCATTCTTCAAATCCACAGGGCAAACTATGAAAATGTTCCTCTTTGTTATGCTTTTATGATTTACTGCCGCTACTTAAATCTGTGAGATTTGTATTAGTATTATACTATAGGTTTTATGAAAAATTCCCAATACTCTCAAAAAACATTAAAATAAATATAAAGGTGTGTGGGTGTTTCTTCTCAGAATCTAGTTTTTATTGCTTTGGGCAGAATAATGCAGCTATTTGACCAAATAATAGTTCTTGTTTCAAGAGAACACACATCTTCAGAAGAAATACATAAAAAAAGGAGTAAAGAAGCTCCACCCCCAAGCAGCCAGGCAGACTTTTGAAATTAATTCATAGATGATAAATGTCACATTCAAAGTGACTGAAAATTGCGTTAGTGCTTCTGGCCCACAATGACAAATAAATGGCTTGAATCATGCTGATCCTCCTTTCCATGGCCACCCCAGACATCACTACCTGATGACAGCAATCCCTCTGTGTTTAAAGGCAGCCTCAGAACGTTTTTCAATATAGCATGGTGTATTGGTCAGGTTCTTCAGAAAGACAGAAGCAATAGGCTATATGGGGATAGATGAGAGGAGATTTATGAAAGAAACTGGATAATATAATTATGAAGGTCACTGCAGCCCATGACAGGCCATCTGCAAACTAGAGACACTGGGAAGTTAGAAGCATGGCCCAGTCCAAATCTGAAGGCTTCAGGGGAAGGAAATCTATGGTCAGAGACTTCAGAGGACAATAGGTGTAACTCTCAGAACACAAAGACCTGGAAGCCTGTAGTTCCAAGGATCAAAAAGGGAAGATTGTACCTCAGCTTCAGGAGAAAGGTGGATTCCACCCCCTATCTCTTCCTCTCTCTGCTTTTGTTCTTTCTGGTCCAAAGCCTCTTGCATGGTGCCTGCCCACCCAGAGGGAGGAGATAGACTCACATCATTTGCCTCTGGAAACACCTGACAGATGTGCCCAAAACAATGCTCCATCAAGTCTCTGGGTATTCCATAATCTGGTCACATTAACATCCAAGCTTAGTCACTGCACATGCCCAATAGCCACTTGCAAATGTTCAGAGTAGAGCTCACTTAGAACTCATTTCCAAATCCCATCTTGTGCAGCAAGCCTGCATTTTTTTTCAAACTATCCAAGTCGCATACACTCTTTTGCAAGGCATCCTGGTAAGACTTCTTGAGATCTAACAACTTTATAATAGATAAGATTGTGACAGCATCATTCCTTTAGTTGTAAAGTCCATCTTGAGTTGGTCAAACCACTGTCCGGTACACTATAGGTGTCACTGTCTCAGTCTTCACTACAATCACAGGTATGAGCTGGAGATGTTACAGCAAAGTGAGCAGGAAAGAAAGAATCTCTCCAGAAGCCACACCTAAAGTTAAGTAACTGAGGTAGGATGGATTACAACAACCCAGGGTTGTCCCTGTTGGAGCAGCTCTGTAGCTGGAAGGGTGTTCCTGAGGAGACCTAGCACTCTAAAACACCAGGAACATTGTAGACCCCTGAGGGTGAAGCTCTAGTCACAGAGCAAAGGGAAAATGTTCTCAGTGTATTAGAATTCAAACTCTTCTGCTACTTGTGTCTATTTGAACAGGTAAACTCACCTTCCTTGACTTTTCTCATTCGCATAAGATAATCAAAGCGCCCTCAAAGAGAGTGTGTGTGTGTGTGTGTGTGTGTATGAAATGATTAATATAAATATTTGGCAAATAAAAAGTTCAACACACCTTAGTTGTCTAACATGTTTTTAATATGAAATATTAGTTCAAAATTAAAGAAGAATCATAAATTTTCTACCATGTTTCCATCTACCATGTTTCCATCTAGGACTCCCAATATGACTTCCTCCAAAAACTCTGAACAAATGGTCTAATTACATAAATTGCAATAATAGCAAATAATATCTTCACAGGAACCGTGAAAGTTGAGTTATCTTTATTTTACCAACACATAACTAAAGAAACATAGGACTGTATACCCCCATGATGTAGGGACTTGTAACAGCAAAGTTCAAATCTAGAACTCTTTAACCCTAATTACTATATTAATCACCATACATTACCAGTCTTGTTCCTTACCTCCCAAACTAATATTTCATGTCATTGTTTCTATAATTGGACCAAGTTTCATTGGATAAATAATTAATGGGCTGAAATATTTGTCATCTCTATGAAACAAAGTATCCTCCTACAGTCTATGACGATCAGTCTTCTAATTGTGATTGCTATTGGTCCAGATATTGGAATATGACCAAGACTTATTAAAAGCTCTGGATCAAAATGTGTATCGTGAGATCACAGTGTCATTTTGCTCTAGAAGCAAGGCAAGTGTTGAACAGACCAACTTATTTGAATCCACTAATCATATACATTCAGAAATAGAAAGAGAAGAAAGTACTTGATTGTAAAACTCTCTTTTCTGTGCTTGGATCATAATGGGAAGGTTTGACAACTTCCAAATGTACTCTCATAGTTTAGTGGTTTGCCATAGTCTATGCTGTTTGTTTTTGTTTTCTCTCCACTGAAGCTTATGAAATTCAGAGGCACCAACTTTCATTGTCTCAGAATCACTGATAATTAATCATCATAAAAATCCACCTTTCTCTACACTTGAGAACTAGTAAGAGTGTGTTTCCCATAATACCTAAAGAACTGGATTTCCCTGTGTTGTATCCTTAATGAAAATAAGAAAAGGTAATGAGTAAAAGTCACATAAATATATTAAGCCTTTTTCCATGAATCTGTAAATGGATTTTTGTGAAGTTCTGTTGTACCTTTCCAAAATTCCAATGCCTCAAGTTGTGACAGTACTCTTTTATAAATCTGTGTTTTTTCATTTCCTAAAAAAAAAAAAAGGAGTATAGTATGCATTTACTATAGATTTTGTTTAAAGCTGGAGTTGTGTCTTGCCCATGGAATAGCACTGAAATAAAAAAAGACAGAGGCATGCTTCCCTGTTAAAATACAGCTAACAGGCCGGGCGGTGGTGGCACACGCCTTTAATCCCAGCACTCGGGAGGCAGAGCCAGGCGGATCTCTGTGAGTTCGAGGCCAGCCTGGTCTCCAAAGCGAGTTCCAGGAAAGGCGCAAAGCTACACAGAGAAACCCTGTCTCGAAAAACCAAAAAAAAAAAAAAAAAAAAAAAAAATACAGCTAACATAGCACAGCTGAACTCACCTAGAGCAGGCTCTGCTGCATTTCACATTCTTAATGTGAATGTGAACTTTGCAATAGCTGCATGTTGTCATTCTGATTTCTTGCAGTATTTGTACTCTGCCAACCCATCTAGCATGAAAGATAACATGTCTACTGTACACAAACCTACTGCTCACTTGTTGTGTGTGTTATTTTTTTTCCCAAAGATAAAAAAAAAATTGAACGTCACAATGCATTCAGATGCTGAGACACCTGTTATATTCTGATGTTTTGACATGAACAATCTGTGGACATTTTCTCAGTGCACAGGGAATAAATCAGCCTTGTCAGAAAATTATTGTTCTAGACCCTTCACATCAGACATCTATTCAGTTTCTGCAGTATTTAATTCTTCCTAACAATTCTGCTCAGAATTCCATTACTACGTTGATACCACAACTGTTAATACTCCAGAAACATAAGTATAATCAATAGTTGGATGAGCCAAAAATTAAATTACTTAATATGTTTCTGGTTGAATTCATTTAGGTCACTAGACTTCCACTCCTGCTGGCAGCCAGCATGATTCCATATCCCTGTATTGTCATAATAATACATGTTTCCACGTGGCTGCTATCCTACAGAATGTCAGATCAGGGAGTAATTTAGGTGTGTTTTCTGAGGTTGTGTGAAGCTTAGAATAAGATGTAGTCAAAGTGACCTGGAGAAATGCTGGTGGAGAATACATAAAGACACACACACACACACACACACACACACACACACACACACACACACACACATATATATATATATATATGTATATATATATATGTATATATATATATATATATATATATATATATATATATAATGTCTTCTTCAACTCACAAGAATGTACATCATTGCAGCATGAGCCTTGCAGTGTGAACCTATGTACAAATCAGAAGTCCTTTGAAAAACTACAGCCTCATTTGAGTATTGTGTGGCTTCTAATGTTATGCCAGAGAAATCTGCAGATAATATTCAGTATACAGGGCTTGACAGAATAAAATACATCACATAGCATTACTAGTCTCACACGTAGGCAAATTCAAAAGCGAGATTCATAGTTACATATTTGGTGATTAAATTTTATGTTTCCTAAGGAAATATCATGCTCATGAAATGACAGAATCACTCCCACATTCTTCAGTGTTCTTTGTAAGTAATTTGACCCAAAGAGAAAGGAGTCAATTAAATGGTGGCTTTTAACCTCTGGAGTCAATCTCTAACCTTTCTGCTGAGATATCTCACAAGGACTCCACTGTCATCTTCTGAAAACTGTCTTTCATAAAGACATGAGATAGGCATGCCTGTGTGCCCCAGATGAACCCTGCCTGGCTAATGGGCAACACACAGCCTCAATTCCAGTCTTGTTGCTCATTACTAAGTATGCCCGCCAGCACCTGACTTGACCTGTGACCTCGGCCTCAGACCACAGGATGACCAAGTGGTCCATTGCATACTGTTCAGAGATTTAAGACTCTTCAGTCCTCCAAGTTCTAGCTGAGAACAAGGACTCAGAATAGCTGACAGCTGTCAAATAAGGAAATTCTTGTTCACTCATTAAATTGGTGATTCCATTCTTACTACTTTATTACGTTTATTTATTTTGTATGAGTGTGTGTGTGTGTGTGTGTAGGGAGACACATGCAAACCACAACACACATGTGGAGGTCAAAAGACAACTTGTAGCAGTCAATTCTCTATTTCCATCATGGAGTTCCCAGATACCAACCTTCTTTTCTACTGAGCCATCCTACCTGCTTTTAGTAGTCCTAAGTTGGTGACATTTCCCTACTTCTCAGTTTCCCTAACAGCAGGAGATACTTTGTTGTCATAACTGGGTAGAAATGCCTTTCACTACCAATACGACTACTGAACCCACTATTATGTATAAGAAGGTATACTGCAAAAAACGTCATCCAGACCAAACTATCCATAGTGCCAAGGCTGAGATTCTCCAATAATGCTAACACAATGCATGAAATATTTTTGTCAGGTACTGTACAATCCAGGGGTTACCCTACAGGAAAATGCAAGGTAAGCAGCCTCATGTGTAGTTTTAAGAAAAGATCCACGATCACCATCATTCTGACTCTCTTCTTCTTCCACAATAACTCAATCAGCAGTGTAGCTTACAAGTGCTTCTTCATGGTGACATCAAAGCAGATTTATAGGACTGAAATTGACTCCACCTGAACACCCAGTCCAGTTCATTTCTTCTTCTCCCTGTTTCTGTCTCTGTCTCTCTCTGTGTCTCTCTCTCTCTCTCCCTATCTCTCTCTCTCTCTCTCTCTCTCTCTCTGTCTACCTTATTTCCACAAAAATAATCAATATATTCCAAACATCAAACACTTGTTTTCTTGTCTGAGGGAAGGAAAAAGACAGTGCTGTTTAGTAATGTTCTGGGTAAAACGTTCTCTCAAAGCCATTATTTCTCAAGTCAGCTTTAAGCTTCTTATCCTACTAAACATATTTAATCAGCTGATTTCAAACAGACTCGACTTGGACTAGGAAAGATAAAGATCAGCCTCCTAATGCATGTCCAGCAGGGCCTCCCTAGAAATCGCTCCCAAACTTAGCTTAAATGCCATCTAAATTCCACCGACATCCCAATGTGCAGCTTCTTGCCATAGGAATCCCCTAATCTCCAAACAACCCATACACCGTCAACTCAGCCCTACCATGGAGACACTTGAAAATCAGTCCAAACTCAAATCCCCAAACAAATCCATTGTCTCTGCCTGCACTCTACCTCTGTCCAGAGGCTTGGGAACAATCTAATTCAGTTAGCAGATCATGCTTGGTTTTTTTCTGCTTCCTGAATTTTACTTATTTACTCAGTTGTATAAACCAAGAACCTAGAAATGGTTCTTGGGAACTACCCCTTACTCTTACCACATGACAATCCATCATCTAATCCTAAATATTCTCATGGATATTTTTAACATTACATCACTTCTCATTGTTCCTCCCAGTACCACCGAAAGCCACAAACCACTGTCTCCCAACTGCACTGCTCTCCTCATTAGCTTATCAGTGATGCCTGGCTGCATTTTTCTTCTCCAACTTATTTTATTTAAGCCAACCTTGTGACATTGTACTTGATGCTGTCTCTGCTTGACATGTTCTCAATCTATTCCTTTAAAATAATTTTATTCATTTGTCAACTAACATGCCCTTTGCTAGAACAACTTTGCCTTTACTATCACCTATCAATGTCTCTAATATCCAAAAATTAATTTATACTACACATATTTTCTCTTCAAACAACTTTTACTTTGCTCATATGACTTTAACACAAAAAAATTATAAATTACAGCATGATTAACATATGGTTTTTCTCAATGTCAATGAACTCAACATTCTTTTCTTTGTTCCAGTTATATGGAACATAGCCAATATCTTTTTTTTTTTACATGAATGCGTACAATTTGAAAATAACATACTTAAACTACTAAGTGTACTTTGATATCAAATATAAACGTAACTAATAAGAAATACTTCCTCTACCCATTCGTTCTTTTCCTTCTGAGGTTTTCTTATAATTTTAATATTATGTAGCCAAATGATAGCACTTACTCATAGATAGAGTATCATGGGATTCATAAATCAAAATGTATATGCTCTGAGATGTCTGCAAACAGCTTTAAAATTGTATCTAAAAATCTTTATACAAAGCATATTTTCCTATAAACAGGGTTCAGAGCTTTCATAAGATTGTCACTTACATACAAGACTATAAAATCCCTGTTATTAGTGTTTAACACTTTGCTATTTTCCATTAAAATATAACTGCTAATGCAGCCACTAGATGTTGCTGCCAATGTTAATGGGTATGTTATCTCCTTAATATATATTTCTGACATTGCTTAACTATGTAAATGAGAAAGAGAGATTGAAATAACAGAGAAATAAAAATGATATTTCACATAACTGATTTCTCTCTAAAAAAGAGAGAGATTCATTAATTACATAGAGAAATACCTATATCTATACATATTTGAATATATATGTGCATATATATATATATGATCATAAAAAGTGAACCTATCTTATCCAAAATTAAATTCTAGATAGATTACAAATCTAATCTAAAAGATAACAAATTTTAAATGATAACATGAAAGAAAATCTCCTTGACTTTGAAGAAGTCAAGAACTTTTAAATAGGACATCAAGAGTATTAATCAAAAATGGAAAGATTAATAAATAAATTAGAATGCATTAAAAGTAAGATCTTCTTTTCATGAAGAACTCATTAGAAGACTGAAAAATCCACAAAAGATGCAGTAAGAAATAAATTTATAAGACATTGCACTCCCAAGAGATTTGTGGAGAGAAGATATAAAGAACATAGAACAGTTTCTATGAGAGAAAAGCACTGGTACCCTGTTCATCATTGGAGTGAAAACTTAAAGAAGTACCTCCTAAAAAGCACATCCAGGCTCTCAGTGACTGTGTGAAGAGGACCAACCTCAACCTCATTTATCAGCTAAGAAACACTCTTTAAAGTCACAATGAGATTCCTATGTATGCTGAGCTAAGTGAAGACGTTGAAAAAACTGGCAATGCTGAGTAGAGGATGGAGTGAGAAAGTCTTAATGCCATAATTTATATTCCAATATTGCATATAAATAGAGAAACTGGAATTGTGTCTTTGAAAATCTTTTTGGCAGTGTCTTCTCAAACTGTGTACACAAATATTCCTTTGAGTTAACATTTCTACTCTTGGCATATATTCAGAAATGAGTGCCTATGTTCCTCAAAAGACACAGTTTGTAAGAGTATATAGAAGTGTTGTTCATAGTAATCAAAAACTAAAGAGAAAATCTCAACAATAATAAAATTGATACACTTTGGTATGAGTTTAATTTCACTGAAATAATCACTAATTCATAAATGTCTAAGCAATGCAAACAAATACATTGATTCCAAAGCAATAACTACTACTACTTGACAACATGGATTAATTTGATAAAGGAAATAGTGAACAAAGAAGCCAGACACTGAAAAAGAGTGCATTGCACGAGTCTACTTCAACAAAATGTAAAGGAGAGTAAAACTTCCCTGCAATATCAGGGTTCCGAAAGAGTGCTTATTTCTAGGGAAGAGGGGGTAACATATCTGGGGTTGAGAGGGAGGAAGATTAGCGCGTCCAAGCCCGATAAGTTTCACTGGTACATTTTCTTTGTGAATGTTTACCAAGATGTGAATTTAATATTTCAAAACTCTAAGGATGTTATGTTTTTAAAATATTTAGTTTTAAATAAGGGAAAAGACTGGGCAGAAGATAAAGCTCAGTGGTACAGCATTTGATGGCCTCTGTCCCCAGCACTTCAAGAGCAAAGGAAGTAAGAAAAGGAGGGAGAGAGGGAAAGGGAGGAAGGAAAGGAGAAGGAGTGTAGGGGAGGGAAATGGAAGGGAAGGGACACAACAAAACAAATACCTGTATTAAAATTATAAATATGTGACTTTATATAGAACTAGATACTTTTGAATTGAATTATAAGCTTTGAAAATGATCTTGTCACGCCTGAAAGTGAATGACTTACAAAAGTCTTTCTAGGCTCTTAGATCTAAAACTAAGGAAAATAATATATACAAATAAAATAGAAAAAAATCCCATAGATACCTTAAGTAGATAGACTGTCATCACTTGATCACTTGACTTATTGTACTTGTTCCATGTATATCCCACCTCTAAGAATAGCCAAATAAGTGTAAAATATCTCATTTAAATATATCATTTAAGAGGGAAAAGAATTCAAGAATAAAATTCTAATAAAAATGTACATCGAAGTGCCATCCCAGTCCTCTGAGCCTGCCTGATTCTAGCCTCCTGTGCATGTCCAACTTCCAGGCCTAGCCCTGGTAGCATATCTTGAACTCCAGTCCAGCCTTGTAAATGGATAAAGCAAGAACATATTAGATTGAATGAGGTTACCCAGGCCCATAAAAATGAACCTGCTTGTTCTCTCTTATTCGTAGATTGTAGATTATGATCTTAATTTTTGGATGTGAGTATGTAACCTAAAGTAGCCAAAGGAGCATAGGGTAACTCATCCTACAAAATAGATCCTTGCCAGAGGGTTTATGGTACATGCGTACTCCAAACCTCACACAACACTACACGATAGAAGGAGAGAACTAACTCCTGAAAGTCCTCTGACCACCATACATGCTCCATGGCAAGCACAGGTCCACACACATGTGTGTGCACATAAACACAATAAATAATAATGGAGAGAGAGAGAGAGGTAATGTCCCGATCTGTGCAAAGAATAAAAGTGAAGAGTTTCTAAATAGAGTATAAAATCCTTCTATGGCTGGATCTGCCAGTTGAGGGATACAAGAATATGTTTTGCCAAATGTAAGAGTCTGCATAAGACACAACACCCCTAATGAGAGAGAACCTATTCCCCAGGGTGAATTACTCTCTTTTCTACAGTGTTTCTTTTTAATAATTAAATTCAATCCTTGACAATTTCAAAAATAAAAATGTATACTCATATTCAGAGAAACTAGAAAAAATAACATGAGACTATGTAGATGGGTATAGGTGCATGCCATCATCCTGTTTATACTGCTGATGAGGGAGCCCCATCCACTGTAATTAGACAGAGATCAAGAGGGCACTAGATCCAGGTCCTCTCAGTTTGAAATGCACAAAAGTTCCTCTTGTATCCTTCTGTATCCAAGAACTGCATCTGTTGCCAAAAGAAGGTGACAAATACCTATGACTGTCAATCATTCGCAGCTACTAGAATTTCAGTCACCGAGTCATTCAAAATTTTCTCATTAAGTTGCTACACTAAGGGCTGTGTTGGTAAAGGGCTTGCTATACAAGTCAGTGGACCTGAGTTTGGATCCTCAGCTTCCATATAAAAGCTGGGCACAGCAGCATACAGCTACAAGCCCCTTGCTGGGGTCAGTAGCAGGGTGAGCAGAGTCAAGCAGATCCTTGGAGCTCACTGGCTAGCCGGCCTAGACAACTGGTCAGGTCCAGTGAGACTGCGTCCTAAAATAAAAGATGAAGAGTCATCAAGGTAGATCATAATATCAACTTCTGTCCTGGCCTGCACACACACACACACACACACACACACACACACACACACACACACAAGCATATATAGCATATATGCATATCACATCCACACTTGCATACCCACAAAGTAATGCTGTTAAGCCACGTGCTTGCTATGTGTAGGGCACTAAATCAGGTCATTGTCTTCAAAGATCTTATATTCTAGAAATTTCACGGAAGAGAGAGACAGAGACATAGAGAGGAGAGGAAACAAAATAGCCAAGTAAATAAAGCAAATCTACATTGCAATGAGTTCTATACTGGACAAAATGCAAAATATATACATATATATACACATATGTATATAATAAAATATAATATTATATATAATTTTACTATATAATAAAATTAGTTTCAGCTAAAGTGTTAAAGAAAGGTAATGTTTAATGTGAGAACTAAGGAGTTCAAAGAAAGCAACTGTGCACAGAAGGCATGACCTAACAAGCCTGGTAGGAAACACCACAGTACCTAACACAACAGCTAATTCTTTTTGAGGGTTTAGATTTGCTGAGAACTCATCTAAACACTTTGCATTTAATTCGCAGAGTAACTTGGTACTGATGATACTTTTATCTCATTCATTTACCATATTATGAGAAAATGAATTTACACAGAGAACATAAATGATTTACCCAAAACCACTAGGCTGGCAAGTGCACAGCAAGAATGCAAAGTCTGTCAACAGAAAGCAGGCATCTCACTGTGCTCCTGTAACCCTTCTGTGGCAAGGAAACCATCACCATACAGAAAAGAAGCAGGTGTGTTTTAGGAAGCTGAAGGTTTATATTGATGGAGTAGTGAAAATAGACACGGAGAGCAGATTTTGCACAGCTTTATATATTTTGTAATAAGTTTGAACTTGTATTCAGTCTATTGGAAAATCATCAGGGGACCTTACACGATGGGGGTATAGTTTTATAATTTGGACTGTAAGGCTTTCACTCTATCTGCTGTTGTATAAAGAAAGGATTTAAAAGGAAAGAGAAGGAACAGAGGCCATTGTGCAGCAACTGCCATAGTTCAAGATAAAGACAAGAGGGTGATGGTGAAAAGAACATAGAAGAAGGTGCTTACAGGATATATTTTGAAAAAAAATAACCCATTGGATTTGTTGATGAGTTAGAAGAGGGGGATGAAAGTAGAATCTACAGTAATGCCTTCAACTCCAGCCCGAACAAGTAGGCAGATGAGGTCCATTTCCGGTAATAGACCAGTAAGGCACAATGGAAGCAAAGGCTTCTCTGCAATCCCTATTTAGGTAAAAATGTCTATTTAGTCTACAAGATGCCATGCACGTATTCACATATCCAAACGCAGAATTGAAAGGAGAACTTTATGTCCAGGAATGGAAAGATTTTATCAGTGTGTGTGAGGAATGTAAAGCCAATCATCCAAGAAGAAGATAGGGATGGAAGGAACAGCCCAGGTGGATCAAAGGAAGATTCTGACATACACTGAGAGAGTCCAACTTCAAGCCAGAGAGGGAAGCTTAGGTATCAGGTATCAGGAAGGGAGCATTTTTTAAGGAAAGCAGATGTGACCAATTGAGTCAACGTTACTACCCTGAGTAAAATAAAGAGGTGGGAATGCCCACTGGATTTGGCAACAGGTTGTGGAATGTTAACAATCCGAAGCAGATTGAAAAGTGTTAGAGGATGGATGGTTGCCAAAGAAATACAGACAAGAGAAAACAGTTCTTCCATGTGAGGTCCACTGTGAGTGTGCTTCACATAGATGCTTCCATAGACAGGCTTCAGGTTTGGGAAACAACTTTAACTTAGAAACAAATGCAAATTGGAAAGCACTTGGACCTGTAGCCAACAAGAACTGTGTGTTTGGCTATATAACAACAACTGTATAAGGAAGGTCCTATTAAGTAAGTCATCAGAAATCAGGAAAATATTTGTTGTTCTTTAATTTTTCTCTAATATAATAGGAAGCAGACAAATTAAGCCTAATCATGACGCACACAGGGATAGAATCTTCCCACCAATGTGTCTTTCCTCCCATTGTTCTGGGATTTGGGCTGAGCAGCAGAATTCAAAGAGACAGAGGCAAAAGAAAATCAAACTTTGTCCAAAAGGAACTTAGCAGTTCAAAAAATGGAAAGCAAAAATGTTACCTGCCCCCAGAAATTTAATTTGATATTAGAATTATAATATAAAAGTAAATTCAATGAATGACAGGCTAAAAAATATGTTAAGGTATGCATTTATATTGATACTTGGGCCATCCCTAGAGATTTCAAAGTAGTTGTCAATCACCTAATGTAGAGCCATTTCTGTGGCTATTTTGAACAATGAGGTAAATTAGGCTAACAGTATGCCCACTATATTCCAAATAATTACAGTGTTTTGGATGAAGCTATTGCTCTATACATAATTAGGGCATTTTAGAGCATGCATTTTCTGGATAGCTAAAAATATATGCACACAAATCTGTAACTTTGAATATCCTGAGTTAATTTTTTAGAACAAAGGAAGAATATTAATAAATAGAACAAAAGAATATTAAAGCACATTAGTAAGTACAAAATTTTGAATTCTAAGCAAAATAGAGATATTTCATTATATAGAATAATTATCTCAATTATTATTCAAATGCTTATCACTTACATAAAGGCAGTTTATACCCTATCAGTATAGTTTATCAAATATGTTTATAATTATGTTCATTAAGAATTCTGGTGAACTGTGTTTTGGGGGGAGCAGGGAGCTTGTTTTATATAACTGTTTTGAGGCATCCATGACCATTGCTAAATTCGACAACGGCAGATGTGGGTTTTGTTTTGAGTTTGTTTTGTTTCATCATTCATTAAAATCACCCAACCTCTTCAGAACCACAGGGAAACAGCTCTGGCTGCCCAGGTGGGAAAACAGCCAAGTAAGTGCCTGTGCATTTCCATGAGGTAAAATTTAATAGGGCAGTTTCTCAAAATGTGAGACAAAAACTGGAAAAAGCCCAAATGTCCATCAACAGGAAAACAGAGAAACAAACTGTTTTATACACTCACACTGGAATGCTAATCAGAAGAGAGAGAAAAAAAAAAAAAACCTCATACAGACCATATTTCTATAAACACATGGGTGACTCCCCAGAGCACGGTGTTGAGTTCTTCCTGTATGATTCCATTAATATGAAATTGTTGATCAGGTGAAGCTGAGCTAAGGTGATAGAATGGTAGCGACGAGAATGTAGATGGTTTGCTAGCCACAAAAAAAGTACTAAGGATCATGTGAAAAGTTTCTACAATGATAAAACCTTCCTTTTCCATTTTATTTTTATTTCTTTATTTAGATTTCTTTCACTTATTTGATTCGTGAGCATGGGAAACCGCAGCTCTTCTGTGAAGATCAGAGGATAACACGTGGAAGTCAGTTCTCTCCTTCCTCTCTGTGGGTCTCAGCATTGGACTCAGATCGTTGGTCTTAGCAGCATGGCATTTAACCTGCTGAACCACCTCACCCGCTTCACTTTTTTTTTTTTTTTTTACTTTTAAGTGCTATAGCAAATTTATACATATTTTCTTAAGATTTCTATTGCTATGATGAAACACCGTGATCAAAAGGAAAGTCAAGGAGGAAAGGATTTATTTGGCTTACATTTCCACATCACAGTTCATCATCAAAGGAAATTAGGATAGGAACTCAAACAGGGCAGGAAACCAGAGGCAGGAGCTGATGCAGAAGCCATGGAGGGAGGGGTGCTGCTTACTGGCTTGCTCCTCATTGTTTGTTTAGCCAGATTTCTTATAGAACCCAGGACCACCAGCCCAGGGAAGATACCACTCACAATGTTCTCCTCTTCCCCATCAATCACGAATTAAGAGAATGCCTTATGTGCCTGCCTACAACCTGATATTGTGGAGGCATTTTCTTAATTGAGGTTACCTCCTCCTCCTAGTTGACTTTAGCTTGTGTTAACGTTAAACCATCCAGCACACACATACATACAGGGGAGTCAGGTTACACTTCACTAATGCAGACATTGAGTACTGTTCAAATTAGAATAGACACATATATCTCCCTTGTTATCTTAACTTTATTATAAAAATATTCAAGTTATCTATAGTCATTCTACTGTTCAATAAAGCAACCAGAGTTTCTGTGACTTCATGAATGCTATGATCCTGTCATATACAGAAGAGATTTTGCTCTGGCACCATCCAACCTCTGACCCTTCTAGTCTTTCTGCATCATCTTCCTCAATCCTTCCTGAGCCTTACAAAGGGAAGGGGTGATATAGATGTGCCATTTGTGACTGAGCATTTCACTGACATTTATTCTCTGCTCAATGACCAGCTGCTAGTTTCTGTATTAACCACCAACCACTACACAGAAACTTCTCTGGTGATGTCTAGGAGATACACTATCCTGGAAGTGTAGAGATACAAATTTAGAGTGCAGCTTGACAGTGTGTCCATTTAGCCAAATAATAGCAGCAGGTTTACCTCTGAGATCTATGAGCTTTCCAGCCATAGGTTCTGGGCCAGATTTCCAGTGATAGACATGAGTTTCCTCCTATGGAATAGGCCTTAAATCCAATCAGAAAGCTGTTGGTTATGCCCATATCACTCATACCTTTACTGCACCCATGGGCATGTCTTATCATAACAGTCATTATTGCAGTTCACAGCTGGGTAAGACTGTTAATGAACACACACAACAAACCAACACACACACACACACAACAAACCAACACACACACACACACACACACACACACACACACACACACACACACACACACACCTCAGTAGCCTGCATAGCACCTCCAGGTACTATGAAAGTTAGCTAGCAAGAAGGAAGTGTCCTGATCAGTATCAACTTGATTTCTCTACATCCTGTGTCCAAAGTGTGTGATATCTTCAGCAACAGGATCTTACCATCAAGCTCTATCCCTCTTCAGAATTTATAAGTAGTTTTATCTTCTGAAATTCTCTTGTTAAATTTATTATTATCCTTTTTAAAATTAAAAAGAGTAAGAGTTACTGAAGATCCTATAAATATCACATCAAGTTTTAGTCTTTCGATTGATGGAGGTATTTAATATTCTTTTCAGAGAAAGCACTTACTTTGATGTTTTTTTAGAGATGGAAAATTCCCCACTTGGAGAAAAAATTCCTGCATCAACAATTTTAGACATAATGGAGGACTCTGTTACTCATTTCTACTTTTTTCATTCTTTTCAGGCAACACTTAATTCAATTAAAAGAGTTGACAGGGCACAGTCCAAGTTTTAATGTCATGATGCAGCAATTGACCTCGTTTGCTCCAGGGAGCTGTTTTGTTAATCATGTTTACATGGTACATGTTGGCTCAAGAAACAGAATGACAGGGCCCTTGTGATTGACTTGTAATTAATTGATTTTACCAAAAATATCTCCTCAATACAGCAGGACAAAGAAAGCTGGAACAAATACTGGGAGTTGATGTTTTTAAACTCACATGTGCCGTGGTCATTAAAAATTACATAACAGTAGACAATTCTGATTAAATTAGCAACCACTGGATATGGAATTAATAAATAAAAAAGATGAAGGTTGCTAGTATCTCTGCTGGGCAAGAATCCTGTTGAAATGAAGAGTTTCAGGACTATATTCTTCCCATACAACTGTCTCTCAAATTGATCCTTTGGGTCACTATAAAAGAGACGATAAGGGATAAGCCCACCAGAAAGTAATATTATAAGAAAATTCCTAGTTCCATTTCATTTTAAATATTTTCAATGAGTTTGCTCATGTATTTTACTCACTTAAGGAAAAAAAAAAAGATATGCATACAGTTGGGTACATCCGGGAGGGTGGTTATAATTTTTTCATCTACAAAGACATTAGCACACCATGAATGCAGATTGACCTTTTGCCCCGTACCAATTTGCTCATCTTCTCACCAGGACAGCAAGTCAATTCCACAAGTCCCCTGATGGGAAGAGCAGACTTTAACATGTCTGATATAGGCTGTTTAAGTTATAGGTTGTAGAACTCTGAGAAAAAGCCAGAAAATAGAGTTTGAGCTATCACAAAGATAAAAAAGAAAGATCCCTGTCACAGCCCAATTGACTCTGTAAATAATGCCAGGCTCCCTAGTGGGACATAGTGTTACCACTGAATTTGCATTTTACAAATCTCTGGAATTTGCTTGCTTCTCTAGCTTTAACCTGAGACATAAATCCTGCCCAATTATAACATTCCAAGAAAGACTTGTGAGCTAAACATTCATATACAGAACAAAATGCTTTATCTTTATACTGCTGTTATTGTTTTCACCAACTTTGTCTGACTTAAAAATCAGTTTGCTTTCTTTTAGGTAAAGACTAGTTCTCATGATACATAAACTCATTTTTATATAACAATGTTGATGTCTACGAAATTAAACTAAAATACACTGTAGGCAGCCAAATGAAAGAAATCTGTGAACTGACATTTTTTTAAACAGGTAGCATGCTTCTTTACCTAAGCCAACTTAGTTGGGAAAAAAAAACTCAGTTTCTCATTTATTTCACATAAATTTAATGTAAGTGTTGTCGTGTTCATACACTGTATTATGCTGAAGACCATCGTTTGTGAATGGAATAGCATTAACATAAACCCACAAGTTCTGACAGTAATATTTATTCTAGACTGTTGGGGATCAATTCCACAATGTCAAAAATGATATTTCTGAATATTTGAAGGACTCCCTAAAATATATTCCAATAGAGGTAAGGGAAGAGGCAATTAAGCCAGCCTAAGTGAGAAATGTAGACTTTGAACTCATTCCTTTTTTAAAAATTATTATTTCTTTTTTAACTTACTCTTGAAGGTTAAGTAAAAATTATGAATAGTAGAAGGGTATGATCAGTCCAGAGGTAGAAGACATTGCTTTATAATCCAAAGAGCACAGAATTCCTTTGGGTCATATATTGTAACTATAAGATCAGGATCGTCATATTAGTGTTTTAGAAATATCCTCCAGACAAAAGACAACATTAAGACCAAAAAAGAAACAATATTAAATAAGTAAGAACAATATTAAATTAATGCTGTTTAAGCAATGATGCACTCATGCAACTGAAATGATGGAAAAATAAGGAAATATTTGAGAGTCTAAAGAGACAAAGACTTATTGTCTTGTAGAAGGGATTGTATACAGAGGATAAAGCAGGAAATGCATGGGGTGATTGCTGTCTTCAACTTCAGTTGAAACTGGTGGCTCAGCAATTATCATTTAGGGTTCAAGATGATGAATTCCCAAGGCAGGGAATGACAATGAACTCTCTTCTGAATGTGGTTAATTTGAGGGACCTGCAGAACTCAATGAACAGGCAGCGACGCCAGCTCAACCCGAACTCCCACGGAACACTCAAAATAAGTAATATACCTTTGGGGATCAACGGCATTGAATGAAGTATAAAAAAATGAGTGGAACAGTCCATCCAAGGAAAAGAATGCAGCCCCAGAAAGCCAGGAAGCAGAAAGTAAAGTTCAAGCAATGAGAGGAAAAGACGAAGCTGGGAAAGAAATCGGGGGGTGGGAGAGGAGGAGGCAATTTGTAGAAAGGAAATGTAGGACATGATAAAACAGAAGCCCAAGACATGGGTTTTCAGGAGCCTAGCTCCAAGAAGTCTGTGCTATGGATAAATAACAGGACAGTGTCTGACAGGACTCAGAGGCACCAATGAAACACTCAGAAGGATCAGAGCCCAAGGGAACAGAGACGAAGAACGGACGTGGATATAGTGTCTGAGGTAGAAGAGGCTTAGCAACGCTTCTGGGTAGGAGTTTGTTACCAGTCCTCACAGCTGGCCTGTCAGTTCATGGGGGTCTATAAAATACCACGTAGTTTGTGACTCAATTGCATTACAATTGAACTCCATGCCTGTGTTCAAGCACTATTAGGCTCAATCAAGGAACTCTTAACAGTTGGTAGACTTCACAACTCAGAAGGAACAAGACAATTTCCACAAAGGACTTATTCTTCAAGTTGTTTTCTTCTCCTCACTTTATAATGCTGTCGTTACTTAGACTTCCAGACACTACATAAAGTGAAACCATTCACTAAGGCTGACATTTATACAGGCTAATCAAATGCCTGTGAGGTATGTAGCGAATAACTATGGTACCTGAGAGAAGCTGAAAAAAAAAATCATAAAATACCTTCATAGTGGAGCCTTGAAAGCCAGCAAGATTTCTCGCAGCAATGAGATAAACTTGGCAAAAGGTAATTACACAGGCCATTCAAAGCCACTGAAGTGTGTGCACTGTAAATGCTCCCGACCACCTCCCACCACAGGAAGACATCCTGAAGTCAGTCTCAGTTTTAACACATGCTCCCCTCCACTTGCACTGACAAGCAAAGGCACTTAGCCAGGCTTCCTCGACACTTTTCACACCTGGGCAGATGTGAATATATATCAGTTTTAAACAGTCATACTGAAGGAGAACTTGGGAGGATGGAGTGTGCAACACCATTCAAGAGTAGTAGAAAAGCAACCTCATGTTTCACTTCTGCTTATTTCAAAGATTCAAGAAAGATACCCATGGGCATGATTGGTATAGGAACCTCTGGGGAAACATTTGGTAGATTTACGTTAGTCTGAGATAGCTCAGTGATATCGACCTGGTTTTGTGTCATATTTAAGGATTAGAGAGTTTTATGGATCTGGTGGCTTTGAAGGAGCACTAAAGACAAGAAGAGGAACACCCTCAAATTCAGGGTGAAACTCGGCATGCAGCAGGATGTTCCTAAAACAGGATTTTTTTTTTTTTACCCTTCACTGTTTCTTTCATATCCAGTACTCAGGAAGATCAAACATGAGAAGCATTAAGTAAACTACGCAAAGCACTTTTGTCTTAAGAGTTCACGGGTGCAAGCTACTCAGCCACTTGAAAATAAAACAGTGCACCTCGGTCTCGTCTTTAGATCTTGGATGTGTTTACAAACACGAGTTACCCCTGTGAAAGGGGACTTGTGCCCACGTTTTGGAGAAGCAATTTGTAGAGAGATTTAACACTAGCCTGCCCTGCTGCATGAGTCCCTTGCAGACTCAGAAATAAATCTCATGACTTCCTGCTGACTTCCTCTACTCAGAGTACAAGCCCATTTCTGTCCTCATTTCAAGTTACTCACTCTTCAAATATTGAAGCTCTGGCCTCAAAGATGAGAAGGTTTTGAAGGTGGTATGTTGCCTGAAAACAAAAATATGTTCCAGCTGCAGTGGGTGCCTAAACTCTCCCAACTCAAAGTCCTCCTAGGACTGTGTTCTCCATTCTAGTTTGAGCACTTTTTCTCATTAGACAGGAGATCAAGTGTGGTGGTTTGAATAAGAATGACCCCCCCCCATAAACTCATATATCTGAATGTTTGGTCTTAAGGGAGTGGCACTACTTGAGAGGGATTAGGAGGTGTGGCCTTGTTGGAGTAGGTATGTATAACTTTGTTGGAGGAAGTGTGTCACTGGAGGCAGGCTTTGGAGGTTTCAAAAGCTCAAGCCAGCACCAGTGTGTCTCTTTTCCTTCTGCTTGCAGATCCTGATGTAGAACTCTCAGCCACTTGGCCACTACCATGTCTGCCTGTGTGTCGCCATGCCCCACCCCCACCCCCATGATGACAATGGACTAAGCCTCCGAAACAGGAAGTTAGCCCCAATTATATACTTTCCCTTTTAAGAGTTGCTGTGGTCATGGTGTTTCTTCACAGCAACAGAACATTGACTAAGACACCAACTTTTTATTTCTGTCTTTCTGTCTCAGTCAAACTCTGGTTCTGTCACTACCTCTCACATACTAACTTTTTGAAAGAAAATGCATATTAACAACCCCTTTGGTGCAGTAAAGAGACTTACAGAAAATAAAATGGCATCTAGGTGACAAAATGAATGCCAAGCAGTTCATGTTCCAAATCCACATGTCCTCCCTCTACATGGAGAGTTCTGTCAGAGCCTGTGGGTAAGAAATGCAGAAGCAACATGCCAGGTCCTCTTTAAGGACTGCAGCCAAGTCTCAGTGGGGAAGGTACATTTCTACACTCAGTAGTAACTGGAGGCTTCAGTATCTCTGAGTCTATTGCACTGGAGTCAGTTCCACACTTGTTCCTATATAGAGGCTATTCTTAATTCCTCTGTATATTAACCACAGCTCAGGGTTCTCCGGAGAAGCAGAACCATTAGGGTACACATGAAGGAGAGAGAGAGAAGAGTAGGAGAGGGGGAGAGAGGGAAGAGGGGAAGAGGAGTCGAGGGGAGGGGGAGAGAAGGAGGAAAGGGAACTCTTTGAAGCTTAAGAACTTGCTCATAGCCCTATGGGGTTGCCACGACTGAAAAGCCAGCCAGCAGACAGACAGCCAGGGCAGAATGATATCACAATTCCCACAAAAAGGCACTCCACGGGCAGAACTCTTCATTCCCCAGAGACCTCAGATGTTTTTCTTAAGGTGTTCAACTGATTAGATGAGGCTAATTAATTATGGACTGTAGTCTACTTTACTTTGAGTCTGTAATTTAAATCTTTTTTTTTTTTTTTGATTTTTTGAGACAGGGTTTCTCTGTGTAGCTTTGTGCCTTTCCTGGATCTCTCTCTCTGTAGACCAGGCTGGCCTCGAACTCACAGAGATCCGCCTGGCTCTGCCTCCCAAGTGCTGGGATTAAAGGCGTGCGCCACCACCACCCAGCTGTAATTTAAATCTTAATCAGTCTGAAAATACCATTATCTGGACTAGCTTTTGACCAAAACCTTGGAAACATGGTGGCAACAGGGTAAATGCTTAAATCCCATCCCACCCCCAAATTTATTTATTGAAATCCTGATACCCAAGATGAATGTGTTAGAAGACAAGGCTTGTGGAATGTGATTAGATCATGAGGTTGGAGCTCATAAATGGAGTTAGTGTAGTTTTAAAAGAGACCTCAGAGGCCCGCCTCGGCCCTTCTCTCTGCCCTGTGCAATTGCAGTGAAATTATGACTGGTATGAATCAGGAAGTGCACCTCCTCCAGACTCTGAAACGGCCAGCGCCTTGATCTTGGACTTCGCAGGCTCCAAACAGTTGGAAAGGGAAATGTATGTTGTCTCTACGCTACCCAGTCTAAAGCCGTTTGTTGTAGCAGCACAAACAGACCCGGACAAGGATATGAGCGACTTGACACATGAAACCAACAATCCAAATCTCTAACACGACAGCTGGCTTCATCAAAGCCCGGAAGCCAAGAAATCAAATGAGAATCCATGGGTAAATCAGGAGTGACAGTCTTCATGGAAGACTAATCATGGAAACAGTGCCCCACTGCACTGGGGTTAGAAACTCACACACTCCAGGGCGGTGGGTTCCACAAAGGCAGAAATATGAGAAAGAACAAATGATAGGCCATCTTTAAAAACCTGCCTATCACTAGTCCAACTTAAAAACTAAAAATTATGCAATTTGTGGTAATGATTTTCCTTCATTCAAAATGAATCTTCATTTAATTAAAAAAATGTGCTACAAAATATCAACAATTTTAGAAACACTTAAATGTTTCTTGATTGTTATTTTAAAGTATTTAAAATTAGACATATCATCATTTAGCAACAATTCCTGACCTTTAAATATAATCTACTATAGTTAGAACTCTTGGGAAGCAAAAGCAGGGTAATAATTATGGATTGAGACACAAAAATGGAAAGGCTGTATACTACAGGGGATGCTCAGATTTTCTTAACTATGACACACATACAAAACATTGTATTTGGTATTTTAACCATCCATGAGTATACAGCTGTGTGATATTAGATGCATTCATAGTGTTGACCATCACCATCATCTATATCAACAACTTTTCATCTTTCTCATTAAAAAAAAAAAACTATAGACATTAAACTGTAATTTCCCTGTCCTTCTTCCTCTTCATCCTGGTAGCATCTATTCCACTTTCTCTGAACTTGATTGTGTAGATACATCACATAAATGGAAACATATGATTTCCTTTTCGCATAAGGCTTAATTCACTAAGGGTGTTTCAAACTCATCATTAGCTATCACTTATCCAAATTTAAATTCTTTTGTGGGCTGAGTAATATTCCCTTGAGTTTATACAACATATTTTGCTTACTCATTCGTCTGCATTGTTCTATCTTTTGATTACTATGACTAATGCTGCTATAAAACAGGATTACAAACACTTGAGTCCCGGCTTAAAATTGATTGGATACACACTCAAGAGTGAAATTTCTGTGTCATATAATAGTTTTGTGTTTAATTTTCTAGCAAACTATTAAAATCATTTCCAAATGTTCTTAGAGCTGGGAATTTCAGGAATTAAATAGAACACATTCACTACATAAACAAATATAAATTGGAATCAGCATGAGGGTATTCTTAATTTCAAGCAAAGAAGTCAAAAACTTAAAAATATACAAAGAAAACTTTTCTGTTAGAACATATTAAAAAATGTTGCCAAAAAAGGTTTATCTAAATATAATCTTAGAGTATAGGAGACCATATTGAGTTTTCATTTTATGGCCCTCATATATTTTTAATTGTTAAATTATTTTTTTTGTAGATTTATTTTTACTTTAGATCATTGTAAACTTTGTGAGAAACAGTCAGTGAGGCCATGGGTAACATTTCTAAATTGCTGATGTAACTACATAAAACTCATATTTTAACTCAGGAAGCAAGGGCAAGAAGAGATGAATAGATTTGTCATAGATCACCAATCTGGTTCGATGTGGAACTTGCTACAAACTCTTACAGAACTACATTTTCTCCCCTCACTAAGTAGGCAGAGGCATAGAATGAAACTACCAGTTTGAAACATTTGTGTGTATAGGCTTCTTAGTCATGATGAATTGAAAATTAACATCTAGAAATCAATCTGCTTAAACTCTCTAAGCTTGGCACTTTCCTTCAAAACTTGGCCAAAATGTGAAATTTCTGTCCAGTCTCTCTTGCTCTTTTGCATGCTGAATCACTTCCGTGGCTCCCTGGGGCTCTGATTTCCCTGAGAGCCAGTGTGCAGTGAGGCCTTCTCTTCTCTCAC
This sequence comes from Peromyscus californicus insignis, assembly GCF_007827085.1. NCBI lineage: Eukaryota > Metazoa > Chordata > Mammalia > Rodentia > Cricetidae > Peromyscus > Peromyscus californicus. Next base: position 24,847,523 of record NW_026294480.1, read on the forward strand.
AGTCCCCTGCACTCGTGTAGCTGTGCCTGATGACACCATGGAGGCCTCTCTGAAGATTATCGGTCCTTTTCTATCTCTTTATTTGTTCTAATCTTTCCTGGACTGGAAACTTTTCCCTCAGAGAATCAAAAGCTCTCAAAGTAAAAAATAAGTCTCACAATTTCACCCAAGTTATGTTATTTCCCAAGTTAAAATTACACATAGTTAAAATTACACATTACTGAGCTCTTTATAGATTTTACAGGTTTTTATCTTAAGTCATAAACAAGGTGTTAACAGCTATGAAATGGTAGTTAAAATCCACCAGTGTCCAATCCAAGTTGCCTCTGCATTTCACTTAATTTAGAAACTTTTAAAATATTTTGATCATATTCTTTCCCACCCACTAACTCTTCCCAGATCCTCTGCAACTCCCTATCCATCCAACTTCTATCTATCTATCTATCTATCTATCTATCTATCTATCTATCTATCTATCTATCTATCTATCTATCTATATCTCTATCTCTCTCCCTCCAAAAAAAAAAACAACAATAAAACAAAAACTGTATAAAAAACCGAAGTTCATTTTGTGTTGGCCAACTACTCCTGTGCATGGCTTGAAGTTTGGTTGATATACATCGTAACAATCAATTGGAAAAAACTGATTTTATTTCCTTTCCAAGAGGGTATCAGTTGCAATAGCTTCTTGTTTAGGGGTGGGTCTTTTAAATAGTATTCCAGGAAGATATCCTAAAACCCTTTGAATTAGGACCTATGACAGAGCCCTCAGTGGACCTGGGGATGATTGTTTGAAGCCAGTCACAAAGCCTGGGAGTGCACATCTATAATTTCAAGATTCAACTCAGGAGACCGAAGATCTCCTGTCTGAGGTCACCCTTGGCTACACAGAGAGACCCCACACATTCAGAGGCATTCATCACATACACAATTACATACACACACCATCAATCAGTCAACCAAACTTGTAATGAAAGTGATTCAAAAAGGGTAAATACAAAAATCTGAATTAAATGACCAATGTAATTTATCACTAAATTGCTTCACTTGGCTGGAAATCCAATAAAATGTCCCCTGCAATTCCTAGTGTACACATAAATGGATTAAATTGGTTAATGAATTTATCTGATACGCCACCTTTGCAAAGTTCCCCATTGAGTGATTGATAGCTGAGCTGAACAGAAATCCTGAGAGGAAAATAGTGGCTTTCATGGGCTGAAGAAAGTGAGACCTTGGATTAACTGTTTAAAGTCATTTATCCAAAATGGATGTATCATGCAGCGTACATTATAGGGTTATAGACATATATATCAACGCACAGCCAATGGACAGGGAGAAGTGGCCCTCCACAGAAAGACTCTGTTTTTGGTAACTGGAGAGAGTGGAGAGACATTGTAGGAGACAATTGCCTGAATGTCTTACATTTCTACACGTACATGGTCTGTACAGAGACAACAGTCGCTTTTGTTCTGGATTGTTTCTGCAAAGATATCTGTGCAGTGAGCAGCCTTGGAAGATGAAGTCTCTCCATCCTTTAACATAGGGTGGTTTGTTTCCTGGCCAGGATAATAAAAGTAGCATCTTTCCTAGGACAAAGGTTAAACAGCTTTGCTTGCCTCCCTTCGGAAGACTGGGGTTTGCTTGCGATCAGGACTCTTCAGCTGTCACACACATTCACTGTGTTCAGAGACTCTTCCTGGATCCCCATCATCCCCTCTGTGGGATTTTTGGCCGTAGGAAGGGATGGAAATACGAAGCCAGTGCTGTCTCCTGTTCTGTATACTGAATAATAAAGTCCTCTGTCTCCAACTTAGCAGTATGTCTTCAGCCAGCATCTATGAAGCCAAAGCAGGCTATGTTTTTTAGCTTGGAATGTCTATCAGACCTCCAACTCGCCACCATTTCGGAGATGCTTGCATTTCCAAGTTCTTCTCTGTCAATGAGGCTTTATCTTTAGGTCCCTTGTGTCATTTCTGGTTCCTGTTCCTGAAGTTCCAATGAGAGCTCTTCTCCCTGCTTCACTGTAACATTAGCACCTTTCTTTACTTTGAAGGAGAAACTTCAAAGAACGTCTGTCCAGATGAACTGCCTTTTGACAGAACACAGGCGTGTCCTATGGCAGTAAACATACGGCAGTACATCTGTAATCAGAAGCAACACCCCAGCGTTAGCCTTTCCTGCATAAAATGAAATAGCAGGTAATTCTGACTCTCTGTGTGATGGTTTTTATGGTCTTCTTCCGTAAGTTGATGGAACTTCATACAGCTTATATAGAAATTCCTTGTCTGTAGATAGTAATAGTGTTACGTGGAAGACCCTTGACAAGCTCTTTACCTTGGTAGCAGAAGCAGGGTGGCTTTTTGCAGTGTGAAGGGTGTTAGGTAGCTAAGAATTGGGCTGAAGTATTTCAGGTCTAAAATAGTTCCATGTGGGAGCTACAATGTCATGGCAGCTTTGACAGAGATCCAATCCATGAAAAACATTTCCCTTCACTCTCCACACCATCGCTGTGAAAAGCAAAAGAACAAATTTTCACTATTTTCAAGCTATAGAAACTGATTGGCAAAACAGTCAAGTAATACACCTGCTGTTATATTAATCACTGGCCAGGCTGCAAGTCCCATCAATAGCCTTCTCTTTCCAGTAGCTTGAAAGCTACTAATTTTAATGCTGTAGAAAATAAAGACTATGTGTATGTGAGGACCTATGTGAGTGACACATGTCTGCATGTGCCTGTGTGGACACATGGATGTGTCTGTGAATGTGTATATTTATTCACATGATTGTGTGTTTATGTGTGTGTGAGTATATGTGTTTGAGTATGTATGTGTATATGAGTATGTTTGTGTGAGTATATGTGTGTATGAGTATGTTGTGTGAGTGTATGTGTGTGTGTGTGTATGTGTGTGTGTGTGTGCATGTCTGTGTCTGTTTCTGTGTGTCTGTGTGTGTGTGCAGCATGTGAAAATCTTTAAACTGGAAACCAGACTTACAAAATCTGGAAGGTAGGAAGTCCTTAGCAAATAAAAACAAACATTTTTTATCACAGTTCTATAGGGTAAACTTTTTCAGAAAGTCATAAATCTATATATTGAGTCAGAAGTAAATTTTGACCCCTCCAGGAATCATTTAATTAACAGAGCAATTCAATAATCAATAGTAAGTATTTGTAAAGTGTCTACAATGAAACCAGTGCTATTGGATGCTGAAGATTTTTTGCTAAATAAGGGACTTAGTGGCAACAATCTGGGGTGGCTGACATAGAAATTGGTCACAATTTCCTTCAGAAGTGGTCCAGGAAGATGATGGACAGGACATCTCCAATAGCTGGAAATCAGTCTTCAAAAGTTATAATCCTGGGAATCCAAAGAGATAATAGTGGTGGTTTTGACAATAGTGAAGAGATCTGACTTCATTAAATATCTGTCTTGCTAGTGGAGTTTGGAATGTGCTTAATCCATATCTCAAAAGTGGTTTTTAATATAGTTGCCATGACAGGAATAAGAAGATTCACAATAATGTGGGGTTCTTTTGCAGATTATATTATGCAGAAAACTGACAAACATAAAATACTATATATACTTGATACACAAATGTGAGTGAAAACTTAATGTTACAGGTACTTAACATGTTTTAAAAGCATATAATACACATAAAAACTATCAATCAGGAAATATTCCAAAACATCTGAATCTATTATTAAATATATACACTAGAACTTGAAATAAATGCAATTGCTTCTACAGGTTAATTATGAATGGAAAATATCTCTATAATAATTACTTTTTTCCATTCTGCATTGCTTAAGTATGGAATAAAACCACATGTCTTAGTATATTTGCGGATATTGCTTAGCAAAATCCATATGGCTGGTTAATTGATAAAAGATGGAAAGTTGTTTTGCACACCTCTAGGATCTGTGAAGTCAGAGATCAAGGCACTAGCAGGCCCAGTATCTGGCAAGGGCACCTTTACTGTCTTCACATGGAAGAAGATAGAGGGAGGTAAAAATAACTGGCATGTATAGTTCCTTCTAGCCCTTTTATAACAGATCCATCATAAATTGCTTATTTCCCCTCAAAATGGCTAAATTTAAGTCTCAACAATGAGAAGTGAGTTTCATCACAAAGTTTGGAGGTGGTACATTCAAGTTCTGTGGGTCAGTAGCCAGTGTTCAGACTACATGAAGCCTTGATCTCAGGGAAGACTCTTTACCACATTTCCCCTGCAGGGAATATAATATGAAAGCTGACTTGCACTTGCCTTTTCTGTGGAATATTCCTTTACTCTGTGTGAATACATATTGCTGTGATTGGTTTAATAAAGAAGCTAACTAGCCAATAGCTGAACAGGATAAAGTTAGGCAAGAGAGCCAAACTGAGAATGCTGGGAGGTAGAAGGGCGGAGTCTGGAGTTGCCAGCAGATTCAGAGAGAAGCAAGATGGACATGCCATACTGAGAAAAGGTACCAAGCTACATGGTGAAGCATAGATAAGAAATATGCGTTAATTTCAATGTAAGAGTTAGCTAGTAACAAAAGGGGGAACTGTGGAATATTCCTTTACACTGTATGCACCTTAAAGTTTTCCTGTGTCCCGCCCAGACACGCAAAGGCTTATATTAATTAAAACTGCTTGGCCATTAGCTCAGTCTTACTACTGACTAGCTTTTACATTTAAACTCAGCCCATTTTTGTTAGTCTATATGTTGCCACGTGTTCTGTGGCTTTACCTGTGTGCCATTACATGCTGCTCCCTGGGCGGCAGGCTGGCGTCTCCTGACTCGGCCTTCCTCTTCCCAGAATTCTCTTGTCTGCTTATCCTGCCTATACTTCCTGTCTGGCTACTAGCCAATCAGCGTTTTATTTATTTATCAACCAATCAAAGTAATACACATTTACAACATACAGAAAGACATTCACCCATTAACTGTGTAAAGATTTGTCACTCAGATTAGTTTAATAAAAATCTGATTGGCTGATAGACAGGTGGGAAGTATAGGTGGGACAACTAAACTACGGACACTGGGAAGAAGGAGGGTGGAGGCAGAGGAGTCAGGAGCCAGACCCAGAGAAAGCAGGATGTATACAAAATGAGGTAACAAGTCGGGCCAGTGGTGGTGCATGCCTTTAATCCCAGTACTTGGGAGGCAGAACCAGGTGGATCTCTGTGAGTTCGAGGCTAGCCTGATCTACAAAGTGAGTTCCAGTATAGCCAGAACTGTTACACAGACAAACCTTGTCTCAAAAAAACAAACAAACAAATAAATAAATGAGGTAACAAGCCATAAGCCACATGGCAGAACCTAAATAAGAAAAAGGGTTAATTTAAGTTGTAAAAGCTAGTTAGTAATAAGTCTGAGCAATTATAATTAATATTAAGCCTGATTACTTGGAAGCAGCTTTTGGGACAGAAACTTTTGCCAACACTTTTTCAGATCCATCTCCTTCCTGTGCCATGACAATGCCAGAAATAACATTCAAAGACACATTGCCCCATCCCATCATGACACACTACCAAGAACATGCCATCGGTCGGGACTCTACTCTACTCACTCTCAAACTCACTTCCATAATCCTTTCTATTTCTGTGAAGTGCACATCAGGAGGCCTCACTCCATGGTCCTCACAAAAAACAGGAGAGGCGCTAGGGGAATATGAAGTCAGTTACTTCCACCAGTGTTGGTGACATGAGTCAGATTACATTCTCAAAAAAATATCTTTATTAAAGTCATAGCAAACAGTCACAGTGTTTGGACCTGGGGGCTGTCGGTAGTGGTTTGTATTAGATGAAATCATGAGGGTCAAGCTCCTGTGACGGGATTAGTGACCTTATAAGCAGAGATTGCAGCGTCCCACTTTGGTACCCCCTGCCTCCTTCTAGCACATGAAGACACAATAAAGAAATTTGGAAGAGAGGACCCCCCCTCCCAACCCAACCAGAAACCAAATGTGGTGACACCTTAAGGTGGAACTCTTACATCTAAAGCTAAGAAAACTAATTGCTATTGTTTTAGGCACTGGGTCTATAATATTTTGTTATAGCAGCCTGAGCTGTCTCAGCCAGGGCAGTACTACGATTCCGGAAAGGATGCCATCTCATCTGAGAACAATTTCAGGGACAGAAAAAAAAAATGCACAAACCCTAAATAATATGAGGAAAGAAAGAGGGATCCCAGAGAATCAGGGCAAAGTCCCTGGAAAGACTTGCTGTAGGAGGGAAAGAATAACAGCAGCAGGAACTGACTACAAAGCAAATAGCTGAGTGATTGCCCTGAAAACTATGTTAACCATTTGCACTTCAACACAGGACAAAGGCAGAAAACACGTTGGTTCCATCATGAAACGCATGACTCAGTCATCTACATAAGCTCTTTTCTTCTCCAAAGTCAATTGGTACCTTCCTTTACCCTGTTCTGGTCTTAAAGGCTAATTCATGTGAATCCATCAGCAGGCTCTCCTGCTTGCTCCTGTCTGTCTGAGTTTAGGCATTTGGAAGAACAGGTGGAATTGGCAACATTAGGGCAAGAAATGCATGTCGGGATATTCACACCTTCATCTTTGTGTCCTGAGAGCCTAATTCGGTGTCTGCATTAGAAAGAAGGACATCAGTCATCCAAGGCAGCTCTCTCTATATAGCTCTCTCCACTCGAACTTAGCACTGCACTTGGCAAGAGCCTTCTTACTCTCTTTAGGTTGTTTCAACCTCTTGTTAGTTTCTTTAAATTATGCTAACAGTTTTGTAAATCATCTCAGACTACAAAATGTATGTGGGTGTCTAGTAGAGTCAGTAAAGGTCATCTATGGTTGACCTTACCAACCACAAATATCTAAGATGCATGGACTAGACTTATTTGTAACACATCACCACAGACATAAAATACCTTCATAATTATCCCATAATTGCCAAAACAAAAACGAAACCATTTTTTTTTCATTTTCATGAGATAAACACTATGTATGTTAATGTAACTTCTAACTAGATTTGTACCTATTCTAAAACACATTCCTAATGAAAATACATTTTTGAAAAATCACTGGACAGTGATGACCATGATCAAAGCATAGTAATCTCTGAATTTACTGGAACTATTATTTCCATTCATAAAATACATTGTTTCATCTAGACTGCTAAGTCTCGTGATAGTTACATACCTTTATCTCCTTGACAGCATTAAAATTCATTATATGGTAAAGCACTTACTGGATTGAGTCAGAATTCAAGGTCAAAAATATTTTTGAAACATAGCATTAAGCAAATTTATATATTTTTATTACTGTAAGACTTCCCAGCATCTATGGTGAACTGTGCTCCCTTACGCTGTAAATCTCCAAGAGATTCTGCATTGCTATCCAGTGCTTTCCAAATACATTTAACAACAGAACTTTTGATTGTTTTCATAAAATACCTATTAACATCTCTCTTGCAAGAGTGGGGATTTGGCAGAAGTCTGAGAAATAGCACATGAGTGAGTAATGGCTCTCAGAATACACATCCCAGCCACCCCCTGGGCTCCTAGCAATTTGAGGGCAGAGGCTGTATCTCTGCCATCACTTTACACCCTGCAGTTCCTTCTATCTAAAGCAAGTTCCCTTGTGATTCTCTATCACATCCTTCACTTACTCATTCTTAGCACTCATCACCATCCACAATATTATTTGTGTTTATTTATCCTATTCCGTATCCCCTGCTGGGCTTATGTAAGCACCATGCAGGCAGAGACCTTGTCTATTTTGTAGACTGCTGTCTCCCCAGAACCACAGGAGTGCCTGGCATTCAGTAAATATTTGAAAGAAGATGGACTCGTGGAATAGAGATGGTCAATATTTCATCAGCTTGATACACCTCAGCACATGTGCATATACATGTAGACTGACTCACTCAGGTCACCAGTCTCTTCACTAAATTGAAATGCTCTGATTCATTTGTAGAAACACACAGAGAGTACTAACATATTGATAAGGCTTTTCCTTCTGGCTTTGAATATATTTGAATGTAAAAATATTTTAATTATGTATTACATCTACTTTATTATGTATCTTTAGAGAACAAGGATACAAAACATTAGTATGACGTGTCCTCTGTAAACCAGATCATTATATAGGTCATAATACATTGTTCGTGCATGTGTCACACATACTGATAATAAGGTCAATGAAAAAAAACTAGAGGAGCACATAGGAGGATGAGAAGCAGAAGTGAAATGTTTATTAATATTAGATTTTCTTTTTAACAAATCTCTACTAAGTTGTTTATGCAAAGATAGTCATAGTAGCCATTGATTAGAGGTTATTTAAGAAATGAAGAATGTTACTACACTTTGTATCATACATACTGGTGTATCTTATAGCAAATAGCAGTCCTGGAAGCAAGTAGGTACTGATTCAATTGAACAACCCCATAGGTATCACATTAGCTGCCAATCACCTGACAAGCACATACAAGTCACAAATGGTTGTTTAAAAATATTCTAATGAAGCCGGGCGGTGGTGGCGCACGCCTTTAATCCCAGCACTCGGGAGGCAGAGCCAGGCGGATCTCTGTGAGTTCGAGGCCAGCCTGGGCTACCAAGTGAGTTCCAGGAAAGGCGCAAAGCTACACAGAGAAACCCTGTCTCAAAAAAAAAAAAAAAAAAAAAATATTCTAATGAAAACTTTAGATATTGGGGGGTGGGGGCCAGAAAGCAGCCACATTCTTCACTGAAGTGTCACAAGAATGGTTTCTAGGCCTCTTTTTAATATTTCTCTGCTCTGAAACTTCTTCAGTCACATTGCTCTCAATATCATCATCGTCCATGTTTTTACTAGGATGGCCCATTAAGCCCAACTTAAAGCATCCAACTGGTTTTCCAGTTCAGAGTCCCAAAGTCTTCCATATTCCTCCCAATAAAAGCGTAATCAGCCCTATCACAGCAATATCCAACTTCTGGTACCAACTTCTGTCTTGACCAGTGTTCTTTCATTGCTGAGAAGATTCACAATGACCGTGGCAACTCTTATAAAAGAAAGCATTTAGTTGGGGCTTGCATAGTCTCAGGGTTTTGCTATTATCATCATGGCTGAGAGCATGTCAGCATGTAGGCAGAGTAGTGAAGAAGTAGCTGAGAGTTTTACATCTGGATCTGCACGCAGCAGGAAGAAAGGGCCACTCGGCCTAGGCTTGGGCTTTTACCATCTCAAAGCCTACCCCAATGACACATCTCCTCCAGTAAAAGTCCACACCTATTCCAACAAGGCCACACCTCCTAATCCCTCTCAAGTAGTACCACTCCCTAATGACTAAGCATTCAAATATATGAGCCTATAGGGGCCATTCTTATTCATTTCATCATCTGCCATATATAAGCTAGAAAACCAGGAAAGATTTGAGAACTGAGAGGGACATTCATGGAAGTCCTGCAGTATGAAAGTCAAATAACCAGAAATTCCAGTATCTAATGATGGGGGAAGATAGATGTCTAGTGCAAGAATGAATTTCCTTTGCCTCAGCCCTGGACTCCTGTTGAGCCCTCAGCAAGTTGGAAAACAGCCACTCACATTACTAAGAGGTCATTTACTGATTCAAAAGCTATTTTCTTACAGAAACAACTTCAGAGACACACCCAGGAATAACATTTGCTTACTGTCCAGTCATCCTTTACCCCTGTGAAGGTGACATATAAGATAACTTTTACATTCTTGTTCATCCTAAAACATTCTTCCTATGCAAATACTATAGGGAAAATGATCAGTGTGAATATGTCAGACATTCCATTCAGGAGTTGAAATTCTAAGAGGTCAAATTCTGTGTCCATTGACTATGTTACTAATTCTCAAAATAGCTTTAGAGTTGAATCATAGCTCTAAGAGCATCTCAGTGATATAGACAGCAACAAACTCTAAGCAGTGGTGGACTACTGTAGTCATGCCATACTCACAGCAAAGGGGCACCACTTACCCTTTAAAGGGGCAACAACTTAGAATTTTGACTGGGCTTTCTTCCTTGATCTTAGCAGATTCAAGACAATCTTTAAGCTCCTCTGTGCAGTATGTTCATTTGAAATTGAAATGGGCCACTGCTGGCCAAGATGCTTGGCATATCTTTGTTATAATCAATGCTACTACAGAAGAGTATAATCAGAAGCATATTTCTAGGAAAGGAGGCTCATTGTGCTGTTCAAAGGGAAATACAAGGCTATCTTCCTTCAAGTTTCTACTTCTTGGACTTTAGCCACACAAAAGCTAGACAATTTTAATCTGTTTTCTCTGACCTACTTGACTGTGATTTAGACTACATGCATGTTTCTCTGTATTTACTGCTAAGCCCATATCCCCAAAGCCATGACCCCACCACCACTGAAGTTACATATTTCTTACAAACAAAAATAAGATCAGCAATAAACTTGTATAATTACAAAGAGTCTGATAAAAATGTGATGCCAGACAGTTTTCAAAAACAATGTCACTAAAGTGTATGTGTGTACGTTGTAAAATAGGTTCAAGTTAAGTAAATCCTTGGGAGAAAATGTTTGTGTTGTTAAGAAACTATTTTCATATCCTAATCAATAGCACAGGGACCCAATTGAATTTGGCCTAAGCTAATGTAGATTTTATGAATTCTGTGAGACATCCTGTTTGACAGATACAATCAAGTAACCTCATTCATTCAAATGCCAATCTAATGAGACTGTGATCCATATGCATAGTTACCTCCTAAATTACCTGAACAGGGTTGTGTATTCTTAATAAACTTTGACATTTTAAATGGATTTATTAATGACTTTAAGGCATTTCAGAGCAAATTAAAAGTTTTATATCCTGCTTCCTTTTTATATCACTGAAACAAATGTCAATTGTTTTATAAGGAGAAGCCAAAAAAAAAAAAAAAGAAGAAGAAGAAGAAGTAGGCCAAGTAGCAGTAGGCATCCTAGTACTTAGATAAGGATTCCAGATGCCCTGGGTTTTGACAGACTCTACTTGTTGTGTGGGATTTGCTTTTTCTTGACCTCAGCTGTTCACTGTAGACACTCATGGGCAAAGATTTGAAGGTCTCAAGTGGAAAACTCTACCCAAAAGCAAGGTCAAAAGATCTGTGTGAAGCTTTGTAAATGGTCATGTTAACATTTCAGCTTAGAAAGGAATTAGTGATTTACAACCACTAACTTCAGTTCACAATTTCTTTAAAATAGTGTAATACCAAAAGTCTCACTGGAGCCAACAAGATCTGTTTAAGAGCTGTATAGAAAAGCCAATCACAGACCAGTCTCCTGCAGTAAGAAATAATGGCTAATTTTACTAAGATTTTGTTAGAAAAGCATTTCACCCTTTACTAATATGACTCTGAAAAGCAGATATAATGTTGACTAGGTCTATAATGTTAAAATCACGGCATCAGGACACAGTGCTTTGTCAATATGCCAAATTGCATGCCTTGAAAATTTGCAGATACCAAGAGCCTATGTAAATATGTACAAATCCCTTCATTCCATGGTAACAGCTGGTGCTTATGTAGCATTTGGATATGAATAAAATAGATTTTAGTTTCTTCCAAAACCTGTTTTGTCAAGTAAAGGAGCACTACAGTTTTAAGTATGGCTTTGTGGTTTCACAGCAAACATCCGGTAAACTACAGGCAAGGAAGTTTTATCGGTACAGTAGTTGGCCCTGCTTCTCATTGGGAGCACAAGAAAAACACAGAGCACACAGCGTGCTGATAACAGTTGAAACTTGATTGCTGACTCTACATCGCCATCCATCATATAGGTCTTTATTCTTACCACTCGTTATGTAATGAGAACAGCCTCCTTTTTTATAATGATTCACTGAGAGCTGACATAATCCTAATGTACTAATATTCTCTCCAAAACATTACATATTTAAGAAGTATAAATCAGTATCCATATACTCATAGTAGCCTGATTTACAAGTATCATATTACATTCAGAGTATCCTATGATATCCACAGGATACGTGATCACTGCTTTACAAAGCAGTCCCACATCTAAAGCAATCATCCACTAAGACATAGGGTTTAAACCATGCGTCCCTCAGGAAGCATGTAGAACCACTTGCATGACTTTCCAGCTAAATAATTGACTGGGTGTTGAGATGTTGAGCCACAGATCTTCATCAAAGTCCACACTCCAGCCCTTTTGGGAAGTTATGAGTTTTGCTCTTCTCTAACTTTGGAGAAAGCACTTATACTCAGAGAGACCCAATTTCTAAATTCTAAAATAACCTAGTGTGATTAGGTGATCTTTGAATCCCTTCCAGCTGTAGAATTTTAGATTTCTTGATGGAAATGGTTCTACATAACAGATGGACCCAGCAAGATTTTTCGCTGAAGCAACCTATGAAATATGGCCTGTCCATTCACAGCTGAGGACAAGGGAAAAGCAGGGTAGTTTACCAGGGTAATGAGGTCAGTGAAAACGGGAACTCATTTTGTGATACAATTTTCTTTTATGGTATAATTCTGTCCTTAATACCAAGCATGCATTTTGATGACCATAGTCTGCTTCCATCAGGCAGCCAGATCCTATTTTAAAGGTAGGGAAAAAATAGAAAGATTAGGAAAGAATCATAGAGGGTATGTGCAGATGGCAGAGGTGGGCCAAGGAGCACATTTATTGAACTCAGAAACACACAAGAAAATGCAGAAGCACAGAGCATGAGTAAAGAGTCGGGTAAAAACTGAAGAAAATGTCACCAGTAGGAAAAGCTACTTCCCAACCTTTCATGCTGAAATAGAATTTCTGAGCTGAATGATATTTAGATTAATAGATGTTATGGGAAAGTGCTTAGAATTTTAATTAAGATGGGCCTAGGATTGAGAACAAGCCATTTATAAGTTATAATTTAACAGCACCTCTATTTCTTGTCTAGAAATGGGAATAATAATTCTCATTTGAAATTTAATGCAACATATGAGAAGATGGTGACACTCAGAGGCATTTACAAATTGGGATACCATCTGCCTTTCACTTAGAAAACTATAAGTCACGGAAATTAATTCATCTTCCCAGGATCCCACATCTAATTGTTGATAGAGCTAACCCACTAAGTTTCTCATACTTCTCTCTGTCTCACTTTTTCCTTTATTTCTCCTCTTGATTTGAGATCCCACAGCTCTTACAACAGACCTACAATATCAAAGGCACCAATTTCAATCCTGCACTGATGCAGATTTTTCTATTCAATGGTTTATTCAGAAAATCTATTCAGTACTATTCCTGTGTGGTTTAAACTCAGTGAACAACCTAGTAATGGAAAGAATGAGTAAGTTGGAGTTACTCATTCAGCCTCAGACAAAGCAGGTAGTCTTCCAAAGTAAAATATCAGGAGTTTAGCTTTCCACTTACAATGCAGCCATGTTATCAATTGTATAATTTGTAAAAAAAAAAAATCTGTATTAATTACTTTTTGTTGATGTGATTAAAAGACTCTGGTCAAAAATGATGTATGACAGAAAGCATTCATTTTGACTTACAGCTCCAGACAGAGTCCATAATAGTGGGAGAATCATGAAGGAGGTCAGCTAGAGGGGAAAGCTAAGTAGTCACATCTGCATCTACACACAAGAAACAGAGACCATAAATTGGAATTTAGCATAGTGCAATACGGGACGAGACTATAACGAGCCCACCTCTGTGATTTGCTTCCTCTAGCAGGCTCTCCTTCCAAACAGTCTCTCAACAACCAACTGAGGACCAAATGGTGAAATACCTGTGCCTAGAAGGGACATTTCTCATTCAAACCACTACAAGGTTCATGGTATATTTGGTGAATTTTTCTAAAATGAAACTTCCACACTGACCTTTTTAAATCTCTCTAAAATTCTATGAGCTACACTATATTATTATTAAATTTATTTTAAGCTAAATTAGAAGTCTGCTTTTATTTTTTATGGTTAAAGACCCCAGCATATGTCCTGCATTTTGAAATGTGTTATAGAAGCTTTATCCCTAATTGAGGTATTGTTACAAAGAGATATTAATCAGGATCTACCAATTACTACTATTAATTCAGGAAGCTTTCTTCTTTTCACCCTGTTTTCAGTAATTACATAAAAGATATTTCCATTCCTGGCCCTACCTTTGTAATATGTAGATTTTTAAAGTTCTAAGGTTGGAGGCTAAATTGGTGTAGAAGAAAGTATTTTAAATAAATTCACCTGTTGACTACATGCAAGATTTGTAGGAGTGAGTGAGACTGGGTCTGAATGTCAAAAGATGCAGCCAAATCTATATCAAATCACACCCATCTGCAATCGAATCAGGTATACTCCATTTTCCATTTTTAGCCTTTTCCTTCTCCCAAGAAACATACAATGGAACAACCAAAATCCTCTCACACACATCTGTTAGTATCTCCTCATGTGTAAGGCTCTGTGGATTATTATTCCCATTTGCTTACTAAGAGTCTGAAATGAGGAGAACTAAACTGCCTAAGGTCACAGAGACAGGAAGTGACAGAACTGAGTTTAAATGAAGCAGCCCTCACTTCTTCTCCTCATGTGATTGTCTTGCATCCCAGACATTTGCCAGCCTCATCATGCTGCTCTAGAGCCTGATATATATACTCAATCCCTGCTTTGCTTATTCAAGCATTAACCATTCTTCACAGCCCAGCGCAGGATCTTCAGCTGTGAAGAAGTTTGTTTTATATCTGCAGTTTTTCTCCTTACAATCAATATAGACTTTGTTATCACTTTTTGCTGCTTTTTAATGTATATTATTCTGTATTAATCATTTTATATATATTTCTCCTCTGGGAGAGCCAAGTCTTGTGGCTGGGAGATTACCAATTTGGAGTGTCTCAAAAAGACATTGCACAGCCATCTTCTTAAATATTCCCTCATTCTTGGGTCATGAAGAAGGATATTGATACAATGCTCACATTAATTTTGATCATGAGGGGAATGTGTGTCCTAGATGATTTGAATGACTGAACACCTCCTTGATATTAACTTCTTCAAAAATTTTGATTATGTGCTCTCAAATTATTGAAGCAAATATATCCTAAAACTATTTTAAATAATTCCAACATCCTAGTAAAATTGTATTTTTTTTTTTTTTTTGGTTTTTCGAGACAGGGTTTCTCTGTGTAGCTTTGCGCCTTTCCTAGGACTCACTTGGTAGCCCAGGCTGGCCTCGAACTCACAGAGATCCGCCTGGCTCTGCCTCCCGAGTGCTGGGATTAAAGGCGTGCGCCACCACCGCCCGGCGTAAAATTGTATTTTTAATGGCGAACTCAATGTTGAATGACTTTGGTTCAACCAGAAAAAAAAATCATATAGTAATCCATTAGGAGAATATAAATCATTTCAGTTTTTGAAATCTTTTTTCTTGGGGAGGGGTGTTTAGAGATTTTCTTTCATTGGTTGGTTGGTTGGTTGGTTGATTTTGTAAAGCAAATGAGAACATCCCATTGCCCTTTCATCAAGACCTGCAGGAAACAATGGCATTACCCTGAGATTCTTTGAACACTGAACATGCTGTTAAGTACAATAAATGTTAATTACAAGCTCATTAAAAATATTTGGCTTCTTATTAATCTAAACCATGTGGAGCTAGTCATCCAAACCCAATAATCAGATATTAAATACCAGAAAATATAAGAAATTAAATGCACAGAGATATATTGATACATTACTACATCAAATTTGCTTTTCAGAATTTGTATTAAACGGCCAAATTACTCTCCTCATTTGTATAGAATTACAAACTCCCTTTTACACTTCCTGTTTAAAGTACTAATGAACAACTACTGTGTGATATAATTGCATGCTTTATCTTCAGTAACCTGAGCATCTATTGTGTTCTTGATATTAAATTCTGAATTTTAGTTTTACAGATGTTATAAAAAATTAAAGGTTGTTTTAAACCTCAATATAAGGCTCTTGAAAAAGTGTAATATTATTGAACTACAGTGCATTTTCCATTGTAATTGCCTATCAAAACACCCATTATAAAGAGTCAATAGTATTCACTTTGGCTGTCCTGGTGATTGTACAATTGTTGCCTGGAAAAGGAGACTGGGAACTTTCAAGACATTTTCTCCTTTATTCTTGTCCAGTTAAATATTTGTCTGGTGTCGTTCTATGTCTAATTGATGTGAGTACGCTGCCTGTGGGATAATCAAGTTGTCCACTCTGGAGAGTTTTTGTAAATAATTTTGCCAACAACTAACCGTGGTAGGATATGACATGATGATGGAAAAGATGGAATGGCTACATTAATTATGCCCCAATTATGTTGTTCTATTATATAGATCTAGCCTAGAGTACTAGCTTAGAAATTCATCTACAAACATAGATAAATTTAAATAAATTGTCAGCAAAACGACTATTTGGAGGGTATTTCAATTGTATATGCTCCATCATAGGACTGAATTTATACAAACCGCTAAGGCTGTCAACATCTGTATGGAGAACAGGGGTAGATATTTAGGAAAAGGCCTCTTGAAGTTTTGTTGACATAAAGTTGAATCATTTCTTTAAATGGATGTACAAACCCCAGGCCACAAACAAAGGAGCAAACGAAGAAAATAGATACAGAACATAGAGCTGAAAGAGATGCAGGCTATACCGATCTTCCCTTCTTCCAGAACACCTTTAAAGGTCCATGCCTACATGAGTTTCATGTGAGAAAAAATACAGACGCCATTTCTTTATGCAACAAACACCACCTGAGGGTCACTATGTTCCAGGAACTGTGCTAGGCACTGAGAATTGAGTGTGATAGGGATAAAAAAGGTGATCTGGATATGAAAGTCCAGCAGAAAAATCACCCAATAAGCAAATCACTTCATCAATCACTAGTAAGAGCACATGTGATTCAAAGGATATCTAAAATGCCTTTCAGCATCATGGGCTTAATACATTTGAGTTCCAGGGATTAAACTCAAGTCATCAGGCTTCAGGGAATCACCTTTAACCACTGAGTCATCTTGCTGGCCCAAAATTATTGTTCCTATGTGTAATGAGCATTTTATTCACTCTCTCTGGTTAGGATCTGCATGCTTTAGACCCTAATGGTGTAACCTGTAATCTGAATGAGCTGCTGGGTCCATAGCTCAGAGTTATCTAACTCTGCACTTAGACTTGTCTGTGTTCTAATTTGGTGTTGTCTTGACATATCTTTAAGCAAGCCAAGTTTTAGTAAAAAAAATGTGTATAAATTATATAAATATGTACAAACATACCTAATTCAACAAAGATAGATTCAAACCTTTCTCATGAATGTTATTCCAAGGAAAATACCTTTTTAATACATAACCCAAGACTTCCTTCATTCACTAAATCCAGACTGTCCTTTGGTTTTAATATGTCACAGTCTGATCAGAAAATTAAAAGTGAACTGATGACTAATTTACGGTTCACTATTTCTGTCAGGCATACAAATGTCACCTCCAAATTACTCACTGAGTTTTTCTGTCTTACAAACTCTTTCCCCTGCAATGCCTAACAAAATCTATGACATGAAATAGATAATAAAAAGATGTATTCTCTTTGAACTTTGCAGATAGTCCAAAAACACTGTTAGAATAGCCAAAGTCTTGGGTGTTATTGTTTCTGTCTTGAAAGCACAAGAGATTTATAGGTTAAGTTAATAAAACATCTCAAGAAAATCGGGCCAAATATTTTTATAGGGCCAAGTGTTGAGTTTCACAATCTTATTGAGGTTGACCATCGTTGAGAAGGTCTTTAAGTTGTCTGCAATTCAAAGTCACATCTAATGCCATTGTGGATGTGTCCTCCTCAAGCATAGGCTAGATTTACAGATTTGTTTTCATCTTTGATCAGGACATTGTTTTATATCATAGTGCTGAGATGGCAGGGATGGTAATGGTTTTCTCTCCTGTGTGGTTAATAGAAATTTTTTTTACTGCTTTAAAATTCTTTATATAACTACATTTTCTTCAGGCTTAAGTCCATTTGACTGTCTCTGTTGTGAAAAAATGATCTATAATCCTTTGCAAATATTTTGTGGAGGCATTTCCATGTGACAGATTCTGGATCTTATCACGGATACCAATAGCTTTTTGAATAGGAATACCTTGGCTAAGGGTTTGAGGTATCACAGAATAAAAATTGTTCTTTTTATATGTGCTGCATCCTCATCTCAGAAAAAGGATATGGACTTAATAAATACAACTACTGTACAACTTATTTGACTTGATTTCAGTAAAAGTGGATCAGGTGGTAGGCAGTCAAGTCCTGCCACACATTCAGGAATCACCCTCTAGGAATATGTTTGTTCGTTTGTTTTGTTTTGTTTTTCAAGACAGGGTTTCTCTCTGTAGTTTTGGTGCCTGTTCTGGATTCTCGCTCTGTAGGGCAGGCTGGCCTTGAACTCACAGAGATCTGTTTGGTTCTGCCTCCCAAGTGCTAGGATTAAAGGTATGTGCCACCACCGCCCAGTGCTAGGAATTTTATAACACATAAAATTATCACAATAACAATTTCTGCTGTATTTCTTTATGACATTCAGCAATACTTCATCATCAGCATCAGCAGGTGTATAATGAAACTCAAAGCATGAGATAATGCTCAAAATTCATAAACACTTTTCAATAGCCAGCGCAGAGTGGCACCCCCCACCCCCACCCAATGCTCTTGTCATTCAAATGATTTGAGAGCATAAGAGAGAAGGCATGGGTGTGAGCAGGGCATGGTTTACACAAAGATCTTAAAACTGTCATTTTTAACACCCTGACTTTGTGATGGGAACTCGGACTTACAATGATGCTTTTTCTTCTCTAAATACCAAAGGCATTAAAGTCAGGTGTAAATCAAAAAAAAAAAAAAAAATTCATAAATAGTCCTTGTTCCCAGGGTAATTAAATTCTACTTGTAGACTAATGAGTGTCCTTGGTGCCTTGCCTCATATTCAATGTCCTAAAGAAAACATCTCTGACAGAAAAGGATTAAAGTGGAAATTGCACTGCTAATAACACCACAGTTTTCGTGCTTGCCTTCAATTTAAAGAACGACGCTTATTTTCTCCAGTCCATGTGTTGAAGACAAGTCCTCACAGGCATATCCACATCTGGCTTATGTTCTCAAAATTCCCGGCAAGAAAGCCATCTACGTCATTTTTTTTTTTTTTTTAATAAGCCTACAAGAGCCAAGTGAGCTGGGGTTTGGTGTCTTTGTCTTTTGTTTGCTTGACTTTTTGTTTTGAGATAGGATCTCACTATGTAGCCCTGACTACCTTTGAACTTGCTCTGTAGACCAGGCTAGCCCTGAATTCACAGAAATCCACCTACTACTGCCTCTCGCGTGCTAGGATTAAAGGCATGTATCATGATACACGGCTTCTAAATGAGCTTTATAAAGAGGAATAAGGAGAATTTTCGCAAGGATCAGCTTATATCATTTTAAAGGAGGTTTTGTTGGTGTTTGTAGATACCAGTACCAAAAGTAATCATCTTTACCTGGTAAGCTTCACCACATACAAATGTAAATATTTTGCCTTCCTTTCAAAATCTGAGAGGAAATAAGTGAACCAATTTATACACCTATTAAGAGAGATAAATATGAATGCTATATCAACAACAGGAACAATTATTTGTTACTTGGTGTTCCTGAATCAATAATAGAAAATTTAACAAAGAAAAAAATTCATCTGTAGTGAGCAGATGGAATGTAAGGAAAACATTTTGCATTGTAATTCAAGAATAACTTGTCATCCCCTGCAAGCACAAAAAATAATTTATTAAGAAATATTGGGTAGGTTATTGAGTTCAGTGGTAAAGTGCTTACTTAATGCACTCAAGTTCCTAGTCAATATCCAGGTGAAAGTGAGGGGTGGGAGGAAGGGAGGGTGGCAGGCAGGCAGATAGGAAGGAAAGAAAGAAGGAAAGAAGGAAGGAAGGAAGGAAGGAAGGAAGGAAGGAAGGAAGGAAGGAAAGAAGGAAGGAAGGAAGAAGGAAGGAAGGGAAGGAAAAAAGGAAGGAGATGGTTATGTTTTAGTTGTTTGTAGGTAATTATTCTATGAGGATGCCCATACCTCAGGGGGAAGAAAGGATCTATCAAAGACTATGTAAGTCAGAGCCATAGTACTATAAAATATTTTATCAACTACCAAAGATTATTTTGCTTAAATGAGAGCACAAGGAAGCTTACTATGCCACATTTTTATTTCCTCAGTTCAGAGTGACCATCTCTCAAAACCATGTTGTTGCCAGTGGCTTTACCATGGAAGTCATCCGCACTTGTGTATAAGGGTCTGTGCTGGTGGAGAGTGTCTGGCATGAATGGGAACGTTGGAATGGCAGTCCTTGACATGGTCTCATTAACCTTGCAGAGTGCTCTGCCACACCATGCTCAGATGGCCTGTTTGAAAACGGCTGCTTGATGATGCTGATGCTGATGATAATGATGATGATGATGGCAATGACCACTGATAGGTTAGTTGGGGACCTTCTGTTGTCCCCTAAATATGATTTCCTCCAGTTGGTCAATTATTTTCCTTGCTCCACTAATGGTAAAGGACAATTAATGTATAAACTAACGATTCTTATGCCTCATAAAATATTAGTGAAGCTAGTAAATATAATTTATAACTAAGGCTAGAGAAACTGTACTTACCAAAACAAAATGTCATTTAGAAAATATTTTTCAGCAGACTTATGGTGTAATAAAAGTTAAAATGTAAAATATAAATAAAAATTCCATTTCAACATCTCCTATATTCCTCATCCTCCATATGGCTTTGCCATAAATAGAATAATTATTAGCATAAGTAGCTACGAAAACATGTTTTTATACTTGTATTTGGTGAATTGCTGTGTGATCTCCAGTTTTCTATGACAACTTTGCTCTATTTGGAAGAGCATGAGTTCTGGGATTTTAATGTCCTGGATCTTAAATACTTTGAGTTATGTGAGCACGTGGAAGAGAAAGCTGTAAGCAACCCTTCGCACCTATCTTGTAGCTTAGAACTTAAATTGGGGAACGAGCCTTCCTGTTACCAAAGATCTTCTTGTCAGTTTGCAATGTATTCATCAATAAAAGGCCTGCTACTGAAGCACTGGGCCAAGGCAGTCCAATCTGAGTCTCCACAAGATGGAATGGTAGCCAACAGAGAACAATGGGGCCATTCATAAGATGCCTAGACTCCTGCAGAAGGGCTACCTGCTGCCTCACAGCCTGAGGAAGTAACTATCACCGGTCACTCTGTAGTAATTTAGAGGCCAGATTGAAGCTAGGGTACATTAGCACTCAGCTCTTCTGAAAGCAGAAATAATTAAAGTAACTATTAAAACACTGTGAGAGGTTATGTTTCTTGTTTTCAACCTTGATATGTATTAATGTGGGGTATGTCTAAAGCATTTGTCTATAAAATAGTCCATTCTTTTGTCCCTTTACTAGAGTTCTTTTATTTTTACAAGCATAAACCTGAAAAGGGAGTTTTGTTCTTTGCATCATGTAGCTGAAGTCTTGACCTTTCACAGACGATTGTCAGACAAATCGCAGGGTGAACACAGAACAGCCAAATAGAAGTTTACATGTCTAAAATGGTCCCACTCTTACCACCTACACACAGGGCAAAAATGTTCTGTGTTCTGTGACTCACTAAAGGCTGACACTGAACAAGTAGATGGATGGTTTGGCATTTGATAGTGAAGGCTACCTAGTAACAGGAAATAAAAAACAGAAGCAATATCTTAATATTTTTATTAAAATCAAATTTTAACATTTGGTTTTATTTCCAATGTCTTAGAAATGGAGACAATAATAGGATTTCTCAAAAGATCTAAAATTAATGTTCTACTGAAAAGGGTTAAAATTTGGTAATGCATTTTTTTATGGTAGAAATAGTAACATTAGTGAATGAAACTATTCTGCATGCTCTCAAAAGAGAAACATAGACACTAAGCCAGCCACAAACCATTATCTACAATGGTATACTGCCTACAAGAAATGCTAGGACAATGGTAGCACAAAGCTTGTGGGAGCAACCAACCAATAACTGATCTGACTTAAGGCCCCTTCCATAAGATGGAACTCATAGCCAACACTGCTTAAGTGACCAATAACATGAAACTAGATAGCCCAGGGACCTATGGCAACCAAATAATACTGGTCTAAAAAATGTAGTGATCAAATAACTCCTAATGATATTCTGCTATACTCATAGATCAATGCCTTATACAGTCATCATCAGAGAAGCTTCCTCTTGCAGCAGATGGGAACAAATACAGAGATCCACAACCAGACATTATGCAGAGTGAGAGAACTTGGAACACTCATCCCTAAAATCCCTCCTTTCAAAAAATTCCCAAGAAATACTATGGAAGAGGAAGCAGAAAGAGTGTAAGAGCCGAAGGGGATAGACGACACCAAAAAACAAGATCCTCTAAATCAACATGAGCAAAGCTCATATGAACTCACAGAGACTAAAGTAGCATGTGCCAGCACAGGTCTTTTGTCTTTCTAGAAAGATTGAAAGTGGCTAGACATTCAACATTTCAGCCAAACACTGAAATAAATTAGAATTTACCTGCTGAACAAAAGTAAAAAGAAAGCAAACGTTTAAAACTTCTAGGGGTGAATATACAAGGTTTAGAGGTAGTATACCAAAAAGAAAAAGAAAAAGAAAAAGAAAAAGAAAAATTTCCAAATCCTGGGAACCCTACACTTGGTTTAAATGCCAGCATGCAGAACTCCTACCTTAGCTGGAAAGAAACGGTGTCTTGACGGAACCAGATTGTGAAGGTTTTACATATGAACCCAAGGAATTTGAAATTTATGTCACATACAGTGAGCAGCCAAGTCGGGATTTCATTAAGAAGATGGTGGCCTCCAGTTTGTGTTTTAGAGGTTAACTCATTTGCATGAATAAAATGATAAATCTTGAATGGTAATGCAAACCTTTTTCTTTTCTGTGAAGAATGTCCTTGGGACTTGGATAGAGAAAGTGTTGAATTTATAGATCACACATTAGGTAGTCTCCTCCAACTTCTTCTAGTGTCTTAATATTGCATTGTAAAGGTACTTTAAATGGATGTTTTTCCTAATCTCTTTCTCAGAAAGTTCATCATTTCATCCATTTAAAGATTAGTTTCATATGTTGATTGTGTGTCCACCTGCTTTACTGAAAGTGTGCATGAAATGTAATCACTTTCTAGTGGGATCTATGAGGTCTTTTTAAGTATAGAATCATGCCATCTGCTAATAGAGATACTTTGACATCTTTTTTCCAATTTTTATCATTTATATATATTTCCTTGTCTTGCTGCTCTATGTAAGTCTTTGAACGTCATATAGAACAGGGTACTATAAGAGTTTGGAATGGGCACATTTAACTCTCAGATTTTAGAGAAAGTGCTCTGGTTTTCTCCTTTAGTACAATGTTTTCTATACAATTGTCATTATAGCTTTTATTATACTAAGTTATGTTCTGTCTACTCTTTGTTTTTCACACTTTTCTCATCAAATAATATTGTGATTTTTCAAATACCTTTTATGCATCTTACTAGGATGATCATGTGATTTCTGTTCTTAAGTTTATTAAGAGAGTACATTGCATTTTTGATTTGCATATGCTTAACCAAGTTTGAATCCTGGAATAAAATCAGGTTGGTTGTAATGTACAACCTTCTTAATGTGTTATTGAATTCAGTGAGCAAATATTTTATTGACAATGTTTACATTTATGTTCATCAGGAAGATTAGTCTATAACTTGACTATAACTTTCTTTGTTGTTGCTAAGCCTTTATATGGCTTAGGTATCAAAGTAATGCTAGTCTCACAGTATGGGTCTAATGAAGTTCTTGTCATGATCAGTTCTAATTGTCAATTTGACACAATCTAGCATCACCTGGGAAGAGAGTCTCAATGAAGGATTCTGTAGATCAGATTAGTCTATGGGCAAGCCTATGGATATTATCTTGATTATATTAATTGGAATGGGAAGACTTGCCAACTACTGGTGGCACTATGCCCTAGGCAGTGTATCTTGACCTGTACAAGAGTAGAGAAATCAAGCTGAGCATTAATTTACTGTTGTCTGTTCTGAATTATGAATGCATAGTGACTAGTCACTCAACACGTTCCTGCTACACTGGTTTTGCTGCTATGATGTACTGTAGCCTGGAACAGCGAGATCAGAGAAATTCCTTTCCCCTTACCTTCACCCAGGGAACTTAGTCACAGTAACTAGAAAAGAAACTGGAAATGCTTATTTCTTTTTTGTGAAACAGTATAAGAGATACTAGTTTTTCCTTAAAATGTTAGTGGAATTCTGCACTAGATCTGCTCAACCCTGGGTTTTACTTCATAGAGAAACTTGGTTGTTGTGTCAACTTCATTACCAGTCATGGGTAATGAATAGTTGTATCTATATACACTAGAAATGGATCCATTTGTTACTGTTCTCCAAATTATGGAATATGATTTTTCAAAGTATCTCCTAATGATGTTCTGTATTTCACTGGAGTCTGTTGTAGTAGCTCATTTTTCATCTAGAATTTTGTTAGAGTCCTTGCTCTTTTGGTCTGTTTTTGGCATAAAGTTGGTCAATATTGTTAACCTTTTCAAAAAACAATTTTTTTTTATTTTCATATCATAGTTTTAGGTCTCTATTTCATTAACTTCTGCCTTAATCTTTACTATTTCTCACCATCTATTGTATTTAGACTTGGCTTCTTATTTTTCTGGCATTATGTATTACTAGGTTATTTGGGATCTCTCTGAATGTTTAATGTGAGCACTGATAGCTACAAACTTTCCTCTCAGGGATGCCCTGGCTGTTTTTAAGTTGTTATTCTGGAATATAGTGTGTCTTCATTAGAGTTTCAACGTTGTGATGAAACACCAGGATGAAAGAGTTTGCTTCATCTGACACTTCCACATCACAGTCTATCATAACAGGAAATCAAGGCAGGAACTCATGGCTAGAACTGATGCAGAAGCCATGAAGGATGCTGTTTACCCTCTTGTTCCTCATGGCTTGCTTATCCTGCCTTCTTATACGACTCAGGACCATCTACCTAGGGAAGGATCTTCTCCAGCAAGGTACGGTCTCACACCAATCATTTATCAAGACCATTCTGCAAAGACTTGACTGCAGACCAATCTTATGGAGCCATTTTCTCTATTAAGATTCCCTCTTCCCACATATGTCTAGGTTTGGGTATAGTTGATAAAAACCAACCAGGGATTGTTTTCATTTTATTATAGAATTATTAAATTCCCTCCTTATTCCTTCAGGGACACACTGTTTATTCAAAATGTGCTGTTCCTTTTTGAACTGTTCACTTTCTGAGGCTTCTCTTGCTGTTATGTCTACCTTTACTCCATTTTAGATTGATAAGATAAGAAAATTATTGCAATGTTTTTGTATTTGTTAAGGATGCACTAGGACATATAATGGGATTAATTTTAGAGGAAAGGTTTCACAAGCTGCTGAGAGGAAAATGTACTCCCCCATCTTTTGTATGAAATATTCTGTAGATGTCTGTTAGATCCATTTGATCTATGATATTGTTTAGCCACAAATTTTCTTTACTGATTTTCAGTTCAGAAGACATATCTAAATATGAGAGCAGAGTGTTGAAGCCACTGACTCTTACTGTGTCAGGATGTATTTGGTCTTTTATGCTTTAAGACATAGTTCATTAGCCGGGCGGTGGTGGCGCACGCCTTTAATCCCAGCACTCGGGAGGCAGAGCCAGGCGGATCTCTGTGAGTTCGAGGCCAGCCTGGTCTCCAAAGCGAGTTCCAGGAAAGGCGCAAAGCTACACAGAGAAACCCTGTCTCGAAAAACCAAAAAAAAAAAAAAAAAGACATAGTTCATGAGTATTTATAACTGTTATATCCCCATGATGAAATGTTCCTTGTATGTAGTAGCCTTCTTCGTCTTTTTTGACTTGTTTTGATTTGAGGTCAGCTTTATGAGATATGAGAATCACTATGCCCACTTCCATTTACTGAGCATATCTATTCTTAAGCTTTGGCTCCCAATTTGGGGATGTCTTTCTTAGCTAGTGGGTTTCTTAGTGACAAAATAGTTGTTTTTTGTTTTTTGTTTTTTCCAGAGCTGAGGACCAAACCCAGGGCCTTGTGCTTGTAGGCAAGTACTCTACCACTGAGATAAATCCCCAACCCCCGTGACAAAATAGTTGTGTCTGTCTTTTAATGTAGTCAGTTGGTCTGAGCCTGTTCTGTTCATGAAATGTATCCTTATGTTCTCATGGATGAAACTCTCTTTATTACTCATCTGAATATGACTTTAGCAATTATGTTCTTTGACACTGGTTGTCACAAAATTTGTATGGAAACACAAAATACTACAGATATCCAAAGCAATCCTAATCAAAAAGAATACTGCCAGGGATTTAGCAATAATCATCATTAAATTATACTATATTGACCTGGTTCTGACCCAAAAACAGATATGTAGGTCAATGGAACTTAGCAGTAGATCCAGAAATAAACACATCAACATGGCCACCTAATTTTTGACAAAAATAGTAAAAGCATATGAGGAAAAAAGTAACTTATTCCACAAATGGTGCTGGCAAACTGGGCATTTACCACAAGAAGAGTGAATTTGGATTCAATCTCTCACCCTGCACAAAAAATCAATTCAAATGCATCAAAAATCTTATCTGACCAGAGAGACACTTATACATCCATGAATATTGCTGCCCTATCCACTATATCCAGGTATGGAATTGGCCTAAATGTGTATCATCTGATGAATAGATAATGCAAATGTGGTACATATACATACTAGAATTGTATTCAGCTATAAAGAAAAGTAAAACAACAAAATTTCTGGGAAAAGGGATGTATCTGAAAATGATTATATGTAGTGAGGTGACCTAGGCTCAGAAAGACAAATACCACATGTTCTGTCTCATATGCAAACCTTAGCTTCTCATTTTCAGACATGAGTAGTTATGTTGTAGTGAGTGTAGGTATGTCATTTTAAGGACATGGACGGGAGGATATTAGAAGACATGTGACATGAAGTGGAATGAGGGATGAAGGAAGAGAACAAGTGAGCGCAGAGAGATGGACAGAGAAAGACCCACGGAAACAAAGTACAGGTGAAAACTCCTTGATGAAACCTATTACTTTATATGTAAAAAAAACAAACTTAAAAAAAAAGAAAAATCTTTGTGATTCTACACTTTCTTCTAATTCTGACTGTGTGCATAAAGCCTGATTTTATTCTGAGAAAGTCTCCTTCCGGACCTGTTTCAGATGGAAGCTAGACAATGGAAATTCCTTTGTCTCATATTGCTTCAGACAGTTAAGATCTTGTAGTTTATTTATCTTACCCTGATCCTTACATCTAATTTATTCATCCATTAGTTTCTCAAATATTTACTGAGCATGCACAATGTACTAGCAATATCCCCATCTGTAATGAAGCATAGTGTCTATCCCAGCCAGGCAATAAGGAAAGAACCATGAAATTAAACTCACATGAATACTGCGGTACATCCCAAGTAGTAACACATGACTGGTGACTCTTAATGGTAACACAGAGGTGCCTTATTTAGATGGTGGGATTTAAAAGGCCTATTAGAAAAAATGATCATTAATTGAGAACCAAAGAATGATCAAGGTACAAATAGATAAAATGAAAGAAAACAACATGTCATAGCAACAGGGAAAAAATATATATACATTGCAGGTATGGAAGCCAATTTGAAGACAGATGAATAAGGCATATGGAAACCAGAGACACAGTGGAGAGTGTGGTTGTACCAATCAGGTACATGGAAAATCTGTTCAAGGTCAAGTCCAAGTCTTCCAGCCAGTGCTCTTTCCTGTGTATTCTAGAAGCAAAAAAGAGAAGTGAAGCATATCTATACTTTTGACTGCAGAATGACATTAATGCATATTATCTGCATTGCTCAAAAATAAAAAAAAAATAAAACTTGTTTCCAGATCCTCCATTACAATTTTCATTCATTATTTCTTTAAAAAGTGCCACCTCATGGGAAGCAATGACAATCCCATCTACTCCAGCTGGCTGTGTCATCTCAGACTTCCCTAGTAAAAGTTCAGATAAGGCAGAGGAGACCTTGATCAGAGGCTCCCCAGGATCATGAACAGGAAAAGGAAGCCAGGAAAAAGCAGGATATAAGTAGCTAATAACTTATTCATGAATTCAAACTCTCTAGAATAATTAAAACACCTACTTTCAGCAAATAAGCCATTAACTTCAATTTTGCTATTTTTTAATGATCTAATTCGCACTGTTTCAGGAAGTTTCCCTTAATCTATGTATATGATTATGTAGATCAATGTTTGCTTTATTCCATTCTCATAGACATGCAGTGAAAATAAAGTGCATAAATAAATTGTTCCCTGGTTACTAGAAAATGCTTAATATGTACATAAAACATATAGATTGTAATAACCCAGATAAAGATTTGGAGGTGGACGAGGCCAAGCATTTTCCATTCCCAATGTTTGTCTCCATTGCTTGGGGATGTAGAAACCACTAAAATCCCTAATACTCTTTCCTTTGTGGTGAATTTGCCAAGCTACTTCTCAAATAAACAGATCATTGTAAAAGGAGGTGAGCTTCCATCACATGGGTAGAAATATGTGATTTCTGTTCAAACAGCTTTTTGTTCAAGTAACTCAGAGAAGGAATTTGTTTTTTACCACTTCAAGCTTGTCATTTATTTAGGCCTCAGCGGGGAATAGTGTCTTTGCTTTGGTGGAACTTAGCAATTTGTAGAGGAATGGATAAGGTCCCTGTAGTAAGTTCTGAGGCCAGTCTTTTATAGATCACTGACACAGGCAATGATTGATTATTTTCAAAGATAAATACACTCAGTTTTTAATCCTTATATCTTAGTCAACTTAATTTTGATATCTGTCTTTGCCATTTTTGGCTAATCCCACTCTTTAAGAATATAAATTCTTACGGCAAGCAGGATAGCCCATCCAGTACTGAGAGCATATAAGCTAGTCCATGTCTTTGAGCTTTCGATTCAGGGCACTTAGCAAAACAAGAAAACCTAGAGAGAGTGAATCTATGACCATGAGCATCACTCATTTCACACACGTAAGAGCAAAATAGAATTGAGACATTCTAATGATGAGCTTTTGAGATACCTTGTTTTCTGTTCACCAAACATCTGAGGCCCAAGTACTTTCCTAAAATCAGTCTTCATTCCTTTGAGAGTTCAGGGCTAAGGAAACATTCTGGAATTATTTTTTTAAAAATCTTATCACAGTATCACAAAAGGCATATAGAGCTAGGTGGATAAACATTTGTATTTTAGATTCC
This sequence comes from Peromyscus californicus insignis, assembly GCF_007827085.1. Classification (NCBI taxonomy): domain Eukaryota; kingdom Metazoa; phylum Chordata; class Mammalia; order Rodentia; family Cricetidae; genus Peromyscus; species Peromyscus californicus. The sequence continues at coordinate 24,876,774 of NW_026294480.1, forward strand.
AAGAAACTGTGTAGCGACATTAAAAAGTATTTTTCTATAGAAAACTTCTATATAAATCATAAAATAAAAACCACCACTTATTCATTTATTATTTGTATAAGAATTATGTCAATGTCACTGTATTAGTTACTTTCCTGTTGCTGTGACAAAACACTGTGACCAAGGCAACTTGAGGAAGGAAGATCTCATATTGATTCTCAGATCCAGAGGCTAACTGTCCATGATGGCAGAGCAGACAAGACAATGTGACAGCTGGAGAAGGAGTAGAGAGCAGGAGGAGAGAGCAGTGGGAAGATTTTAGCTCTCAAAGCCCACCTCCAGTGATAGACCTCCTCCTCCAGCAAGGCCACACAACCTAAACCTACAAAAACAGAACCACTAAATGGAGGCCAAGTGTACAAATACTGCAGAACATGGGGAACATTTCTCATTCAGACCACCACAATCACTATTAACCAATTATTTACAGCATGTGGATAGATTGACTGTCACACACATAAATGCCATTATCCATGCAAGTTCATTTCCTTCACATGCTCCTATCACAGGGCATGAAGAAAGACAATTAATTAACACACACAAACACACACACACACACACACACACACACACACACACACACATACACACACACCTATGTCTTAGAGAGAATCAGAAATAAGAAAAAAGAAATCAAAGGAAAAGATAAGGACTGAAAAACAAGTATGAAACTGTAGACTCGTGCTATGTGGCAAGTACTGAGCGGTATACTATCACAATAATTTCTCTAGGAGAGGGTTCTCTGAAAAGAGTGCCCTGAAAATGTTCTAACCCAGCCCATTGATGGAATTTAATGCAGGTGTACCTACAATGCAGAAGCATAAGAGTTATTTCAATCCCAAATCTGTTGGGCACATGGACCCTGCATCAAAGAATCTGTTTGTAATTTCTGGTAACAGAGCTTGAGTATATTAACTAACAGTCCATATTGATGGTGACAACAAGCAGACTACTCAAAGCTGTTAGCCATTTTTCCTGAGAAATTCAAATGATATCCTGAACTCAGGGGATAGATTAAGCTCAGTGGTGTATGTCTATTTAAGGAGAAAGGAAAACTATTTCTGGGATCTATAAAGCTTGAGACTCTTAAATCAATAACTAACAATCTTCTAAACCCAGCCTGTATGTAAGCAATCAATCCACAAACTCCTAAAAAGAAAAAAAGAAAAAAAAAACAGAAACTGGATGTGGCTTTGTGAAGAAAAATCCCTCTAAACAATTCTAATCTCTTGAAATAGACGCACAAATCCTATTTCTCATGACTGAAATCAGTCATTCCATCTTTCCTGTAAGGGTCAATTTAATGGGCAAAAAAGATGATCTTTAGTCTAAATTCAGGGAATAATTAATGTAGAAGCTTGATTTCAATCACAGCACCCCACAGCCAAGACTCAACTGTCCATTTGCTGCAAATCAGTAGTCAGCTAGAGAGTAATTAGGCAGGTGCAAAGCTGCTTCTAACACCCCTTGCCAGGACCCAACTTCTACATCTCTCTCTGCACTCTACATTTTAGGGAACATTATTTGTAGTAGTTAGCCTCTAAAGTCCTTTGTTAATGAGGGAGTGAAATTAAAAGTAATAACAGTTGTTACCCACAAAATTAGGCTTTAAATTAGAACAGAGTACTCATTTATAAGGTTCTCATTCATATGAGTACAATTCTACAGCACAATATTTGTACACCCTATCTAGTCTATATCATATCTCTACCGCTAGTGTGCCTTGTTCCTTATGATACTGTTCTTCCACTATGAATGAAGAAGAACAAATGTTGCAGTTTGCTTTGCTGTTAGTACCCCCTATCATTAGTAGTTGAATACTAAACACCTTTGAAATACTTTGTCTAGCCTATTACTCAACCTAGCCATTAGGCTTAGTCAACCTATAGTGTCATCATTTCACTGTTTTCCAAGTCATTGTGAAAATATCCAGCTGCAGAAGAGAGCTCTGTTCAACCCAAGGGTAAATGGCTTCTTTGGAAAAACAAGTATTTGGGACAGGGAGCATCAACGTAGAGATCTGACCAACAAAGCAAACTTGGCAATTGGCAGCACTTAGCACTTTCCGTGTGTTTCTAGGAGTATAAACATGCCTAGAAATATTGTGATGCTTTTGTCCTTTAGCAAATCTTTAGTTTCATACTTTCTGCCAGGAAAGGAAGAGAAAAAAATATACTTAAAGCCCATATTACCCAATTTTAGACATATGCTTTGCAACTTAAGCACTGTTTATGGTAGATCCTGTGATTCAGTTTCTGTCTTGCTCCCATTAAGCTGTATCAATATCACATATAAAGGAAGTGGCATAATAAGTCATAATTTATCAAGAAAAAGAGTAGGAGAAAAACGTCCAATAGTAGCAGCAAGTATGTGAGGGCCTCACTGCACGGAGCACAGGGAACTTGAGGAAATCCACTTTCAAAGTTATAATTTAATTTGAGTCACAGTCTAGTGACTCTAGCCAGAGGAAATTTAAAAAACACGTTGTGGCAATAGTGAATACAAATTCAAAAGAACACTGGCTTCTGAAATTCCTACAAAGAGCTGTGAGTTGAGCCTTCAGGGAATTTCTATATTGAGGTCCCAGTTATGAAATTGTGCCATGTCTCCACATAGCAAGGTAGACTCTCAGTGGGACTTAGTTCAGGGAATAGATTGGTTTTATTTCATGATGATGACTAGTACTGCCTACTTTGTGCCTGGAACTTTCTAAGTTCTATCACAACCATGTAACCATGCAATATCCCAATGAGACAGGTTTTATTACTATCCTAATTTCACCACTGTGGATGCAAAAGTCACAGAATAGAACAATGTCCAAGTGGTAAAGCTAAAATTTAAATCCAAGCAGTTTGAATCTACAGCTAAATTCCAAGCCAATTTATACTGTCTTCTTTTTAAATGTGTGTGTGTGTGTGTGTGTGTGTGTGTGTGTGTGTGTGTGTGTGTGATGTTTATATGGTACAAATTTTTCACAAACTCAAATGACACAAATAACGTTGGTTCCTGGGCAAAAAACTTTTCAAAAGAAATATTTCCATATTTATTGTACCAGGAAGTGACTAAAACCAGCATCAATCTTCTTATCAAGACACAAATACACTTCATATATGCTTGGCATTAGCTGCTGGAATCACAATGCTTTGCAACTTTTACCCAGGAGCTTCTACATTTTCCTGAGCTTTACCTCCTGGAGGACACTGTAAGGATATGTTCATCATAATGAAATATTTTACAGCTGGGCATGGTGGCACATGCTTATAATCCCAATATTAAATAGACAAAGGCATAAAGATAATAAATTTGGGGCCAGCCTAGGTTAGACTGTGTGTCCAAGGCTAGGCCACAATCCAAAGCTAGCTGGCAATCAAAAGTTAACTTGCAGACCAAGGCTAGCCTGCAATAGTGAGATCTTGTTTCAAAAGAGGGCTGAGGATATAGCTCAGTGGTATAGAACCTGCCAAACATGCACAGAGGCTCAGGTTTAATCTCCAACAGTACAAGTCAAAAAGTACCTCATGAAATCTCATGAATTCATTATTTTAATAAGGGAATAAATGACAGCATGCCCTCTTTGTGTGTTCTTAAATATCATTGCAATACCATGTGATAGAGTACCTACATGGTTTTCATTAAGAGAGAAATTCTATCGAGTTTCAGGGCTTTCCATAAAGTCTTTACACATCCCTAAGGTTTTCTTTAATTGTAGATAAAGTCATTGCAATCACATGAAAAGGTAACACTTTAAGAAATACCAAACCTCTTCTTTTAATTAAAAAAAATTATACATTTCTAGCTTTATGTCCATATTATCCTTTGTCTAATTCTTCCCCCGATGCTTTAGGAAAAAAAGTACCCATCTGAGTAATGCACAAAAACAGAAATTTATTTCTCATGATTTCAGAGACTCAGAGGCACAAATTCAAGATACCAGCAGGTTTAGTGTCTATTGACAGGCACATTCTGCTTCCAAGACAATGATGTCCTCCTTCATCTTCACACAGTAGAAGAGAAAAGGACTGTTGGTGCCTCTATACGTGTGAAAGAAAGCAGAGGGACCCAAAGCCTTGATGGACATTTAAAATAAGGGTCTTTGCTTTATTGATAAAATCTCATGATTTTATCATTTCCAAAATGACTTGCCTGTTAATGACATCATCTGGTGATAAACTTCCATTGTTTGAATTTTAGAGGGACACAAGCATTCACACCATGGCATTCCTTTGTTTATTGATTATATAAAAATTGGCATCAAAGAAACAGGCATGAGAGGTCAAACGCAGTTATAAAATGTTAGGACCAATTCTCTCCTTTTACACACACACACACACACACACACACACACACACACACACACACACACACACACACACATATCAGCTAAAGTACTAAAGAGTGTGTTAAATTCCCCTAAACATCATTTTCTGGGTTTTGTTAGGCAGTTATTTATCGTATATCTGAAGCTATAATGGGTCACAAACAGACCCAAATATTATTTTTCCCACTTTAAAAAAACATACAAATTCTGTTGTCACTTCAAGCTAGCACAATTTTATCATTGAAATGTGAATTTTAGGGTCGTAATAATTAATGAAGAGCTGGCTTTTCTGTTTCTGGGTTTTGCTCCTGTTGATGACAATCTTCCCACCGTACATCTACATATGTCTGAGAACACAGAAAACAGATGAATGCAATCCAAATATGCATTCTGTAACCCACTGATTTTCTAAAATATTACTGCAAAATACCTTGCCCATCTGACACAGTGTGCAAACATGGTGTTCTGAGTGATTTAATTGTCCTAGAAACTGAAATACATCCTGATCTCGAAATCCCATTTTAAACAGAAAGAATCCTCCTTAGACTCTAATATTCTAAAATTTCTGCTCTGATTCTTTAAATAAAATCCAATGCCCAGAATATAAGCAGGCTGAAATCAAATTGAGGAACCTAAGTCTATTGATGCAATTTTTACACACATTTCCCCCATTCCACCACAAACCTCTACAAGCTGATTTCTGAGACTGGGCATGTTCATACATTACTACATGTAATAAGTTTCCTTTGGAGTGGTATGGTCATCACGTCAGCCAATTCGGATTCTCTGAGAGTCGGGCAACAAGATGGCATTAAATGGAGAACAGGCAGTTTGATTGCCCATGATGACCAGAGGAAGAACAGGCAGAAACAGGTAGGAAGGACTTTTCAGTCCTGATGTACATATGACATCTGTGAAGCAAACTGGAGAGACTTGAACAGCACCAACCTCGTATCACAGGTCAGCACAGAAGGCCTCAGCCAGGCTGGAGCAGCGTCCCTTTGTATACAAGTCCTACTTCTGAGAGAGATGACTTCAGTCTTGTATCTTCTGTGCCCAGTTATTGGCTGACACAAGTCAGGGAAAGTAGAACCATAGTCTGCAGTTTTCAGTCACCTGTGCCCCAGCCTGCCCTTTAAGCAGGGCAACTTCGTGGCTTCTATTCCATCTAAAATATGGGAAGAACTAACTATTCCTTCTTAAGGAATGCTAAAAAATGAACACAGGGTGATAGTGTGCATTTCACTTGGTAAAGCATATCTCTCTACACTTTGGGAGGTACCAGTGGTGGCATTTGGTTAAGAGTTTGGTGAATCTATAGACTAGATACTTGTATCTAGTATTAGAACTAGATACTTGTGATTTAAAGGCAAGACAAGTTGCCCTGAAAGGCACCTTGGTAACACACTTCTATTTGACCATAATTGGAAAGTGTCACTGCACTCATAGTGTCAACTAACACATATACACTCAGCCATGAGTCCCAATAAAGACATTTATTATTAACCGTTACATTCATACATTGACATGAAGAAGGTAAGAGAAAGCCACTAATATCAGTTTTTTAACCTAAATATTTAAAAGACAGAAAAAGAATGATGGCATCAATAATGTGTAATGATGGGAGCTTTCTATCATCATCTTTCCATAGAAGGACCAATTACAAGAAACAATTACCCATAGGCAAGAGTAACTTCATGGGGGTTGAAAAGTCTAGCAGAGAAGTGACAACATGTTTTTGGAATAAAATCTTAATCTGAGAATAGGCACACGGAAGAAGTAATAACATCATTATGTTCACATCACTCTTCCTAAAAAGCCACACAGTTCAGTGACAAGAAATAGTTCTCTTATCTCCCCATGAGGGAATGTAAGAGTGCAGTGAATATACTTTTATTTTATTCAGTCACTTCTTTTTTGAACAGCCCAGAACATTGAGATGGTTGGCATACGGTATAGCTGGAAGTATGGAACACAGGATGTGAACCAAGCTCATTGCCCTACAAACTCCATCTAGAAAACAACCCAGGAGCTTCTTGTGAATCCTCCTTAAATGGCCCAGAGGCAACCTGATTGTTCCATATGCCCTTTCCCACCCCTTCCTTAGAATGCCATTCTAAACAGTGAAAAAAGAATCTCATGAAAACAGCTTTCTGGACACTAGGGTTGCAAGAAAAGGCAGAAACTTGAATATTTCAGGGCTCTAATTTAGGAAAAGCAAAAGTGAGATTCTTAGCATCTGAGGTGGTGCTGGGGATCAAAAGAAGACAGGTCAGCTTAACAATTGCCTCTCAGACTGGGTGATGGTGGAGCACGCCTTTAATCCCAGCACTTGGGAGGCAGAGCCAGACGGATCTCTGTGAGTTCAAGGCTAGCCTGGTCTACAGAGCGAGATCCAGAACAGGCACCAAAACTACACAGAGAAACCCTGTCTCAAAAAAAAAATTGCCTCTCAAGAGATGTGGGGTAGGCTCATTCATACAAAATGCCTGGAAATCGAGGAGTTTAGTGGGACATTAAAAGTGACAATACCATATCTAAAAAAATTGTTATGTGTAACTGGGATAATTGGTGCTATTATTGTTTGGGTCTTACAGGAAGACATATTGTTGCTATATGGTAGGTGTAGCTTCCTTTCTAGGAGACATGATTTCACAGTATACTTCCCAGTCCGCTGGCTCACTAATAAGCCTCCCCCAAAAGAAATGCCCAGAATTAGACGGCTTCGCTGGGACATTGATACAAAATAAAGAATTCATGTCAGGCTCTCTCATATTCTTCCCAATGAGTTGAAGAGGAGAGGATTTTCATACTCACTGTTTGAGGCAGGAACCACTGATGTCAAAACAAAATAGACACTGTAGGAAAAGAAAACAACAGACTAATAACTGTGATGAAACAAATACAAAAGTCCTTAACAACAGATCATCAAATAATTCAATGATGCATCAAAAGGATCATAGATCATAGCCAAATTGGATTTATGCCTGGGATACAAGAATGATTCAACACACCAAAATCAATCAATGTGATAAATCACACTAACAGAGTGAGGATAAATATTGCACAATCATCTTAAAAGATGGGGAAAAAGCACTTGGCAAAAATCACCAACCATTTAGGTTTTAAAATTAATACAACAGATGAGGAATAAATGGACATACTCTCAATATAGTATGTGTTGCCTTTGAAGACCCCATACTAACATAATACTCAAATGTGAATGACCAGGAACAAGATAAGAATGCTAAATCCCATTGCTTTTTTCAACATAGGACAGAAAGTGCTGGTCAGAGTGACTAGTCAGGGAAAGGATCTAAATGGCATGCAAAAGAAAAAGCCATGCTCCCCATACTTCCATGTAGTCAGGCTTTCCTTAGACTGCCAGCCCACAAATAATGGCACAGAGACTTCTTATTAATAATGAAAGCTTGGCCTTTAGCTTAGACTTGTCCCCAACCAGCCCTTATAACTTAATCTACTTCTATTAATCTATGTTCTGCCATGCGGCTTGGTCACCTCTACTCGGTACCAAATGTCTAACCTTTTCAGTGCCTCCTTGGCATCCTACATGCCTAGATTCTCACCCCAAGTTCCTCTCTTTCCCTGGAAGCCCAGCCTATCCTCTCCTGCCTAGCTGTTGGCCATTCAGCTCTTCATTAAACCAATCAGAAGGCACCTTAGGCAGAGATATATCTTTACAGTGTACAAAAAGATCATGCCACAACACTTTCACTTAAATGTGTGGGTTCTTTTCCTTTATTATTGATACATACACATGTATGCATAAACATGTAAACACAATCTGCCGAGTTTATTTAGTGTTGTTAGTATGTATGTGCTTTCAGGGCTCAAGGAACATTGCAGAAGAGGGGCCTGAAAGATCAGAAGAGCCAAAGAAACAAGAAGTCTGTTGTGAGATTGTATATCCTAGAAATGATAGGAAATCTATGCCTAGGCTACCCCAACAACGTGGTTCCATAAAAAGCCCCAAACAATGCCAATACTAATAGACATGTTAATGTAGAAAGGGGAAATTTCAAGGGGACCCACTCCTAGACAAGAGCTACAGGCAACCAAGGACTGATGAGAGAGGGATAATTAGTCTTCTCAAGAGATGAGCACTCTAGCCATGCTAGAATTTTTGACTCCCTTGATCTTGTCCAGGTCTTGGGTAGATAACCAGGTAGATCTTCTGTGAGTTCGTGTGTTCAGCAGTCATTTCAAGGATATAATTTCATACCACTCCTCCTGATTGTCCAGCTCTTATATTCTTTTCACTCTTTCATTATGCTTCCTGAATTGAGCCTGGGTGTTAATGCAGATGTCCTCTGTGTGGCTGAACACTCAGTCGTTTATTCTCAGCACTTGAACCAGTTATATATCTCTGTATTAGCTGCTACCCACTGCAATAACAAGCTTTCCTAACCAAGATTAAAAACATCATGAATCTATGGATACAACTGATAATATTTAGAAGGCAGATTGACAATATGACCATTCAGGAAAACAATATCAAAAGGTTCTTTTCTAGGGCCTATGGCTTTCCTCAAAGCCCTTGTGTTTTCACAGGGTTTAGAGCACCAGCCATTAGTTCCTTCCTGTGGAATGAGCCTTAACTCCATTAAAGAGCACAGTTGGTTGCTAACATAAACAGTCATACCACTATTGCGCCAGTGGGTGCACCTTGCCTGGCATGTCAGTGTTGCAGCATGCAAGTTCCAGCACGGGATGTCTTTTCTCTCCCAGCAGCCTGCATAGCACCTTCCATCACAAAATGCTGGCCAGCAAGGGAGAATCTGCTTGTCGTTCTAAGACTGACACCTCTATGTCCTTATAGTTTTATCAGTAACAGACACATAGAATGACTTAATAGGATAGGAGATCCAGAAATTGATTCTTTCTTGACAAAAGTGCCCAAAGCAAACTCTGTAACATGGGTTTCTTTTAACCGATAGTGCTGAGGAAGCTGGATATCCACACAGAAAAGAACTAAACTAGAGAATTATTTCTTACCCTGTACTAAAATCAACTTGGACAGGATCAAAGACCTTAATGTAAAACCAGAAACTTCCAAACTGCGAGAGGAAACCACACTAACATTTCATGATCAGTTCAAGACTTATTTCTCTATGTCCTACATCCAAAGCACATGGTGTCTTCAACAACAATGTCTTACCAACTACATATGATGGGTAACCGATAGCAATGGCAACAGTCTGTGTTGTTTGAATACCTCTAGGGACTCCCCAATCAATAACTCAATAATGAGGTAGACTGCCCCTGGCTCTGTGAGTTTCATTTAATTACCCATGTTCCCTGGAAGCAGCATTGTTCATCCATACAGGGTACTTCTTTTCAAACTCCATTTTAAATTATATTTTTAATTAGTTTACAGATTCATGATTTTTCATAAGGCTTCTTATTCATCCTTGATTTTGGTTAGCACCTACCCATTCTCTCTACCATGACTCTACTCCTCTCCTCACCTAGACCTCTAATCTCCAGTATTCACCTCCTGATCTTCCATATCAGATGTGTTCCACTATGTCCTCTGATTATATTTTGTACTTGGGTTGCAATATCATAGGTTTCCATATAGTTTTTTTCATATATCCCTTATTTTTATTGACCCTTCTGCCACCCTTCCTTTTCCATCCCCATCCCCATCCCATTCCCTTCCTGAACCTTTCTGCTCCCAATATCCCCCTCTCTATTTTCATTACCTGTATTCTACTCTTCTCCTTCCTTTAATATATTCCTCTGATGGGACCATTTCTATTTTCCTGGCTTTGCCAGCTATGTATCAGAGAGACAAATGGCATCTAGAATATACAAAGAACTCAAAAAACTTTTATTGTTTGACAGTTTCATAATTTTATGAAATGAATTTCCATAATTTTCACACTGCCCCCATCCACTTATCTCCTCCTTGCAACTCCTCTGTGGAACTCCTCACCCAAACAAGCCTCCCCTTCCTACTTTGATACTTTCTTTTTTATATGACTTAATTAGACTTTCTTGCTGTCTTCAGGTTCTGTTGCTATGTGGTGAGGAAAGAGATTATTTCATCTTACAAGTCTTAGGTCACACTCCATCACATAGGGAAGTTGGAGAAGAAAACAAGAGGCAGGAACTGGAGCAGAAGCCATGGAGGAGTGCTGCTTATTGGCTTGCTAGTCCTGGCTTGCTCATTTTATTTTCTTAGACCTCTGTCACTACCCACCATAGGTTGGGCCCTCTTACATCAATCATCAATGAGGAAAATCCCCCATAGATTAGCCTACAGGCCAATCCCATGGAGGCATTTTCTTAATCCAGATTCACTCTCCTCAGAAGACCCAACCTGTGTCAAGCTGACATCAAACTAGCCAGCACACTTTCCCGAGCATAGGTGAGAGGCTATTTACCATAGCAATTATTGGCTAAATCACTGAAGAAAATAGCATTTCTTGTCCCGTCTACCATTGCTTGTAAATATTCCCACAAGGAGGAGTAGGACTCCATGGGCTTCACCTTATCCTAAAAAAGGGCTTGTGGGACCCATCATGTACAGGTTTTGTACAGAAAAATCACAGCTGCACTGAGTGCATGAGTACAACAGCTATGTCAAGGGACATGAAACTCCTTAAATGAATGAAAGTCTCCATTTGTTCTCTATGATGCTGTGCAGTCTTTTGCAACCACTTCCCTCAAATTGCATCAGCTACTGCAGTAACACACCCCCAGCGTTCTTCACTCCTATTTTAAATAAGAAGGTGAATTTCTTAAAAAATGGCTTCAATCATTCACATTATATCTTGTTGCTCCTTCATGTGCATTGAAGCAGTATAACATAATTTGTCAAGAAGAGCATCCCAGGAAGGGTCAAGCACCACAGATGTTCCAGAGAGAGCTCCTACCTGGCCGATCACATAGTTGTTATTTGGCACATTTTATGTGCTAAACATTTGATTAACATCTCTGCTGGTTCCTCAGAAATTTCAGGGCAGGTAAGTTTGACACTCCTCAATTATAGAATAAGAGCAGTAAAGAGGTCAAATTAGATGCTTCCAAGCAGAAGGAAGAGTTGGCCTTGAATCTAGGGAGGGCCCTTAGAGTATGTTAATCTTCATTATATGTTCATTAATTTTGGTAGAAATTGGCTATCATTAACTGATGTCTGTAAAGTGGTTGGAATTTTGAATTGAAGGAAGCTATTAGAAGAGACATTATTTCTCAGTAATTCTATACCAAGTTTTGAGCTGTGCTACCTAGTTTTATTTTAACTGACTGTGAGATCTTGAAGGTAAAGTTAAATAGAACTCCACTAGTTTTACAAAACAGAGATGCTTTGTTTATTAATCAAGAGAAAAAGAAAAATCATATTACCCACAAAGCAAGTAGAGCAGATTAAATTTACTTGCAATAAAAAATTGGACGATAATGGGATATGTTGTTTTGAAATGTGTGGGGCATCTGATATCAGGGTTCATCTAGAATAGAATGTGTGAGAAAGCCTGCTTTTTTTTCTTTGTATCCTGAGTGCATTGCTATGCTAATCAGAGTGTGTAAATATCATAGGTAAGGATACTTATTAAATACACTTAATTCATTCTGTTATATCCATAGATTTTGTTCTCAAAGATTGGTTCTCGGTTAGAAATGAAGAATTTAGGTTAACTCTTACTATTATTCTGATAACTGGACCTAGTATTAAAATGACTCCTAATGACTTACATCTTTACCCATCAATTAGTGTATCTTTCAACCCTCATCAGGGAAGCTTCATCTTGAAGCAGATTGTGACTAATACTGAGACTCACAACTGGTCAATATGTAGATAAAAAGAGACTGTGGGGAATGCCTACCCCTAAATAGAACAACAATATTATAGTCTTCCCCCAAGGCTTAGTAATCACTGATGGAGAAGGGGTGAAAAGACTGTAAGAGCTGAATATGATGGATGACTTCAACAGTGTCTTCTGGACACAAAAGAGCAGATTCGCATATGAGCTTACTTTGGTAGTGATGACATACAAAAAATCTGTACTAGCTCAAGCCAGATAAAATCCCGGCATGAAAAGGGGTTGGTGGACATGAAATCCCACCCCAGCTGAGGAGCTCTTGGCATTCCATAGCTGCTGGGGGAGTGAGAGTCAGTTTTCTCTTGAGGGTGTGACTCCCTGGTAGGTCAACCACTCTCCAGGACACTGAAAAATATTCAAGCAACACAAGAAAGTGGGGGACAGAGAGATGGGGAAATAGAACACACAAAGTTGGGGGGATAAAGAGGTACTTAGGAGCCTTGGGGGGGGGTTAATATGATCAAAATGCATTATATGAAAACGTCAATTGAAATGATTATTTACAAAAAGAATTTAGTTTCAATAAAAAAAAAAACTCCTAGAGAGATTTCAGTGTAGGTGGAAGTTCTGGGTTGATACCCAGCAGAAGGCTGGGCATACAGCCCAAGAACTGCTGCCGACTGCTTATGTGAATGCCCTCCTTCCTTCTGGGAGCCACATCTTCCTGAGTAAATCCTGGTGCACAGATTACAAGCGTCACGTGCAATCACTTAAAACAGTCATCCATGTCACCTCCCCTGTGAAACATTTCCTGAGTTCCCCCAAGTCAAATGAGCTCTTTAGTGCTTCCAGATCTCTGCTTAATACTTTTATTATAGCATTTATCAAATTGCATTATAATTATCTTCTTATGTGACTCATTCCTCTAGGAAAATAAGAGTGACCTGAATATAGTGGGTTCATTTTTATATCTCTGCCATCTAGCACACTTCTTAGCACAAAGCAGGCACTAAATTAACATTTGCTTCTCATCCACAAAATAATGATTTAAAAAGAAAATCATGAGGTTTCATGGGCACCTACAAAATCAGTAACGGTGAGATTTAGCAAGATAAAAGTGCTTCCTAGTCAGGTCGGCTGCTACAATAATATATACATAGAGTGTACACTTAAACAAAAGCAAGTTATTCCTCAAATATCTGCAAGGGGGAAGGCCAAGATCAAGGTGCTAGCAAGGTAGATTTAATCCTGAGTTCTTCTCTTGGTTCAGAGGCACTGCCAACTCCCTGAACACTCACGGCATCTCTTCCTTATGTGCTCTTAGGGACGAAGACAGAAAGCTCGGCAATGTCTCCCCTTACAAGGAGAGTAGTCCCTTTATTTGGGTTCCACTCTCAATACATTAACTAAGCCCAATCAGCCCCATCTCCAAACACTGTCACACTGGAAATCACAACTTCAACATACGAATATCTGAGAGATATGGTCTACGACTGACATGTAGTAAGTAGGTTGTCTGAAACTGGCCTTCTGTGTGGAGCTTCTACCCTTCAGGACTAAATGAACAGGAGTCCAGATTCTGCATGCTTAAAGTGACAAGTTGCTTTTCCTATCCCACTTATGGAGAAAGTGTTGAACAGGCTCTAGAAACACTCAATGTTTTCTGTACTCTGAATGGTCAGTAGAATCCCTCCATTAACTGCTGCAGTTTATAAAGAATACTAAATTCTGGAAGTACCACACTGAAACTCAGCAGGACTGTCAACTGGTGATGCCTGCATTTCCTCCCTTTGAATGCTTAGAAAATTCCAGCATGGTGTAATTTTTATTAATTTATTTGAATAATTTGATAAACATAATTTAATCTGTATAATAACTATCATTAGCTTTGTTTGTAGGCAAACTCCTTTAATGAGAATGCTGAAGGAAATGTCGTGCATTGCATTAGCACTTATTTGTATTTTTTGGCAGTCATAACACATGGTTGGCTCCGTGTAGAGAGGGTGATACTGGACTGAAACCCTGTCCATCATCTCAATGCTATGCCAGGGGCCAATCAAACTGTTTTTGATGTTTTTCTGGAAGGAAATGTATGCCATAGAGTCATCTCCAGGTTTAATTCAGCAGAAGTGATAACAGCAAGGCTATATACCCCTGGCAGGTGGTAAGAAGGAGAAGGGATGAGACTAGATTAGAAAGACACGTGGGCTTTTCCTCTCTCTGTTACCAACACAGGCTGGTAATTTCCCACCTAGAAAAAACACTGGGAAGTGGGAGAAGAGATGCCAAGTCATTAAACTGTGATAAAGGAAACAATGACAATGGTCATCTTGAAGCATCTTGATGGGAAGGAGTGCAGGGAAGAAAACGAGGTAAACCTGAAGTACTGACAGCAGCAGACACTGAAATGTTTTCTCTTTGTTTACCATGACTCCTATCACACACTGCTGATCCCCTCCTCCTGTGACCACACTCTGCTATTAGTTGTTCATAAAGAAAAGGAAATGTCAGCTTGGGAGAATGACCATTTAAATGCCCCTATTTTTATTATTTTAGCACCCAGCACCTCCAGTGTCCCCAGCTCTGAGATGGTTCCCTGGTGATAACACAGAATTTGTGGGAATGGAGAATGAGACAGATGGTGGATAGTGCATGACTGAATCTACTGAATGAATCTGCAGAGGAAAGTGCAGGACAGCGTCTACGGAGACGACCCCTGGCTCACAGCCTAGCCTCATGCGTGTTCTCTTCACACAGATGAACAGAAAATACTCCCTAAGGCTCTGTCACTGACCACTTAACTGTTTTCATTTTCATCAAAATTTATCCCATCTTCTGTATTTATGCTTTATTCCAAACAAATAAAATGTAAGGCGTAAATGAGGGACCACATGGATTAAAGCCTTTTTCAAAACAGAATCACCATTAAATCTTTAAAAGTAAAGGCATAATTATAGTTTCAGGATTTTTACCTTCCTCTGTAACTTTCACATCTATATGAAGTACTGGAAAAGCAAAGCATCCTAATTTGGGAAAAGTCTATTCCAAATTTAACCTGTCCTTTCTTGTTACTCTCCACTGGAGACTTTTAAAAAAATAAGAACTAGAAAGAAGCAGAATTATTATCATTATTACAACTACTGCTTTTTAAAAGTAATTTTAGCATCCTGAGATGGTCTAAGTCTATTACCTCCTTTTTTTCCTTAGATTTAATTTTTTATTTAAATTTTCAATGCATTTGGTGTCCAGAAATACTTGAGAATCACTCTAACAACAGGAATACCGAGGAATTCCCCCAGAGTTATTGTCCAATGACCTCATCTTGGTCCTTTTGCTCTTGTCTCTAAAGTGCCTGACCCAAGAATCAAATAATCCTCTTCAGGCATAACCTGGCTGAGTTTTTTCATGTTTGTAATATTGAAATATAGAAAGCTATCTCATGTAAATTTCTGCCATTATAATAACATCTGAGATAATCAATTTACAAAGCAAGAAAGTCTATTTTGTTTTTTCTCGTTGCTTTGGGGGAATTTGTCAAGGCAGCACACCGTTCAGAAACCATATGGTAAAGCAAAAACCACACGTTCCATGACCAGAAAGTGAAAGGAAAACAGGCAGAGACAGTGTGCCACCTCCTCTTCAACAATGCTCCCCATGACTTAGAGATAGACCACTAGGCTCCACCTCTAAAAATTCCACTACTATACAGTAGTGTCATCCTGGAACCAAGGCTTTGACACATGAACCTTCGGAGAATGTGTAATAGTTGAACTAGTGCTATGTTCTACACTTATAGTGTTAATAATGGAGGCATTGTAAAAATGTAGACAGAGAGGCAGAGATAAGCAAAGTTTCCACTTCCATGAAAGTTTTGGACTATGAAGAAGTTACAACAAACTGACTTGCAAAAGTGACTTTGGAAGCATGCTGAAAGCCTGTGTGAGGCTATTCTTCTCAACTAAACTTTGGTGTGTGTGTGTGTGTGTGTGTGTGTGTGTGTGTGTGTGTGTGTGTGTTTATGTGTCTGTGTGTGTGTGTGTATTTGCACTGTAGGGAATTATTTAATCTAATGTTCGAATAAAAATGAAGGGGAGATCCCGTCTTTCAGACCTAAACAACAACATCGATAATAATTATACCACATTCAGAGACACCAGCCAGAATACAGGGCATTTGAGGCAGGGAAATTGTGAGTTCAGTCTGGAACATCCTGGGTTTTCAGACATCTATAAGATACAATGCAAACATGTGTACTAGAGCACATGGACATTACTAGGCCTGGTGGCTCAGGATTTCACTTCCATCTACTTTGGAGGCAGAAGCAAGAGGCTCTAAGTTTAAAGCCAGCCTGGGCAACTGAGTGAGACCCTGTCTCAAAGTGCATAGTAAAAAGAAGCCTGAAGATGTAGCTCAATGGTAGAAGGCTGGTCTAGCTTGCACAAAGTCCTAACTCAACCCCAAATGCAAGAGAGGGGGAGAATAAACGAGGGAGAATTTGGGCCTTGAGGAAGAAGGGAAGGAAGGAGTGGAGGGAGGGAAGAAGAAAGGGCTGGGGCAGGAGACAGAAGGGGAAAAGGTGACTATGGACAGAAACCTGCAAAAAGAAACCACAGCTGCAGTTCTAGGGTAGAGAGACTGTAGAGAAAATGCCTCAAATTCTGTTTGACTTTGATAACGTTTAATTATTTAGAATTATACTTTCTAAAAATTTGTAGATTACAAATACTAGCCGCCGTTTCAGGTGCTTATTCATTCATTTAGGTTCTCAATGCTAGACGTGGAATCTTGAACAAGATACACTTCTGTTCAGTCCCTGTGACAGAGATGCACTTCTGCATAGGAAACCTTCCTGCAATCTCCTGTGAGAGGCATGGTCTAGTATCTGTGGGAACATCACGAGAACCAGGTTGCTGGGTTTAGAGTCACAGCTTCATCGCCTGCTGTTTAATATTGGAAAGTTTCCTAAACTGCTGTGTCACATTTCTCTTCCATTCGTCTTAACAGAACGGCAACGGTAGTTACTCTCCATACATTTGTTATAAAAATTAAAGCAAAGCACTTGGAATATTCATTGTCTCACAGCAAATGTGTTACGAAGTGTCGATCATCACCAGTGCCATCCAAGTACACTCGAATCACATGAGCCAGAGATATTCGGGATGTTTGTTTATTAGGTTAGTTTTCCTGTGCTTCTTATCTGGTGAAGTTTAAGACTGTGACTTCCATAGCAAAAAGCAAAGAGACACAATAAAAAGACGAGATCATTGGTGTTTCCGTGCCTATGTGTCCTAACTTCTCATTTGGTAACACCAAGGCTTTTTAGTACAGCAGTGTTGATTCAGTAAGAGCTGGGGGTGGGGAGGGATGAGAAAGGAAGAAGACAAGGAAACGGAGGAGAAGATTGATGATGATGATGATGATGATGACGATGATAGAATATATTCAAAACACCTGTTCAGTACATGAAAAAAATGAATGGCTAGAGGAAAGAACCAGTTGTGAAGACCAGAATAAGCTCTGCTTCTTCTAGAGCAGACTTCGATGAACGAAAAACAGGGTTTTAATCCCTCCTCCCTAGAGAAGGATCTCACAGCCCAAGAAGTCAGCTGAATTCCAGCACCTGCCACAGCAGCAAGTTAAGAGGCAGGACTGAAGAGTAAAGGACAGACACACGGCACTAGAAAAAGGCACATGAAGGTGACACTTAGCAATACCCTTTAGTGGTGTATAATTGCCTGCCATCAGGCACCCCACTGATAGAATGTGAATTACAGTAGAAACTGGAAAAAAATAACTGTAACATTTTGAGAAATCTGAAGTTAATTTAGTAACATTATACCATGAAACATGAAGCATTCTAAAGTCTGCCAGTGAGAAGAGAAAGCAAGAATGGGTGCTGTCCATGCACTTGACTCACACTGGAGCCAGGGATTCCCCCTAAGCATAGAGCTTTTCATATTGCTAGTTTTCCCTCAAATTCAATAAAACTGCCAATTTGTAACCAAGAAGACCACTACTGAAAACTGTGGATGTCTGGCCAAAATGGAGAGTACGTGAACCCACCCTGATCCATGATAAATGGACTCTATGATTTCAAACCACTCTAGGCTCCTCAGCTTCTCCCAACACATATTGCAGTTCTTCCCTCTTCCATCAGCCTGGCCACTTCTGTTTGTTTCATTCTTCCATCTTTTCTGTCAATACTGGCAATAATGAGATTCATTCTATCCCTAAGGCATTTCTTCAGTCACAGATACCAAATATTAGTAGGTCATTGGATCTGGAAAATCAATTTGCTTTGCTCCACCATGAGCTAATGTAACCTATATCATTTTAAATGACTGGTTCACAGCCATGGATGTGGTGGCTCCAATTAACCTATTCCATAAATACATTTTAGTAAAGTCAGACAAAAGAGATTAATGTATTTCAATTTGGAAATATTATTTGAAGTTGGCCGGTACTAAAAGGGATTAGATATATTACCACTGACCACATGTACAAAGTCATGAACTAATTATCAGAATGCCACTGTAGTTTCTGATACTCTCTTCCTCTGCCAACCACCAGGGTTCCACTCCACCATTTACTGAGAGCCACAGGAGAAATTTAATAGGTTGAATGTATATTGAAAACAGGCAGGGGGCGGTGATAATATCTGAGCACATATCTTTTCTAAAAGATTTATGAATATTATAGTCCCATTACAATTCAGAGGTAGAATTAACTTGGAAATTATATCTAGATTCTTATTAGTTATCATGTTTTCAAAAATGCATCAAAAAGCATGATGCAGACTTATTTCATAAAGGACAGTAAACATTAAAGAAATATGTAAACAGAAATTCAGTTTACTGTTGTTCTGTCCATACAAACACACAATGTTTAGATGTGATTAAAGAATATATGTGACTGTTTTTAATAAAGTAATAAATTAAACTTATCAGATATTTTAGCAGACTTGACACAGAGTCTAGAAACTGAATAAGATCATACCACAGAGTCTCCAGTTAACCTGGGGTGGCGGGACTGTATGGCTCTGTTCTTTCTCACTAATACAAGAGGAATAACGCATACTCATCTAAAATTTCTGTTCATCTAATCACATTGAGCTTCAGCCCCCTATCTCTCGCTTTGCCATGAGCTCACTGTGTGTTGCCCTCAAAGGGAATTTATTCTCTCTGTAATACTGACTTGGCAGCATCAGTCATAAATAAGAGAACTATTCTTATTTGATTTTAGTTGACCTCAAATACTTCCTTTTTTTACTTTACACATTTGAAAATGAGGGCCATATTGAACACCATCTGAGCGAAAATTATTAGGAACATCATGGAATGTCTCAGATGCCAGCCAACTCCTGTTATTTTCAAATAATTCAGTTTGCTGTTTACTAACGCAGAACTGAAGTTGTAAAGTTTAGACTCCTGAACCCATAAACTTGGAATTGTATTAAAAATATTAAGTGCTTTATGACATTGCAAATGGGTTGGAAATTTCAAGTCATACGGTTGAAAAGTCCTTAAAATTAGGAAATTTCAAAAAAATTAAACAAATATGCACAGTGCACATTCCTCACATTATACCTTTTCCAAATGTGATATAACTATGAATACAAAAAACTGAAAATAGTTGATTAAATTAAATCACTATGATAGTATAAAGCAATGGAAAAATAACAGAAAAGTCAAAGAATAAAAACCCTAGTTCCCACCACAATGAACTGTCACGTTCCTTTTATACCTCTGATCACTTCTAGACTCCAAGTATGTCTAAAGCTGCCATTCTTAATGTACATTTTCTGTTGATATCTTTGTTAGATTCACATTATGAAGTACTTTAGGTAAAATCGTTTCCTATCTACAGTACTATCTGTTATCTTGTCGCAAAGCCATTATCAAGAAAAGAATTCCTATGTCTGAATTGAAAAACCTGTTAAAATATTTCACATGACAAATAAATGTTAAATGCTGCCGGATTGAGTCCCCACTTTGTCCAAGCGTGGTAGGGATGGGAAACGGGATCGAGCATGGGTGGAATACAGCAGGAGAAAATGCTGTGGATATCGTTCTGTATAAATAAAACACTGATTGGCCAGTGGCCAGGCAGGAAGTATAGGCAGGACAAGGAGAGATGAGAATTCTGGGAAGTGGAAGACTGAGTGGGAGAGACACTGCCAGCCGCCGCCAGGACAAGCAGCATGTGAAGATGCCGGTAAGCCATGAGCCACGTGGCAAGGTATAGATTTATAGAAATGGATTAATTTGGGATATAAGAACAGTTAGCAAGAAGCCTGCCACAGCCATACAGTTTGTAAACAATATAAGTCTCTGTGTTTACTTGGTTGGGTCTGAGCGGCTGTGGGACTGGCGGATGACAGAGATTTGTCCTGACTGTGGGCCAGGCAGGAAAACTCTAGCAACAAGAAAAAAACACCTGGGAGGCTGTCAGTGAACAGTTTGTTTATTCAGAGGGGGCAAGGGGCAGTTACACTCTAGGAGGAGTAGACACACTTAGGTCCATATGGTGGTATGTCATTGGTTGGGGCAAGAACATTGAGGGTGCTTTATTTGCATACTCGGCGTAACAGGGACCAAAGGAAGGAACTTTATGAGGTAATAGGACGTACATCCTGGGATGTTTCAGTGGTTAGATAAGCAACCACCAGTCCCTGTAGCTCTGGAGACACATGAGCTTATCAGTTGCTATGTGCTGGGGTCTGCTGTCACCTGGACAATGGGAAGAGGGGGGAAACACATCTAGCCAAACACTTGCTCTCTCAGGATGAGAAAATCCTGGGTTTTAGGCATGCTTTGACCCCTCCTTAGCTTCAGGCCAGACCCACAGCTCCCACTCTGCCCCTCTGTTTTTTTTATAAGGAGGAGGATTCACCAAAATCATCCATCTCCATTTGTATTGAACTAGGACCTGATTAGTGGCAATCCTGGTGATGTTGCTTACCTGTCCCTATAGGAATTGAGGCAGGGGGCTATGACAAAGAGGGTCCTAATAGCTAGGATGAGGCCAAGGAGGGAAAGGAACCAAAGGGTTAGAGGATTTGAATATCAAGGCGTAGGAGCATGGGGTGGGGGGTCTGTAGCGGGCCTCAGGAAGGTTTCTGAGTATTTGTATGTTTTGTTCCACCAGTCCAGACTCATTAACATAAAAGCAACATTCTTCCCCCAGTATAACACAAGTTCTCCCTTGTTCAGCAGTTATTAAATCCAAGGCCCTTCTGCTTTATAGTACAACTCCTGCTAGGGAGGTTATCTATTGTTGAAGAGAGAACAATGTATTTCCTGAGTTCCAGGGAGAATCAAGCCCTGATGAAGCCTTGATTTTAGACTTTATATAACAGTAAATTTAATTTTTCTTGCCCTGAGCTATCTGAGCTATCTAGTTTGTGCCATTTTGTTATGACATCTTTGGAAAATCCGTATTTATTCTGTTTTAAAAGCAAATACTAAAATTCAGAGGTAAATCCTTGCATTGATAGTCATTTGATTATTGACAAAGATTCTAAGAACACATTATGAGGAAAAAACAATCTCTTTGATAAATGCTGCTTATAAAATTGATATTCCCATGCAAAGGGTTAAATTAAGCCTTTATTCCATACTGCAGAGAAAACTCAATTCCAAATGCAAGAGCAACTTAAAAGTAGAAATGAAACTGTAATATTGCTGGAAGAAAGCCTGATGCATTAATCTGAACAATGGGTTTTTATGTATAAAACAAAAAGTAAAGGCAACCAAAGTAATAATAACCCAATAGGATTTCATCAAATGAAAAGGTTTTATACAGCAAAGTCAACTGCAGAGGAGAAAGAAGACCGCCAGAATGGATGGAATCACCTAGGAGAGGTGTGCTGATGAGGACATTCATAGAGAAAATGTAACAAATCCTCTTTTATAATATGTATACATTCCATCATTTCAGTTCCTCTGAACAAGCCTGTCAAACTGAGGCTATTATTCAAAATATGTAAGAAACTTAAATTACTAAATCCAAAGGAAACAAATATCCTCGTTAAAAGTGGACAAAGTGCTTAAAGAGATATTTCTTAAAATGTAACATTCAAATGGCCAAAGGGCAACAAGTAGAAAGAATGCTTAACAGCATTAATTATTAAAAAAATGCAAATTAACCCTAAGGGTACGATAGTGATACACATATCTTGGCAGTAACCAACAGCTCTCTAATTGGACTTAAGATCCACTCCACAAAAGAGAACCTGTGCTTGATATTGGGATCCTGGCCAACTCTGCAGAGCTAGTGAAGTCATAGATCTTGGAGGAGAATCTACAACTGCCTCTTACTAAACCAGCACAATACCTAATTCCACTATAAACACTTGTCCTTATACCCACAGATAAATGAAGTCTTCACCCCTCATCGAGGAAACTTCCCTTAGCGACAGATGGAGATCATGACAGAAAACCATGACCAATCAAAATGCATAGTTGCAGAGCCCAGTCCTAACGGATACCTCTACAAAACACTGCCACACCAAAGGTTCTAGGAACGTTATGGAAGAGGGGACACAAAGATTCTAAGAGCTGGAAGGTCAGAGAGTTTGCTGTGAGACTGTGTCCCTTAGTCATCTTATGCCCATAAAGTCTCAACAACATGACTACCCAAGCATGAGCTGAATGAAGACAACACCAATAGACACTCCAAAGTAGATGGGGACTCAGCCCTACACAAGGAACTACAGGTAACTAAGGAATGCTGAGAGCGGGAAAAATAGCCCCCAGGGAAGAGCACACCAAGTGTTTGTTCAATCAGCCCTGAAAACATACATACAAAGTGACACTATACGGACTGAGCAAGTCGTATTTAGAAACATTTACGTATATAAACAAATACATATGCTTGAACAATAATTAATGAATAAAAAGGCAAAGAAATTGAATAAGAGCCTGCAGAGTTATATGGGAGGTTTTTGAATGAGGAAAGGGAAAAGCAAATTACATAATTATATTACAATATCAAAAATAAGAAACATGGGGGGACTACAAGAAGATTCAGAACATGATCAGACAAAAGGAAGTAAATATTAGCAAAGATGTAGATAAAAAGAGTACCCTTCCATAGTGAGAATCAGAATGTAATACAGCTACAATAGAGTGAAGTAGAAATCTCTCAACATTTTAATATAGAACTACCATATGATTCAGTAACCCCACTATAAGCCTATATCTGAAAGAACTAAAAATGGTGTATCAAGAGATATTTTCATTCCATGTCATTTTAACCAAAAATAGTGAATTCATGTAAATATTCATCAACTGATGAATGGATGTAAAAAATGAGGTGTGTGTGTGTGTGTGTGTGTGTGTGTGTGTGTGTGTGTGTGTACAATAAAATATGATTCAGCTGTTCAGTGAAGAAAATTTCACATTCTGTGACAATGTGAATGGATCCTTAGCACATTAAGGGAGATGAGCCAGCTACAGAAAGATGAAAACCAAGTGATCACACTTATAAAAAGTTTAACTAATAAAAACAGAGTAAAGCAGTGGCCACAAGGACAGAGAGAAAGAAAAAGAAGATATACTGACCAAATGATATAAAATTTCAATTAAGTGGGAGGGATTAATTTAATAAAACAAATAATTAAACAAGCTAGTACCATGACTGGTGAGAGAGTTCTTTTGTCAAAATTCTTGTTCTATAAGCATGACTTGTATAACTTAAGTTCGGATACCTAACATCCACATTAAAAAAAAAAGCCACTGAGAAGGCAAAGACAAGATTTCTTGGTCTTGCTGGCCAGATAGCCTAGACAATTGCGAGACCCTATGGTTATTACAATCTATGATGTAATAATACATCTATGATACTCTTCTATGATGCTTCCTGAGTCTTAGGTATAAGAGTTGCATTGTAGATGTACCTGTTAGGACTGGACACACAACAGCCATATAGTCTCTGTGTTTTGACCAGTTAGAAAAATCTGAGGTAGCTTCTTTCTACTTCAAAATGGAGCTTCTATTATGAGGGTTGAAAGTTACACTTATCTGTGGGTATAAGTATTTAGAATACAGGTAGAAACTGTATATGATTTAGAAAACAGCAATGGTATGTTCTCTTCTAGGGTTATAACCTCCCCATCTGTGAGCAGTTGGTTAAGTTTATTTTACCAAGAATGAATTCCCTCCTACTGAGTGGGAGATACGTCCAAATAGACAGCTGTTGGTTACCCTCAAGACATAAATGCCACTGTTGTACAATTGGGGGATATTTTGGTGGAGCAGTCGTTGTTGTAGTTCATAGGCTATATAGACAGGTAAGACTATTGATTCATTTTTCTTCCAACAGATTGCATAGCACCTTCCCAGACTTTTCAGAGCTAGTACTCAAGAGGAGGCTTCTAGGTCAGGTCCAGGTCAATTCCTCCAAGTCTGTGTCCAAAGTGTGTGGTGTCTTCAGCAACAAGGTCTTACCTTCACGTTCTTAGAGGACACCAAAGGTCCTCTAATACTAATAACCTGTATTGGTTTGTGAATCTTTTGGACCCCTTAATCAACAACTCAAAGGGAGGTATCCCTTGTACTGGAGTTTTTTGTTGTTGTTGTTGTTAGATAGTTTGTGGAGATTGGGAAAGGAGACATGATTACTCATGTGCACAACTGCATATACATATATGCATGTGTATACATGTACATGTATGTATGTGATTAAGCATAAAATAAGATGAAATAAGATGTTTCCCTATGGCTTTTTCAAACATCCTTAGTGCTATTTATCTTTTATTCTTCCATCATCCTCTGTAATATCCTCTGTGCTCCCTCTCAATGATGCCCTCCTGCAAGATAATATCTTCTAAACATGACAAGGAGACAAGAATGCTACGCCAATGAATTCTCAACAAGATCGTTCCCTAAACAAGACCTGCATCATGACCACACCAGCCAAGTTGCTCACATACATGGGGAAAGTTTCACAAGACTATATGTTCAATGAAGAGTTACAGGCAATCAATGTCTGCAGACAGGGCAGGAATCTGTTTTCTCCAGGAACAAGCCCATTGATAAGTTCTACAGTCTTGAGTGCTCAGCCCTAAATATGTGTACATATGCACAACACTAAATAGGCTCAGTTAAGTTGTGTGTGTGTGTGAGTGTGTGTGTGTGTGAGTGTGTGTGTGTGTGTGTGTGTGTGTGTGCGCGCGCACACACACACACACATATGCACGCACACCCGCGCCCACATGCACATTCAGGGAAGTGGAAATGGTGTAAATGCATTATTCATGTATAAAATATTTAAAAGTTTTATAAAAGAAGGTAGAGAAGAACTGAGAAAGATATATAATACTGACCTGTGACCTCTACTTGCACCAGCACAAATCTGCAAAAATCTTACAAACATATAAACACACCAAAAAGCTAGTGTCCCTGATGTCACTAACTTTTTGAAGCAGCAATTTTAATGTAATTTGCCTATAACAATATAGTGAGGTGAGGGTATAAATAAGTGACAGCAACCTCATAATACCTGAATATCATACAGTACTGCTTTAGACAAAGAAAAGTCAATTTTATTCTTTTAAGTATAACAGCAGAATGGCAAAGATACACATGTCTCAAAACAAAGTTATATAAAAGCTTACATGTTCCCAGTTATAGACTATTATGGCCTAGAAAACAGACCATCATAAACTCAAGTTTCCAAAAACAGTTAAAACCTAGGTCCCACACAGGTAGAGAAACTACCTGTGTTTTTCTAGAATCACATCACAGTTGTATTTAAAAATAAAAAGAGGCAAATCTAATGAGCAGGCCTGTGTTCCCAATGCACTCCAGAGGCTGACAAAGCTGCCTCCATGAACTTCATCACTTTAACAGGCCGTCACCAGCAGTTCCATAAAGGAGGGAAATTGTGTTCATCTCCCTGCAAGCAAATTTTACGTGTTAGTAGAAGCTCCCTTCCCCTTCCTCGCTGGTTTTGTGTTTGTGATTATTATAAGGACATCGGAGAGGTCTGCTGGCAAGCAGAATGTTAAGAACAACATGGCGTGGGAACTATTACAGGCAGATTTAATACATGCTATCACAAGTCAAGGTCACGCTTGATCTCGGCTCCCAGAGGTGCTAACAGGCAACTTTCAATGGATTCAAATTATGGGCCAGATCATTAAACGGGCTGACTGACTCACTCATTCTCGCTATTAATAAAGAACTCATCTTGGAGATTTTCCGCACGGCTGTATGGATAACCTGAATTTATGTGGACCTCAGCAGTTCAAAGCCTGAATTCATTTTCTTGAAACAAGCAGAATCCAAAGTTTATTAGCATGGAAAAGAGTTCTCCTTTCATTAGATTATTCTGAAGTGCTGTCCATTACATAATATGCCACGCATGTGGAATCTTTAGAATAAAAATTGTGATTGCCACTCAATGGAGAAGTATTTCTAAGATGTGACAGATTTTATAACTATGAAGAAGGAACTACCTGCCAGTCTGGGTCTCTTAGCCTTTCAAACATGCTCTTTAAATTAAAATTACAGCACACAGAAAACTTCATTACCTGTTTCAGTTGTAGATAATTGTTTCTGCTCTTTGAATATGTGCTCTTTTCAGAGAAAGGAGGCCGGACTACAGAGCTGCCCGGGCCTTCCTGTTGGAAGTTCCCGAGGCAATCACCTACATGCTGTAATAAATTAGACTCAGGAAACACTGGCCAACATTTTAATTATGTTTTAAGTAAAATTTTACTTACATTTTTAATAAATACAAAAGAGGTTAAGTAATTGAAATTTTTTCCCTGCCAAATTTCACTTTAAAGATATTAAATTAATCAGCAGCAGTGAAATAGAATCAATGTCATTCAAATTAAATTGCTAAGTTTAAGATAAATGATAAGAGGTAGGCTTCTAGTCCTTAAAATTGTTTGAACATTGAAAAATATCTCAAGGATTCACGGACATTTCTTATTCATTTTTAATCCATTTATTAAGCAGCTATTCTTCTGGGTATTGACAGGTGTCACTCAGGAGGGGAACAAGGATAATCGCTCTCCATCCTCAAGTAAATAACTATCCAATAGTATTAGCAAGTACAGAGAAATACTGAAGAGGACACAGTCTGTTAGTTTCAGCACTTGAGCTGAAAAGACAAGAAAATCTTACACACAGTGAGATGTGGTTATGCAGCATCTTGGGGGATGAATAGACTTCAACAAGTAGGCAAAATAGGGAGAGACACTTCATTAAAAACACGACAGTATTTAAAACAGAATATCAAGTCAGTTGGTGTGCTTGGAGTATGAAGTAAATGGTTACAAGACAGGTGAAGTCATGGAAGAACGATATCATAAGAAAGCTCATGTCCTTTCTTGCTCAATATGATGCCATTTAAGGGATTGTACCAGAGTTTATATAACATGAGTTTTATTTTCAAAAAATAACTCCAGAAGTTCACATAGAGCTAACAAGGTAAGCATTTATGACTGTTTGTTCTTTGCCTGAAATAGCCATAAGCAAAATAGGTTTTGTTAACAAAATAAATCCACAAGACCAAATTAGATGAACAAAATAAATGATAATAGTTGACCAAAAATCCACAGAGATGGAAACACACTAAGTCTATTCCTTGTGAGTAGATGTCCATCTTGCGGGATTTGCATCATAAAACACATTAGGCTGGGTGTCTTAAGTAAATGAAATGTATTTATTTTCTCATGGTTCTGGAATCTGGAAGTCAAGAATGAGACTGTCAGTAAGCCTGATGCAGTGAGGTTTCTCTCTTTGGCTGATAGATGTCTGCTTTCTTGCTGTATCTCAGTCAGTGCCAGCTGCTAAGAAAAAATACCATATACTAGGTAACTTATAAACAATAAAATTTACTTCCCACAGTTCCAAAATGGAGCAGTAGTTAGATCCAGGCACCAGCCATACCGAGTTCTAATGAGGGCCTCCTTCCTCCTTTCAGAAAGTGAATAAATACATCATGTCCTCATATGGCACGGAGCACAGTGGGAATCAACAGTTTTATGACTCTGGTATACATAATAAATAATCCCATTCATAAGGGCTCTACACTTGTGATTTTATTTAATCCTAACTACTTACAATGTCCCCACCTGCTAATAACTTCATGTTGGGAGTAGGGTTTCAGCATGAATAATGGGGCCTTGGGGTGGGAGGTGCAGAATATTCCATCCATAACACAGTGTGTACATCCTTGGTGTATCTTATTATTATTATTAGAATGCTCATCATACTAAACAAGGTCTCATATTCATGACCTCCTTTAACTTTAGCTACTACTTTCAGGATCTTGTCTCCTAAACAATCACATTTGGGGCCAGTGAGATGACTCAGTAGGCTAGAGACTTCAATCCAAATGACCTGAATTTGATTCCTAGGACTTACGTAGTAGAAGGAAAGAATTGATTCCTACAAGCTGTTCTTTAACTTCCACAGGCACACCATGACACATGCTAGGCATATGTATGCAGAGACGGACACACACGGAAGGGAAGGAAGGGAAAGGGGAAGGGGAAGGGGAAGGGAAGGGAAGGGAAGGGAAGGGAAGGGGAGAGAGAGAGAGAGAGAGAGAGAGAGAGAGAGAGAGAGAGAGAGAGAGAGAGAGAGAGAGAGAGAGAGAGAGAAGAAAGAAAGAAAGAAAGAAAGAAAGAAAGAAAGAAAGAAAGAAAGAAAGAAAGAAAGAAAGAAAGAAAGAAATGTGAAAGATTTTTTGAATAGTCACATTTAGAAATACTGGGAATTCTCCCTTTGAACATAAGAGTTCAAGGAGACAGAGTTCAATCCCAAAATCATAGGACAACACAGGGTCCTATGGTTTGCCCCACTGTGATGAGTTTATACATTAATCTGCTAAGATGCTATGAACAAGATAAAGAAGGAGTGTGGGTCAGAGAGGCCACGGCCCTTCAGAGTTGTATCCTCTAAAAGAAACAGGGAAGCCCCATTCCCAGAAAACAAGCTGATGATGAGGAAAATGGCAGAAATTGTAGAACTAAATGCTGAGGTAATACATGATGGCACTAAGTCAGTCTTTCTGAAATCTTCAACTACAGAGAAGGAATGATGAAAGAACAGCTACATGTCACAGAAGCTGTATTCAGACAGTTCAACATCGAACAGGAGTTCTAGAACAAACAGAGAGGGGGACCCTGGGAGGAAATTTCAAGAGAAAGGATTATTTTTAATCCCAGAAATGAAGAGAAATAAAATTATTACACTTAAAGGACATACTAATTTAGTAAAGAGGGCATAAATAAACAAATTCACAACCAGACAAGTGTGGCAACATTTTCAAATCTTAAGAATAAACATATTCCTTATAATCTTCAGGCACATGTGTCCTAACTCCTAACGACATCAAGAGGAACATAAGAATAATCATCAGGTTACATTAGATTTAAGTATGTCACATAAAGTACAAGATGCCCAGTTAATACCTAAACAGCAGATAAACAATAGATAATGCTTTAATATAATCATTCCCAAATTGCATGTTATATGATGTACTTAAGTTTTAAAAAACACTCTTTGTTTCTCTGAAATTTCAATCTAACTGGATAGCCTATGTAATTATTTCTAAATCTGGAAACTTTAATTAGATTTTTCATCTGCAAGATAACACTGAATTTATATTGTCAATCTTCTGAATGGGTTATTTTTTATATCTAGCCAAATCATCATTCAAAAAAGTTAATCCTACAGTAAAATCCTATGAAAACTGCTAGAAGACTTGTATAGCAAAACAGTTACGTCTAAACATTTCTCAGTTAAAAAATATTAATGTGGAATTAAAATCACAAAGCTATTAACGCAGGAGGTAGGGAAAACCTTGAGGAGGAAAGAACAGAAGTGATCCTTTGTTATTGTTAGGGAGGATATAAGAGGTGCTAAACATGAAGATAAAATATGCAAATACATATATAAGATAATATTGACTCCCATAAAACTATTAATCGGGTTACAAGTTCCATTCTCCCCCACATAAATGATATTGGTCTCCTTATTCACTGTCCTTAACCCTGTTAAGATTTTCTGTCTTTCTGGAATGATGTGCAATCTCTATGTCTGTCAATGCCTTTAGAACAGTGCAAAGTGTCTGTAACTCTGGGAACTCTCTAATAAGCAAGCATTCAGTAAAATAGCAAACCTCAGGGAGTGGCACTCTACACTTCGCTTTCCCAATTTGAGATCTTACTGTATCTATTACCAATCCTCAACTGGTACCGTGTACCATACGTAAGCTGAGCTGGCAAAGGCTGGCCTCTAGTAAGCAGTGGAAAGATATAAATTCAAATGAATTATTGAAATAGAACAATAGAATTTAATGAATCATGATGTCGGGATATACTGGAAAAGGTGTAAGAGCAAGAGAAAAGGGGAGGTAAAAATATAATTTGAGTCCATAACTAGATATTTTGATTAGAACTGGGAGGTGGAAGGATGGGAAATGCTCACTGTCTGGTAAAGACGCACAAATACGGTCATGGAGATGTGAGCTGACAATGAATGAAAATGGAGTTTGAGTTTAGGTTTCAAATGTGGTTGGTGGATAAAAGAATAGATGAGATGAAATTGTTCAAGGAGTGTTTGTAAAATGAGGACAAGACTAAGGACAGAGGCTCTGAAGGTGGCATCTCTGTCAGCTTAGAAATTAAGAGTGATCAGAAGCCAAATGGAGGGGCACACACCGATAATCCCAGCACTCACAAGGTAGGTCCTCATGGGACTGAGGCCAAACCCTGTCCCAAAAATAGTGTCAGAGTCAAAAGAACAAATTAGAAACAGTGGCGTTGGGGCAGAAAAGAGGGTGAGGTTTCTGGAGAGAACAGTAGTCATATTCAGAGGCTACCTCAAAGTCAAGGGAAACGAACAGTCATTGAGGTTAAACTGAATTTGTCATTAGTGATTTTAAAGTGACTGTGAATCCTTGCAGAAATGGCCCAGATACTCTGTCCTGACCTTTGCAGTTCATTGCATACCTTGTACCCGTCAATGGAGGATGTGTCTTTCCTCCTCTCTTGAATCTGCCTGGCCTTGTCACTTGCTCCAGAAGCAGCTGGGCACTAGTTCCAATCGAGGCTCCACTTCTAGTCATTCTTGAGCACCCAGAACCATCTGCACAGGGATGACACCACTCACAGTAAGCTGCACCCTTCCGCATCAATCATTAGTCATGAAAATGCACCACAGGTTCTCTATAGGCCAGTCTAGTAGAGGCAGTCTCTCGACTGAGGTTCTCCCTTCTGAAATGACTCTAGCTTGTGTCGTGTTTTCATAAACCCAACCAACACAGAAGTCAGAAGGCATTTTTGTTTTCAGCTAGATGAAGACAGGAGTTGTGAGGGGAAGTACGAATATGTTTGTTAATGAATGAAGAGATTTAGCAGAGGTTATAGTTGATGGTCTTTGGGGTTACTTTGTTTGTTTGTTTTGTTTTGTTTCCCATGAAACAGGAGCCAAGAGATGAAAGACCTTCCTCCAAAAAAAAAGCAAGGTGAAAGGATGAGCTGAAGGTGGTGTTCTGGAACTTACTGCTTAGGTCACGTGACTCTTTGTTCTGAGAGGCTGTCCTAAATAGCGTCAAAATGCTTATCAGCATGCCATGGCCTCTACACACGTGAGACTCTCCACTTTTAGCAACTGAAAGTGTCTTAGGACAAGACTAAATGGTGTTTAGTGATAAAGTCAATGCCAGTTGGGAATTCCTGGTTTATGAAACTGAGATGGTGAGACTACCAAGGAAAAAGTTACAAATGACAAGGTACACAATTAGTCCCCAAATGATCAATCTTAAATAGGTTGAGAAAGTGCTCATCAGCATGTTCCAGACCCATACCTGACATCTCTTGCTGTTCCCATGGTCCATGAAGACACTCTTCATAAATTTTCTCCTCTGTACTCAAGAGAATGAACTATGGATTTCTAAGACAGAAACCTATAGCAAATGCTTTAGAAAAAATCAAATGTTCTCCAAAAATAATACAATTTTCACTGTTTAACCATCTCACTCCATTTTGCCTGTCAGTTCCCAAGTTCTTTGTTCTTCATGTATAACAAAGAAGCAGGCTTTTCTGTCCCAGGCTTCTGATTAAGACTCCTTTTGTTCAATCTCAAAAACTTCCCTCCAAGAGCAGTCCAGGCTAGTGTGATCTGTAAGTAGTATAAATGACTTCTGGAGCCTCCTGCAACAGTGTGCATACAAGATGACTATTCCAAATATTAAACAAGAGAAAGGAAAGTGATAGCCACACGCACAGCACTGTTAGTGGGTCATTCATTCATAAAACCACTCTCCTTACTGTAATTACTCTCCTACCCATTCATGTAAGTGAGGCATCAGGAAACAACTTGACTAGTGAATAAATGCAAATTAAGTGATGGGGCAGAGGTAGGCATATGAAACTGAGAGGAGGTATTCAGTATGCAAATTCTCTAGTCTGTATATACAGCCATTTACATCCCCTGTCTTGGAAGAAATGGCAGAACAGTGAAAGCAACTGATTTTCTTCTCTGTTTTGATTTTGAAAGCCTGGCTGACAGAAGGAAGGGAATGGGTTCCCGGCAGAATCACAGAGCTCAATAGTATAACTGTCAAAATCTCTTTTAAAAGAAGCCGACTTATCTGCATTATCTGTGTTGGGCAAAGTCTTTTCTTTGTTGATGGTGTCTATTCTCAGAATTGGCATTTAACAAATATGTTAATTAAAGCTTTAGACTACATACTATAATGTTTGGCATGCATTTTGTGACAAGTCCTATTGTGTTTTTATGTCAATATTATTCTTTAGCGGATAACATTGTTCCTCATTCAGGCAAATCAAACGTTGAATCTGGGTAAGGTCTCTATGAGAAAAAAACAAAATTGCTTGCTTTACTGAAAGAGTGAGTTTCATTTATTTAAATCAAGTGTGACCTCTCTTTGAGTACCATTTACTGAAAGAAGGGAGAAAAATGGGGAGGAAGAAGGAAATTTAAAAGAATAGAAAAGGAAAGGGATCTATACTTGGCTCATTATCCAGGGGGAAGGGGTGGGATTCTAACTGCATTCACAGATCATAATAACAGCCCTTCTAGTCAAGGGGCAATTTCCACTTGTTATGTGTGTTTATGCATTTTCAGCTAACACCCCACAAGCCACTGCAACCGGAGATTAAGACAAATGAAGGCCTTTCTCTTTCCTTCTTAATTTGCTTCCTTATTCCACGTTCAAAGAACCTGCTTGAATCGAGAGATCTGACCTAGATTCCATTTTATCAAGAAGGTTGCCCGCAGTTTACAACGTGGAAATCAAGGGGGTGGGGGGAGGGACATGGGCTTGCCAAAGTTCAAGTCTAGGAAACATTAGCATAAGCACTTCGATGATCATGACAGGAAATCTAGAGAATTAATCTCTAAAGCAATCAGAGTTCAGTTCCTCCTCATCTTTATAGATCAGAATGACCTATTTGAATTAATTATTCCTGATACAAAGAGATAGCTGCTTTGCATAGGAAGTTAGAGCTGTTACCTGCTTTCAGGGCTGTTACCTTGAGTAAAATGCTTTCAAAACCTGAGTTACTATGTTATTCTGTTACTCCTTTTTTTTTTAAGAATCTTTAAATAGAAAGAAAAGCTACATAGTCCCATGAGCAGACACCACTGCAGCTTGAATGATAGTCACGTACAGAGTTGGAATTCAACTCCATTGCTTATAAGCCATTTGCTATTGGACAACTGACTTAACCTCCTATGGCTCCCTTCTTTCATGTATAAAATATAAACAACATTATATTCATAAATAATCTATACACACTTACTACAAATTATATACCTAATATTGTTATTATACACCTGTGGTTATTTACAGTAAAGCTTAAGAACACAAAGATATCATATTACAGAAACTCAATAGAGTTCCGATAAAATGACCTTGTTTCATATTGCTTATCCACTTCACTATGTTGTGTTGTTCTATCCATGTGAATGGATTAAATGAAATAATTAAATAATAAGTAATAATTAGTAATACTTACTGATCACTCAGCTGAGACTCCTCAATACATTCAGATATGTTATTTAAAAGCCACAAGGAATTTACAACAGGGATTATTACATTTCCTCTTTAGAGATAAGAAAGTTGAAGTACTGGGTCTGGAGAGCTGCCCCAGAGATTAAATGTGCTTACTGCTCTTCCAGAGTTTGTTTCCCAGAACCCACATTGAGCAACTCACAACTGCCCATAACTCCAGCTTCAGGGGACCTGAGATCCTATTCTGGCCTCTAAAGGCAACTGCACTCACATGCACATGCATGCACATAGATACACATGCATAGACATAATTAAAATTTAAATTAATCTTAAGAAAAGAAAAACACGATGCACTTCTGGCACAAGACCTCAAGGACCCAAGTTGAATCTTTATCCTGATACGCACAGAGAAGTATAGCTCTCACCCCTCAATGAAAAAACTTTTCTTTGCAACAGACAGGGATCATTATTTTAAAATAAAACACAACTGATCAAAATACAGAGAACAAGTAGTGATGTGGTACCCAACCCTAACTGATCCAGGTACAGTGTGAAAGCAATACAGACTCTGTCTCTTCTTAGACCACTTGCTGTACTCATTTCCAGGAAGGACCTCAGGAATGTGCCATGACAACTTGAACAGATATAGGGCAGTATGCTCCTGCACACATTCTTTCTGTGGTTTATGGCCCATGAAGATATCCAGATAACTCTACTGAGCAACCCAGATAATCCTGCTTAGGAAGTGTGGTTCCTGCCAAAAGTCCAACCCAATAGTTTCAAATGTGGTTTTGCAACGAAAGTCTAGACCAAGAGTTTTAAAACATCACCCTGCCCCATATCCCTTCTATCCAATCCCAAGATGCCAAAGCATGCAATTCCCAGCTTGCAGTTTTTCCCTATAAAACCTCTCTACCCCTGGGCCTGCTGCCATTGCCACATTTCCTTCCATCTGCCATGCAGTAGCCCAGGTTTGAACCTGGCAATAAAAGGACCCTTATATGCTTACATTGGAAACTGGCTCCTCGGTGGTCTCTGGGGGTTTTGCAAAACTGGTACAACTACATAATGGCTGCTCCTAACGCTCAAGAAACAGCACACAAAGGGGCCAGAAAGATGGTGAAAGCCAAAGGAACTGGATGTCTGCTGTGAGACTGTGTCTTCTAGAAATGTCATGAAGTCTCAAAAACAGTGGATGTGAACAGGATGTAAACAAGGACAACACCAATAAATGTGTTAATATGGAAGGGGAAAAATCTCACAGGACCTCAACCTTAGACAAAGAACTACAGACAACTAATAACTGGTAAGAGCAGGAAAATAGTCTCCCCCAGGTAAGAAGCCCACCAACTACTAACTAGTTATCCAATAGCAAGTGGTCAGCTCTGAAATTATATACAAGTAAGATTATAAATAACATTATACAGACTTAACAGGTTGTAACTATGAATTTATGAATATATGTATATACACACGCACATGCACATACCCGTAGGCAAAGAAAAAGAAGCCAGATGCCATGAATTTGAAAGAGTGTAAAGCGGGTACTTTGGAGGGACTTTGGGGAGAGAAAGAGAAAGGGGGAAATGATATAATTGCATTTTATTTTCAAAAATATTCTTCAAAAGGTTTTTTAGAGAAAATTGAGACACAAATGAGTGCAAGGTTCTCAGCTGAAGGTCATTCCCCATTGGTGATGGTACGATTTATTGGTCGTATATTTCAGTCCACTGGTTTGCGTGCAGTAGAAATGTAAATATCTGTTGACCACTGTACAAACAAATGAAAGAATGATAATAGACAGAAATTGAGACAAAAGATAAAGTATCATTAACTTCTTTAAAGCTAAGGAAAGCTAGATAAAGAATCACATTCATGGATCCTCTAGCCATTAATTTTCATGTGCATTCAAAGCCAAATCTTGAATTTAGTTAATGATGCTGTTTTCTTCTTTTATGATGCCTCCATTTTGCATATTAATTCACTTTGATGGTTGCAGGATAAGACCCACCAATCAGCAAAGATTTTTCTCCCAGCAGCCAGCACTAGGAACAGGGAAAACTGCATTACCAAGCCAATAGACTTCAATATCTACATAAGGATTGTCATTAATAACTGCTCTGAGTCTTTTTTTAAAGAACATATTAGAAACTAAAGTCATTATCAAGTCACAGGACAGGGTATAAATTATGAGTGCCTAAGAGTTCAGCTTTTCCTGCAGTTTCAGCCATCATTAGCCAAACTGTCTTCATACTTTCCAAAGCTAAACCATGTCTAATAGTATCCTCACTAATAGCGGATAGACATTAGAGTAAATCCATTTTTTAAGGGATCATTGAGTGCCTTAGCTAGTTAAACCGGAAGCCTACGGTAATCAGAGAGAGGCACTTCTTGCCTTCTCCTATGGTTTCTTCATTAGCAGTGGTAATAATGACTATAGTTAGTTCATAACTAGTACATTGTTAAGACAATCCCTGGGGTGCTCTTATACACTCTATTTAATTCTGACTTCCGGTTCGGTCAGTTTATTTTGTGAGCCAATTGCCTCCCTGCCATTCCTAGCTCTCCAGAGTTTGCCTAACTTACGGAAGTCAAGCTGTTTTCTTTCTGCTTCATGCATCACTGCTAACAACAGCCAAACATAGAATTCAGTCTTCAGTGGTTAGACTATGCAAGTATCTGAAAGCGAACAGCTTCATTTTCAAAGTCACAATTCAGTCTCTTAGTTTAAAAAATGTAAAGACCTAGATTTAAAGTTATATGCATAGGTGTTTGTATGAGCATATATACATATGTATGTGTATATTTGTGTATGTATATATATACATATATGTGTATGTGTATATATGTGTATATACTATATATGTGTACAAGTGTGTATGTTTGTGTGTGTGTGTGTGTGTGTGTGTGTGTGTGTGTGTGTGTGTGTGTGTACATAGATCTGAAAACTGGAAAGAGGATCATGAGACTAGAAGAAGAGACCCTAAGAGAGGTGAGAAATAGGATGAGTAACGCTGGGATACCTATAATAAGAAAGCAGAAGGAAGTACTATCTGGGAGTAGAGAGAGACAGACAGGGGATGTGCAGCAGGAAGGTAGTATAGAAGGGGAAAACTGAGAGCAATGTATAATAACACACAGATATGGGACTCATCATTTTATATGCTAGCTTAATTTTTAAATTTATTTTT
Organism: Peromyscus californicus insignis; assembly: GCF_007827085.1. NCBI lineage: Eukaryota > Metazoa > Chordata > Mammalia > Rodentia > Cricetidae > Peromyscus > Peromyscus californicus. The sequence goes on from NW_026294480.1 coordinate 24,914,114, forward strand.
AAGAATTTCATACATGTATACAATGAAATATGATCATATCTACTCACCATTTGACCCCTCCAACTCCTCCCATATCTCCTTAACACCATAGCCCCTCCTCACCTGATGTCTTTGTTATTTTTATAATCTACTAAATCCAGTTAGTGCTGTGCATGGGTATGGACCATCCACTGGAGCATGGAAAGCCTCCAAGTATCCACATCCTCAAAAAAGAATCATTTTTCCCTCCCACAGTCAACTGTCTACTGCCAATAGCTCCTCAGTAAGGGCTGGGGTCTGGTGATCATCTATCCCACTTAGGCTGAAATTTTGCCTGGAATCTTCTTGTGTAGGTCTTGTTCAAGTGACCACAGCTGCTATGAGTTTGTGAGTACAGCAGCCATTATCATGTCCAGAAGACAGCATTTTACAGCTCTCTGCCACATCCTCCAACTCTTACGTTCTACCCCCTCTTCCACAGTGTTCCCTCAACTTTGGTGGGGGCATGGGTTAACATAGATGGCCTACGCAGGACTGAGCACTCAGTCTCTGTTTCCCAGCACTTTGGCCATTATGAATCTCTCCATTGACAGGTGTCCCCTGAAAGGAGAAGACCCCATGCCAAGGCTGAAAACAGCCCATGTCTATGGGTCTAAGAATAAATATTTAGAAGGCAACTTGACAGCATTACCATTTAGCCAAATAACAGCAGCAGGTTCTACCTCAGGGCCATGGCTTCCAAATCCATGGGCTTTTGATCATGATTACAGAACCATTCATCAAATCCCCTCCTGTGAAGCAGGCATCAAATACAATCAGAAAGCAGTTCGTCAGCCCCTTAATAGTCATGCTACATCTTGTCTGGCAGCTAACTAACATTTTTTCATTCTTTATTTTATTCTATTTTTCATCTTTGAGATTATAATATGATTACAACATTTCCCCCCTTGCTGTCTTCCTTCCACACTCTCCCATCTACCTCACCTCATTCTCTGTCATAGTGCTTCAAGTGTGAAGAGAATGATGTTACCTACTCCATCCATATCACCGCACTTGCTTTTGTTACGTTGCTACTGGATCCTTGTTCTTATATCATTTTTGATACAGCTCTCAACATAATGGTTTTTACTTCAGTGCTTCACAGTGTTTTGTCTGTTCTGGATATCATCCCACATCACACCTCCATTACTGCTTCATACACAGTAGGCATCTAAGAAGATGCTCATTCAGAAAGAGCAGCCAAGCTTGTGTGTGCCTTACTTGCAAACGCGGACTCGGAGAAACTGACATATAACTCTCACATTTCAGTGTTCGCATTTGCCCCTCACAAACAGTAAGGCCAGGCTTATTCATATGGTTCCTAGGGAAGCAGGAATAAGTTCAGGCTTCCATCAAATTAGTTTCTAGACTAGACAAAACAGATTATACTAATGCAATTTCTCCAGTAATTCCTTCCACATGACAATTTTTCATCTCTCTCTGAATCTGTGTGCCTTTCATGTATATGTTTTTAAATTATATGGCTATAAAAAAGAAATGGAAAGAAGAGATAAGTCTTCTGAATAATTAAAGAATAAAATGGAGGATTGTTTTTATGCTTGAATGGTCAAATTAGTTGTATATATCGATTTATTGTATTGATAACCACTACAAACTCTGCTTTATTTCTGCCCAGGGAACAAATAATGGAAAACAAAATATTCTAATTCCTCCCCTCATGCAATTGATGTCAAGGTTTTTGGATCAAGTCTCCTGCTTAAAACTTTTGAATGATTATGGAAATTATTCTATGAAATTAGAGAGCAATCAAAATCACTAGTCAGAGAACCCAGTGATCTTTCAAAATTCTGCAGCTGAAATGAATAGAAATAGATGTTGCTGGGCATTTGTTTTCCTTAAGAAAGTTTTATGATGTTGTTCTGACACACACCCCCTCCCCACATCAGAACATGCAATGATTTCAAACTTTGCCAAGGAGACTCTGGAAGCCACAGACTCCAACTTGTTTTCCCAATTTAATTTAATCTGTCCTGATTCTATTAGAGTGACATAAATCATAGCAAAAACTTAATAAAGTGGACAGCTAAGTAGATTTTCTATCCTCTTCAGAATAAATATGATTAAACAGATAACATGCAGATTTAAAAAATAATTTACCCTATAAGAGAAATCAGAAACCAAAACCACTCCAGTCAGACAATTAAGGGAAATAGTCTTAAGATGGAAATAAAGGAGAGAAAAAAATGGTAGTGACTTTTTTTTCAAACAGTAATTAATTAATATTTGGGATGGTTCTGTCAAGGCCATCTCAGTCAGATAATAACACCAGACATGTTCCTGAAAAGCACAGGGCAGGAAGCAGATGGTGGCTATACCCAACCTCTACGGAAGGAAGACTTCCCACAATCACTTCTCGTTTTGACATCCCCAATTGTTCTTTTGCTATCATTTCTTACTTACCATCTTACAGATTAATGCAACACATTAAAACAATCAAATTATATATCCAGTACCCCACAATTTTACAGATTTCAACTCAGTCATGGTGAGAATTCTTTCTCAGGCAAGTGTCTAGGAGAAAACTGAAAACATGATAAACAAAAACTGAAAACACTACAAGTTAGTGTTCTTGAAGGATTTCTTAGTACCTTCTTGGATATTATACAATAACTTTTTTTCTGATGTCAAATAAGCAGATTCCTACATTCCTGGAAAAGATTAAACATTTAGTAGACTGTTGATTAATTAAATATTAGAATAGAATTTAATATAACAAAATAGAATCAAGATTTACCTCTGTGGAACAAACCCAGCCTGAATTAATTATTCTAAAGCACTCCCTTTCTTCTCCTTAAGAAAAGAATCATTTCCATTAATTTATGTGCTGGTAATTTGCTTCCTGTGACCAGGGTTGTTAGCACAGGATTCAAATTAAAATATTATATTTTTCAGGCATAAATGAACCCATTATGAGCATAGCTATCTACAAATAAGTCACCACCATGATCTTGTTTGTGTAACTCCATCATGAAGAAGAAAGTGATCAGCCCCTTTTTGCTAAACTTATTTGACTTCAGACTGAAACGCATGGTTTTAAACAGTCAAGAAGAAAGTGTAAGGACTTTGGACAGTTGGGATGGACAGTAACATCGATGTATATACTTTTTTTCACTAAAGTCACATGATCCCCAAGTGAAACTGACTTCTTCTAAGAGACAACTGCTTAGGGCACAGGAATTATTTAAACTTCCGTTAATTCCCTGAGTAATGATTCTCCGTCTAGTTAGCCCTTAAATGCAGTCCGCTACAGTACAGTAACGCAAAAGTAAAGAGTCCAGTGAAAGATTCAACTTTAAATGTAATTAGTGCTTCATAGGCAAAGGACATAGCTGGAGACTTCTTTAGTGTTAAACACTCAATACTCCATAAATTTACTCAACATCAATTTAAAATGCTGAAAAAGTTATAAAACACATATTACTGGGGATGTAATTTAGTTTAGTTAGAAAGAAATTTATGAAAACATTACACACATTTGTTTGTCTAAAATTAAATTGTGCATATATGTTTTTGTCTTTTTATTTCCCATTAATTTTCCTCTTTTATAACACCTTAGAATTAAGCAGGGATCCCTGCTTTTATTTCTGACTTACAGACCAAGTTAAGCACTAAGTCTAAAGAACAAGCCCCACCCAAGCAGTCTTGTTACTGACTTGGGACTTCTGCCACTATGTAATACCAATTTTTTTCATACACTCCTGCTGGACATGTCAAAACTGACTATAAGAACCAGACAGCGCACATCTAGATGGAAATCTCAAAGTTCAGACAACAGTGGCTAGAATTTCCTTCACTCGTGTTATCTGATGACAGTATGTGTAATCTCTCCAAAGACATAAAGATACTGAAAGCCTAATTTAATATTGTTCTGAAGAGAAACACAGATAATAATGCCCTAAGATGCCCTGCCTCCTCTTCACTCCACACTCCAAGTCCCAGGGTCATAGGAGGATATGGCAGTCTGGCCAGATAAAAGTAACTGAACACCTTTGATACTGAAAGTTCTTTCTCCAAGCACTTGTAGTTAACAAGATAGATAGTGAACACACGCAGACACACACACACACACACACACACACACACGCGTGCGCGCGCGCGTGCACGCACGCGCGCACGCATGTACGCACGCACGCACGAGCACAGAAGAGCAAAACACTTCATACCATTTCAAGTGTTGCTCGAAATGGTCCTGTCAGACGCATGGGATGTACATTTCAAATTCCTGACCATGAGCAGACAGAGGGTTAAAGTGCACACAATTTGTTCTAGCTCTCCAGTTATGTAGAAAAGCAGTGGCTGCTGAGAACTATATATTTTCCTTTTTGATGGACATCGATGGCCCTACTTCTTCCTGAGGCATCTGAGGCTGACACTCACAGTGTTTTATGCACAATATTCCATAGCAACTCTGCCTAGGGTATGAATCTGTTATGTAACAATGGCTCTCAGATTCACAACAAAAGCCCTGGCTTCAAAGACCCCGGCAGCAGCTCCCTCCAGAATAAAATCATTTGCAAATTTTTTTTTTGGTATACAGATACTTTAATAACATGCCACTGAAGTTTTGAGGGAATTTCAATTTATGCAAAATGAAGAAAGGGAGGAAAATAATAATGATGATAGTAATATAAATGCATACTTCAAAAGGGCTGCAATAGTATTGTGTTTATTGCAAGGCTAGACACCTTATCAGTTATCCCTCTAAAGGTGTTTGAAATTGGGTTGGGGAGGTTTTTAACCAAGCTATGTTAGCAGTTAATCAGCCACAGTTAGAATATACTGTCATATTTTTTCTAGAGAGAAAGAAAAGAAGAAAATGAAAGTGATGATTTCTTTTATATGATAGCAGCTTTTCCTGACTCCATGGAAAGAGATTTATTTTTACTAAAATGTAGGGTTTGACCTTTCATGTTTCCAGACATCTTGGCATAAAGTGGGCTTTCCTGTTATCTTCTGCTTCTGCTTGTCCCCTGAAGGCAAGTCCCTCCTATGGAGAGCCAGATTAAGGGGAATTTTGGAAGGAAGACAGGCAGGAGTAAACTGAAAGGAAAGCCCTTCATATCCATGAAGTGATTAAAATGCAGCCATGCCCAACAAGACCACACTGCTGTTATCAAACAGACATTGACAACTTCTTTGAACTCAATTCAGTGGTAAAGGGGAAAATAAAAAAAAATTCTTTTAAGTTTGGGGACTCTCCAGGAAACAGATTTTTCTACACATACTGGCAGCATTTACACACTACCCAGAGCCGAGAGTGGTCCCACACTTGGCTTGTTCTCTGCCAAACTGAGTCTAGGGCTGAGGCCAGGAAAACAGCATGCTGCCCAGGTGTATAGGATGACTGGTTAGCTCATCGATTTGTGATGGTTCAAAACTTGGCAACTCAAAACACAGTCTACCGCAGAGGACACACATTTTAACCTATCACTGTTAATGATCATAAACATCGTCTCATACACCCAATTGTTTCTTGAATTTCATCCTTTTCAAAGACATGAATAGAGGGAATACATTCTAAATCATTTACCATCACTAATACAGTAAATAAATGGCCTAAACATGGTTTTCCTGCTTGGGGAGGAAAGAACAGAAGGTTGGGAGAGGTATATTAAACTAAAATCAAAAATAACATCTCAAAGTCATTCTTGTTTTAAAAGGAAAACCAATAAAGAAAAGATATATTATTCTATTTGTTTTTCTCTGCAAATGCCTAAATGAAAAAGCACCATGAGGCAAAGCACTGACCTAATTATTGCCACCCAAAAGAGGAAGGTTTATATTTTTAGAGTTTTGTACTTAAGCTCTGCCTCTGCATCCTCCAAGCTCCTTCTAACCTCCTCCTCTGTAAACTGATGTCAAAAAGCCCTCAAAACCCTAGAGGTTTATTCATCAATGGAGCATCTAAATGAAGTTCCAATGAAAGCTTGACAGGGTATCCTGGATCTATGGAAGCAGGGGAGGCACAATGGACACTGTGTTCTTGGAAGGTCTGTGTTGGAAAGAGCTGGAGTGCAGTATGTTTTCACTGGAACAAATTTCAACTGGGTTCTGCCTGTGCCACTAATCACAATGTCGTATTAATGGGAGCATGTAAGAGCCTGTCTATCAACAAGCCAGTTTGCTCTCTTGAACCACATGAGCTTTGGTCCATGAGCTATCTCTAGCACATGGTTGGCTGGCAGAGTCTGTAGCACATTGAACTTCAAAACAGAGATGAAGGAATGGACCTCAGATCACATTTACCACCAGTGCCATTGTGGGTGGCCCTCATCATCTTGCTATTGACAGTGCTTGTGGTTCCCAAGTGCCTCAAAAATTATGTCCTAAATACTCCCCTTGAGTGTAAGCCACTTAAAAAGTGGTCAAAAGCCATGCAAATAGCTGAATTCCAGTTTTCTCATTGTTCGAGATCCCATTAGGCATGAAATGCAGTGAGCCTTTAAAAAAATGTTTATATTATGTCTATTATGAGGATTTGAGGCAAACAAATATAAATGTCTATAAGTCAATAATTCAGTTTCTACCACTTTCCCCAGCACCCTACATGAGGATTAATTTAATACAATTCTAAAACTGAATTAAGAAAGATAATGAGCTGGTAAGTACGCAGTGCACTTTATGTGTAATTAATAACTAATCTGCATGTCTTCAAGAGATGGTAATATATTATATTTTCTGATTATAAAGTGTTCTTAATAAAAAGAATTATTTGCATAACCCACATTTCTATCTTCCCTTTTCCATATATTTTAAAAAGAATCTTAGAATCTGAAAGCATTTCTAATAACCGACCCCCCCAAAAAAATGTACACATAAGATCACCAAAATGCTGTTGTCTCTCATAAGCAGAACAGTCATGAAATCACACAGTGTTTAATGTGTTCATTCTTTACATTGTCTTCATTTCAAATATATGGGAACTTTGTTTCAACTCTGGCTTCTTCCCTGCTATTTCTAGGCTGGCTGTTCAAGGCCAACAAATGAGAAAAACCAGCTTACTCATAAATAAGGATAAGGGTCCTAAATGAAATCCCGAGGGTTTAATTAGGAAGTCAGCCACCAAACCCCCACATGCAGAATTTTTCTGGGACATGTGTCTTAAGAAGCTTCTCCAACTCAAAGGCCCCTTTCTGCTTTCTAATTTTTTTTACTGCAATTTCAAATGGTTAAAGCTGCCAGAAAAGGAACATCACTTAGAAGAGGTTGTATGTATATTTCTTTTCTAGCATGTCTAATATGTCTACTTTTAAATGGACATTTGGCCCAAGTATTTAAGGTAAGCAACGTTCTCAAAGAAAAAATAAGCAGCTCAGCACAAAGGCAGCATGATTAGAACAATAGAAACACTCCATGATGAGAGGAACTATCACTAATTGCCCAGCATGAAAAAACTGCACTAAGGGTATTAAAATAGTTCAATATCACCTAGTTGAAAAAAAATAAGTCCTTCAAAAAATAATATAGGGTTTTGGCAATACAAACTCGGAAGAAAGTTTGAGTGACTAGATAATGGTTAATTTCCTAAAAGTAGCTTATGTGCATGGAGAACAACATTTTAACAGAAAATAATCTATCAGAAAGGGAAGCAAAGAAGCAGGAAAAGCAAAGATGTGGCCAGTCAGTAACTAGACTGAAAATGAACACTCTGGTAGTAAATGTCAGATGCAGCAGCATGACTAGACAGTAAGTGACAGAGGATACTTAACCAGGCCAGTCCTTTTTCCTTCTCTAGTGCAAGCTGGGGAGAGTTTCTCTTGTATTTCACTATGATCAATTAAATCCATTCACTAATTCAGAAGGTGGTAAAAGCAAGGTATCTGGTGTGTCTTCAGGTCACAGAAATTAGAAATTGCTCACTCTGCTACCTTAAAATACAGCACGTCTGTTTTTGAGATATCCAGAGAACTGTTGTGAGCATAAAAGAAGTATGAAATGCAGGAGAGGACATGGGGCAGGAGAAGGTGAGATCATCAAGCTTCTTAACTACTGAAAGCATTTGCCATGTTCAACTCGTATCACTGCTAAAGACAGAAGTAGGTAAATGTTATTTCAGAAATTCTGGCCCCTTGGGTGTTTTTAATAACACAAAGGCCCAAAGTTTAGGACAAGAGAAAAATATATCCCTACCCAGGAGCTATATGCACAGTAACAAATACTTGCAATGCTTTTGGTGAAGACTCCAAATATATATATATTAAAAAAATGATGTAATGTGAACTAAGTTTTTCTCAAAAGGTGTGTTACCTATAAACACTCACAGGCAGAGTCACGAAGAATCTTCAAGCTAAATAAACTACCATTCATAGTGGAAACTGGTCCAAATGTCTTTTTCTGCATCCATAAGTGTAGCTAAAGTTTTCCTGCCTGGCCCACAATCAGGACAAATCTCTCTCACCTGCCAGTCCCACAGCCCCTCAGACCCAACCAAGTAAACACAGAGACTTATATTAGTTGCAAACTGTATGGCCGTGGCAGGCTTCTTGCTAACTGTTCTTACAGATTAAATTAATCCATTTCCACAAATCTATACCCTGCCACGCGTCTCGTGGCTTACCGGCATCTTCACATGCTGCTTGTCATTGTGGCGGCTGGCAGTGTCTCTCTGACTCAGCCTTCCACTTCCCAGCTTTATTCTCCTCCTTGTTCCGCCTATACTTCCTGCCTAGCTAATGGCCAATCAGTGTTTTATTTATTGACCAATCAGCAACACATTTGCCATACAGAACATCCCACAGCACTTCCCCCCCTTTTTTTTAAAAAAAAGGAAGGTTTTAACCTTTACATATCTCCAAAGTCAGCTTGGTATATTTGGGAATTTGGGCGTAGCTTCTCTTACTACTTCCTGCTGGAGGGGGGCGCTGTATCTTATGGGGACACAAAGAAAATTTTAGGATTATGGAATAGTCCATGAGGGTATATCGTCTGAGCCAGTTGCCTTCAAACCATTCTGGATGTTGGATCATCTGGGCCATGGTGTCATCAGAGACCTTTCAGGGGGTCTTGGCTGGTCCAACCTGATGTATCTTAATCTGGAACAAATCCATAGCCTTTGGCTTTCTGTGGAAACAAAAGCAGAGCCTCCTTTCCAAAGCAACACATCCTTACATCCAAATTTTGAAGTCAAGGTATCTTTAAAGTATACATATTGGTTTAACTCAGCTTCCTTTGCAATCAAATATCTCTCTGCAGTTAAGAATCCCAAAGACAACACAATCCAGATTCTCTGTGTAATATTCATCTTTATGTGGCTTATTTTTTATATTAATTTTATTGTCTCTTTAAAGACTTTATTTTTAAAAACTATGTATTTGTTTATATAACTGTATATATCACCTTTTTTGTCTCTTTCAAGCCTACGTATATTTTACACACATTGTAAACTATTACATCTGAATCTGTCTTATTGTGAATCTATTGCTTTAAACTGCAGCATTTTAAGACTGAAACAGCCTATGGCTGCTGGCTCCGCCCACCTCAGCTTCCCAACATGGCGGTGGTAGTTTACCACCAGCTCTGGGAGCTATCGTGGGTCTATGCTTTTATCCAAGCAGCGTGTAGCCCAGAAACTTTTGTTTTTTTGTTTTGTACTAGCAAAGGCTAAATCCACCACACAGCTTAATGTGCCACTTGCAGAGGCCTCATTCCCACCAAACTGCAGGTCGAGCGCACAGGCCAGAAACCCACAAGTAGCTCAAACCAGCAGCTGCCGCTCATTTGAGAGAGACAATTAGGAACTGTTTTTAGCTCCGTTTTAGAATCTTTTTTTCTCAATTTTTAGGTGGAAACTCTTGCCACCATGTTGGGCACCATTTGTAGCTCAAGTTTTCCTGCCTGGCCCACAATCAGGACAAATCTCTCTCACCCGCCAGTCCCACAACCCCTCAGACCCAACCAAGTAAACACAGAGACTTATATTGGTTGCAAACTGTATGGCCGTGGCAGGCTTCTTGCTAACTGTTCTTACAGCTTAAATTAATCCATTTCCACAAATCTATCCCACAGCACATAAGCATCCTTGAAATGCTTCTATCATACTAGTTGATATTAATGAGAAAATCATAATATAACTGAGATCATGTATAACTACTATATTCAAGGATATATTAGATGGTGGAAAATGTAAAATATCATTCCCCATTCTCAAAAAAGCTCCACAATGGTAAGTGGGTTTTGTGGAAATGGTGAACAGGGATGAAAACAACACTACTTAATACAATGAGACAATTACCATTCTAAGTGATAACTACTTGTTGAAGGCACTTATTAGAGCTGAGAATTCAGCTCAATTGTTTCTTTGAGGAAAATATGTCCTCAATTCTCCTCTTCTTTGACTTAATGCAAATGAAGTCAAGGGCCTTTAGTATATGTTCTTTGTGCTCCTTCTTTTTATTTCTAACAAAGTAATTGTATCAACCAAGCTGTCTCTTAAGTTTTTGCCACATTATTTTCAAAGATTAATTTCTGACAAGAAAGATTGTAAATTTATGGCTGGTAAACAGGAAGTGTCAAACAACTATTTATTGATTTAATAAATGACACACAGTACCTCATTAATGTTTTCATTGTGTTGAGTAGCAAATGCACAGATAAAAGGTTGTATTATTGTTTCATAGAAATAAAAAATTTGAAAAAAAATGTCAGGGAAATAACTTGAGACTTGTAACCATATGACTGTATAGTGTGAACACTCCAGCAGAGTTGGCTCCTAAGGACATTTGTGTCTTTGTAAATGCAAATCCATAAACAGAAAGTCTGAGGTTTTTCATTGATTCATTGGCTCAAAAATAGTCCTTTCACTTCCCTGTAGCTGAAGTTTTCTCCAGTCCCGCTCGGGCCCCTGCAGTTCCGCAGCCCACTTATAAAATAATCACTCAGAAGCTCATATTAATTAAAATTGCTTGGCCATTAGCTCAGGCTAACTAGTGACTAGCTCTGACATCTTAAATTAACCCATTTCTAGTAATCTATAAGTTGCCATGTGGCTTGTGGCTTACTGGTACCTTTATCTTGATTCCTCTCTGGCTGGCCGGTAACTTCTGACTCAGCCTTCCTGTTCCCAGAATTCTCTTTTCTGCTTGTCCTGCCTACGCTTCCTGCCTGGCTACTGGCCAATCAGCATTTTATTTATCAGTCAGTCAGAGCAACACATTCATAGCATCTCCAGCACTTCCCAATTGAAAATCATGCATTTATAGTTCTCAACATTATGGTAAAGAAACTCATCATGACTACAGTTATTTGACTTAAAATCGGTATGTGTAGCATACAAAAGCAATACAAAAGATTTCCAAGAAATTTTTCATGAAAGCAAAATTCTAGCCACTTACTATTCCAATAAAGACATTTCAAAATCATGTATTTTGAAGTGCCACCCAGAATCACATCAACTATATCAGCATGGAGACCGAAATACTTGAATGATGCAGAATGACATAATAAATACCATTTATTCATTCATTTATTCATATAACAAACACATACACTAGTTTTTTATCCAGGTGCCCAGAATTGTGTTAAGCATTGGAAGCACAAATAGTAGCAATAAATAGCCAAGTTCCTATGAATTGTAAAGAAATGGTGACTCACACATAAATAGAGATGTGACTGCAATTACAGAGTGATATAAATGAGGCACAGAAGACGTGCTCTGTGCTCAGAGTGGAGTCTTTCAGAGTTGGAAATGGAGTTTTTGGAGAAAAATTGGAGGTTTTCCAGAAAAACTCACATTACAGCTGAAATCTGATGTTCAGAGGGAGAAGGAAAGCATAGTGGAAGTGTGAGGCAAAGAGATCAGTATACAAATGACCCACTATGGGAAGAAGCTGAGACCATCTAGGAACTAAAAGTACTGTAAAGATAGGACTTAAGAAAACAGATGAGTGTATTGCAGTGGAGGCCCTGAGATAGGAGCAGCCAGTCCAGGTAATAAATAGCAAGGAACAATGTTCACTTTTCCCCAAGTGTAATGAACAACTACTATTTCCCTTAGCAGGGTAGTAATAATATATACATTTTGAACTGATCACCCTGACTCCAGAGAGGAGGACAGATTGGAATTGGGGGAATGAACAAGGTTTTAGAGTAGTCACCAAAAGACTGGGATGTAGAATATTCCTTTACACTGTGAAAATACATCACTGTGATTGGTTTAGTGAACAAGCTAAACAGCCATTAGCTATGCAGGATTTGGGGCGCAGAGAGAATGCTGGGGAGAAGAGGATCAGAGTCTAGAGTACAGCAAGCAAGATGTGAAGGAAGTAGGAAATAAACATGCCCTACTGAAAGAAAGTACCATCACATGGCAGAGGGTAGATAAGAAATGGGTTGAGCCGGGCGGTGGTGGCGCACGCCTTTAATCCCAGCACTCGGGAGGCAGAGTCAGGCGGATCTCTGCAAGTTCGAGGCCAGCCTGGGCTACCAAGTGAGTCCCAGGAAAGGCGCAAAGCTACTCAGAGAAACCCTGTCTCGAAAAACCAAAAAAAAAAAAGAAATGGGTTGATTTAAGTTATAAAACCAACTAATAACAAGCCTAAGCTATCAGCCAATCATTTATAATTAATACTAAGTCTCTGTGTGGTTATTTGGGATGTGGTTGGTGGGACAGAGCTGATTTATGGTCTAGACAGAAAACTTTGCCTACACTGGTGGCATTGAAAGAGGATGCACAATTAAGAAGTCTCTTTGATAAACAGTAATGGACTGGACTCAATTATGAAGGATAAGCAAGAGCTGAAGTCTAGGGAAAGAGTCTAGCTTCCCATTCCCAGTTGAGCTTTAAAAGATAGGGCTGAGAATAGGAAGAAGCAAAGTGCTAGAGAGGCCCACAGAAATCCACAAAGATACCCACACAACAGACTGCTGGCAGTGGTCGAGAGACAGCCCGAACTGACCTACTCTGGTGATGGGATGGCCAAACACCCTAATTGTTGTGCTAGAAACCTCATCCAACTACTGAGGGATCTGGATGCAGAGATCCATGACTAGGCCCCGGGTGGATCTCTGGGAGTCCAATTAGCGAGAATGAGGAGGGTTTATATGAGCGAGAATTGTTGAGACCAAGGTTGGATAAAGCACAGGGACAAATAGCCAAATGAATGGAAACACATGAACTATGAACCAGTGGCTGAGGGGTCCCCACTGGATCAGGCCCTCTGAATGGATGAGACAGTTGATTGGCTTGATCTGTTTGGGAGGCATCCAGGCAGTGGGACCAGATCTTGTGCTCATTGCATGAGTTGGCTGTTTGAAACCTGGGGCCTATGCAGGATTGTTTGGCTCGGCCTGGGAGGAGGGGACTAGACCTACCTGGACTGAGTCTACCAGGTTGACCTCAGTCTGTGGGGAAGGCTTTGCCCTGGAGGAGATGGGAATGGGGGGGGGGGGCGTTGGGGGGAAGGTGAGGGGGACGGGAGGGGGGAGAACAAGGGAATCCGTGGCTGATATGTAGAACTGAATTGTATTGCAAAATAAATTAATAAAAAAAAAAAAAAATCCCAAAGACAATAAAAAAAAAAAAAGAATCTAATAGATTCAGTTATGGTATAGATTTTGAAATCACCAAAAAGAGAATTTAAAATTACTAAGATTAAGAATGCCAAAGGCTCTGCTGAAAATGCAATTTGTGAGAACATAGAGATGACATAAGCAGAAAGTTTGGAAATGGAAGGATGTAAAATTAGGTGGTAGAAGCCGGGCGGTGGTGGCGTACGCCTTTAATCCCAGCACTCGGGAGGCAGAGCCAGGCGGATCTCTGTGAGTTCGAGGCCAGCCTGGACTACCAAGTGAGTTCCAGGAAAGGCGCAAAGCTACACAGAGAAACCCTGTCTCGAAAAACAAAAAAAAAACAACAACAAAAAAAAAATTAGGTGGTAGAAATTAAGCACTCTGATAGAAATAAAGAATTCTTTGTGGTGGGCTCAGCAGCAGCAGGACACCCTAATGGAAGAGTGGGTGGATTTGAAGACATAGTAGTATAAAGTCCATGCCCAGAAACTCAGAGTACAAAAAGAAGACTAAAAAAATTAACAAAACACAATATATGAGAATGGTAGAACAATTACAGGTGGATTGCACACACACACACACACACACACACACACACACACACACACACACACATATGCATATATATATTACATTTTGTTCATCAGGCTGTGAAAGAGAGGGTATTACTGCTGACAATTTTCAACCTGCCTCTATTTCTGTGCTATTTCCACAAACATGTATTCATGTGTTTATTATCCAGGGTACCAGTAAAAAGAAGTAAACCACTCCAATGATTTAAAGTAATGTTAACAATAATTCCTCAGGTAGAAGGAAAATCAGTTAGGGCAAAACACTGAATCTGCATAAAGAAAGGAAGACAAATGGATAAATAATAAATGAAGTTAAAAAATAAAAAAAAAAAAGATAGGGCTGTATTTTTTGTTTGGTTGGTTTATTTTATTTTGTGTTTATTTATGGGTATTTTGCTTACATGTATATCTATGTACTTACTATGTGTGTGCCTGGTACTCAAAGAGGCCAGAAGAGGATGTCAGATCCCCTGGAACTGGAGTTATAGATGGTTGTGAAGTGCTATGTAGGTGGTAGGAATTGAATCTCAGTCCTCTGCAAGAACAGTCAGTACTCATACCTGCTGAACTATTTCTCCAGCCTCCAAGAGAGAGGTCATTTGTTTAGAAGAATTTTATCAGTTTTCTAAGCCACATCCCACAACATAAACTGAATGAACTCCTGCTCTCACATCACACTTGGAACATCTGGTAAAGACTGGCAAGATTTTGAATCACACACACACACACACACACACACACACACACACACACACACACACAAGCAGACCATATCTAATAAACTCTGCTTAACACAAACTAAAAATACATTGTGTTTTGTCAGTTCGGTAAAAAAAGTAATATGAAAATATAAATTCTTGGCAGATGAACCAACCCTATGTCAAATTGAAAAGAACAAAACCAAATAAAACCCCCCCAGCTTCTTCCTCCCTATGCCTCCCAGCTATGGACGTTGCTTCCTGAGTCCATGGGACAAAACCTACAGCAGCATCTCACAAACATATGACAATATGACAGGCAAGGAACACATCAAGGACTCAAAGAAATCCTGGGTCATTGATAGCATCACACACTTCAAGGACACTTTGTGTGTGGAACTATTAAATATGTTTGGGGCGTTGTTTCTTTTCAGGAACTGTTAATTCCAACCAGAACAAGTGTAATTCTGAGGCCTAGAACAAGAGCCTGTGACTAAAATCATTCCAATTAAAACAAGAAGTCCACAGCAGCAACAGCTCTGAAGTCTGACAACCAACTGGTGTGTACTCAGTTAGAATGTTTCATTAGATTAGACTGTTCTCATGGAAATGTGAGTATAGAGGAGGAATTATATAGAGAGAAAAACTTCTTAGAAACTTTCTAGAATGTCTCCCTTAATATGTTAAAGAAAAAAATCTTAAGGAAAGGGAAAGGCCCCACCCCTCTCCTGTGTCATTTAATAAGGTATGAGCAGTCTTCATTTGTTCAGGGACTTTTATTTTACATATGCATCTATTCTTCAGCTACTATTTCATTAAATGATATATTCTTTGGAAGGATGAGAATTTTACTCTATATATTGGCTATTAGAAATCCTGTCAGAAATTCTTACTGAACTGTTACTACAGGGGAACTAAGAGATCTGTGTTCTGAATTTGGGCATGAAATAAATTTGTGGTCTTGAGTGATCACCACTTAATTTCTCTAGAGCCAAATTTTCTCATCTGAGAGGTAGGGGGCTGATTAGCTACAGAATCAGTCCATATCAAGAACTCTCGATGTATAATGTTAAGTTGAAATTTCTTCATCTGAGAGGATGCATGGAGATGAACATGTTTAGTGGAATTATCAATCCATCCTCTTCATCACCTCACCACATCTGTTCACACATCACCCCATGGACCACTGCTAGGAGCCAAAATGAAACCAATGGATGTAATCATTTTTAAGGCACCCCTCAGCCTCAGTCATACACAATGAAGAAAAATAATAACAAAATTGTAAACATCTTAGGTTGATTTGATATAAAATTAGATGTGTATAAAATTAGAATAATAGAGTTTCCAAATCCCAACAAAAATGGACATCAATATTGAAATCTAGTCCATTTTAGATGCTTGTGTAGATCTAACCTGCCAACCCAAATAATATGTCTTTAAGGTAGAATAATAGAAGTAAAATATATAATTTTATTTTGTTGAATAATTTGCAGATATGCAAATGTTTTTATCAAAATCAAATTTTAGTATTCTTAATTATGATTATTCTCAGAACTACAAAAATTTTTACACAGAACACTGCCCCTGAAACACGAAATCCCAGGCAATTGTAATTATTCTAATTAATCCTCACTTCATCAAACTTGCTTAATAATTACTGTTCCATGTACTAGAATACGTTCCTCACAGGAACGTAAATCCATAAATCTTTCAGAGTGGTCCAAAGAGGCTCACAGACCTAATGGGTTGAACCTTGTAACTGTAGCTCACAAAAAAAGAAAGAAAAAGAAAGAAAGAAAGAAAGAAAGAAAGAAAGAAAGAAAGAAAGAAAGAAAGAAAGAAAGAAAGAAAAAGAAAATGAGAAGCAATTGAGAAGTCAGATAGCAGCTTTTAAAATCGTACTTAGTTAAAAGGCATATGCAGCAATATTCTTCTAAAGCTGGATTTTTTTATCTTTAAAAATGTATTTTTGTCTGTGGAAGTATCATCAACAAGCAGACAAGCAGAACAGCTCAGAACCATTATCTTGTTACCCAGATTCCTACCCCCTCCCTTGAACAACTTACAAGATCTTTACTCTGGTTTTAAGGCTGAGTTGCCCATTCATTAGGTTGACAAACTTGTCAAAAGCCTCCAGGACTATACCACTTATGTCAGAAACACTTACCGGAGAAACAGTACATGTCAAGGCTCAACTGAGTCCTGTCAACCATTGCCAAAATGACAAGGAAGCCTGCTGGGGACAAAGGACTACAGAGAGAGAAATGGAGACTTCTATTCAGATTCTGTTGACTCACCAGCTAAGTTACACTTCTGCAGTTCAGAGAACTTTTGTATCTGCTCCTTGAATGCCTTGCTCACTCTGAATGTATTTTATGGTGAATTTTAGTAATTCTAAATTCTTCTTAATGTTTTGGCAATCAAGACAAAAGTTGACCAACCAACCACAGATTTTTATAAAGAAGCCAAGCACTGTTAAACAGTTAAAAATAAAGGCATATTTATTAAAATCTGAAAACCAAAATAAAATTTAAGGTTTAATAAAACTGAGAAAAAATGTTAAGATACAAGAATTCAATTTCTCCACCCTTATAAGGAAATGTGAGGTTCCAGTAGCTCCAACAGCTAAAAAACAGACTAAAGTATTAAGTATTTCCCCAATTAAAAAATTTAAATTCAAGATTAAAAAATCTATATAAATGCCAATAAAGTAGCCTAAAATATCTATAATTAGATTTCCACAAGTGGCTCATAGAAGCATTTCTAATATTGCTGAGGCTTCGAATTTAAATATTTATACAAAATTCAAACTATTTTAAAACTATAGTGCATAGCATCACATAAAAGGAATACAGGAACGAAGGGCCACAGTGAAAAGAAAGGCAGCCCATAGAAATACATTCAGAAAAGGACAGTCTGAATTCTCCCCTGTATTGGAAGGGTATGTATCTGAAAAACTACACTTCCCAGAATCCTTTGCCAGCTTATGTCCCAGTCTAGCCTTTAGGAGGCACTGGCCCAAAAGGATGAAGAAGTATTACAAATAGTATAAGGTCCTTGCATTCTCCTCATCACAGTAGTCTAATAGCATTGGTGGTGTGCTTAGGTTCCAAAAGTTCTTAGTGATACTGTTTTATCCCTGCTTCTTCTCCAGTCCATCCTTCATTTTGGTAACCAATTTGCTCATATTAAATGTTCAAAGTGTATTTTTTGTTTTCTTGCTTTAAAATGGCTGCTCAGATCCTGGCAGTTGTTGGGAGACCAAAACAGGAACAATGTACCTTGCAAGTTTAATGGGAAACCAAAACAGGGAAAAATATACCCTGTGGGTTAAGGTTCTGTTTGCAGTTAAGACAGTTAAGAATAAGTTCTCATTTGTCTTATGTTAAGTCCTTGCAAGTTACGGTTTCTATTTGCATTAAGAATAAGTTCCTAGTTCTTTGATCTGATGTAAACTGCTTGCAACCCCATTTACATGATGTTGTAAATGCTTGTTCTGTCCCCTCCATGTGTCTTTCTAACAATGTATACCCACTAATTCTCTTCCCTGTGAACCTCCTTACCTCTCCTATAAAAGGGACTTCAAGATGTCAGCAGGGGCTGCTCTCTCAAATCCTCATTTAGGGTGAGAAAGCTTCCTGGTCAGTCCTGGGTGCACCCCAAAATACAGCTTGCTTTAATTGGACAATCAAGGATTTAGTCTTTTCTCCTCACAGTTCTCAGGTTTAGTGTTGTCTCATGTACTTACTGCCCAGTGAAGAGGAGTGAACTAAAGACCTGCTGAATCTATTAATCTCCAGACTGGACAATCATAAAAACTTCTCATATTTATTGCATCAAAGGATTAAAGGAAAATTGTCCAAGCATTCAGTGAAGTTTCTTGAGAAGTAAACTATAAGGGGCTGACCATATCCCAGTAGAATTTATTTATGTCGATGAAACAACCTGCTTTATACAAGTATGTATAAAACAAAGTAAATTTAAACACACAAATAATTGCCTTTAGTGATCTAATAAAGGCCAGGTGGATATGGAAACCTCTGATGTGAAGTTTAAAGACAAGCTAAAAATCATTTTGCAACAATGCAATGCATTTGAAATCATCTAGGAAATAATGTGACCTGAGGAACTTGCTAGAACGTTTCTAAGAAAGATGACTGGATCGGTTTATCCTTAAAGCTAAAAGACAGAGCTGAAAATAAATGCAAGCTCAGAACTTCAATATCACGTGAAATCCATGTCAAAAAAATGATGAGGCTTGCTTACTGGACACATTTACCTCCTTACTAGAGCTCACACAATTATTTTAGGGTTACTTTTAGAGCTTATGTTGTTTCAAAATGTGATTAAAATGAACTGCAATGATGCAATTACAACAGCAAAATAAGATGAATTGAGTGGTTATACAAGGAGGTGAAGAAGATAAGATGGGAGCAAGACAGATACGTATTTTATTTACAAATTAACTGCATTGTATTTGACACAACACTTTGTAGCATCCAATAAAAGGGTTCAAATATGACACAGTACAAGGTTTAGTTCTCCATAAAATAGAAAATGTAAAAACAAGTGCAAATATCCCTGTGTCTGAGACAGAAGGAGGTAATGGTTGGAGGAAGTATCACTTGCTAAGCATGAGTCTCTGCTGAACATTAACTAACATACTTTACATAAATTAATATATTATACTTTAACACAAATCCTAAGCAAGAACATTGTGACATCCACTTCAGAGAAGAGGACATTGAATCAGCAGGGCCAACCCTCAGGTCTCATGGAGGAGACTCAAGAGCAGGATTAAAGCCCAGGCAGTCTGTCTCTACAGTTCATCCTTTTAACCACTCTGCTTATAAGATGCCTGAAGTAATGATCAAAATATTCCTAGAATAAACTTGGAAGTGAGTTCTATACTATAACCACCTTGTGTTGCAGAGCCTATAACATCAGGCCAAAATCCAAATCCAAAATGTTAATTCTAGAAAATTAAATCATCTGGTTCAGGTACTATATTCTGCTATGGAATAATCTTTTTGTACACTGTGAATATGTATTACTCTCATTGGTTAATAAAGAGCTGACTGGCCAATAGATGGACAGGTAGAGGTTAGGCAGGACTTGCAAACAAAAAGAGATTGAGGGGAAGAAGGACAGAGTTACCAGGAGATACAGAGAGAAGCAAAATGAACATGCCCATGCTGCAAAAAGGTACTGCCATGTGGTAGAGCCTAAATGAGAAATATGGGTTAGTTTAAGTTGTAACAGATAGCTAGTATCAAGCCTAAGCTATCAGCTGAGCATTTATAATTAATATTAAGTCTCTGTGCATTTATTGGGGAGCTGGCAATCCCAATGAAAGTTCCATCTACGATTTTCTTCATCCTTTAGGCTTCACTAGAATGAGGGTGTCATCCCAACAGACTGCCTAGCTCAGTGCAGTAAAGCAGGAGTAAGGAAAGGAAGGAAATAAATATACTGACCACAAAAGGAAATGGTCCTTAGTCCTAGGCATTTGCTTCTCTGTAGCTATGTGTTCCTCCTCACTAGTTTGGCAGAATTTTAATTTCTGAGAAAAATCAATAATTTTTATATTTCTTAATAAAATGTATGTTAGGGGTGTATACATACATATGGAGGCAGAAAGAACATGACCACAAACTGGATTCAACCAATTGAATTTCAGTTTGTTACCACACTTCACCCTCTCACACGGTTGATGTCAAATTTTATCCAAAGCAACATCCAAGGAGTACACTAGATTTTAGTAATAGGAATCTTCAAACATCCTTTTCTGTAGTAGGACAGGCCCATAGGGCTCAATCCAGTTGTCAAGGCATGCACATAATGCACTTCCTTATGAGCCACCCTGAAGTCTACCTGGGGGCCTAGCAACAGGTGCTGTCAAAGTTACTGATCGTGCCCAGCCAATGAGGGACAACCAACGCAATGCCACCAGATTGTGACATAGCTTAGGTGTTAGGAGGAGGGTATATAAGGCCTTCCCTGTATTAAATAAATGAGTTTGTTGTTTGCCTTCAACTGACTCCCAGTGTATGTGCTATTGATGCCATGCCTTCTCACCATCTCCCCCAAGGGAGCCATTGGGATCCAGCCACACTTTTCTTCCTAATAACTAGGACCTCTGTGATGATCAGTTTTGATTGTCACCTTGACACAGTCTATAATCACTAAGGAAGGGAAGGTAGTCTATAATAGGTTGACCTGTGGATGAGTCTGGGTTGGGGGTGTCATTGTTAGCATTTAGGCATCTGTACTGGCCTGCCCTTAGGGTCCTGACAGGGTATAGCTCAGCTACAGCCACTAAGAGCACCTTCTGTGTGCATTTGCTACGTTTCCTTATAAAAGGCAGGCCTTGTACACTTCCCGTCTCTCTCTCTCTCTCTCTCTTCCTTCACTCTCATCCCCAGGGACTGGTCTCTGCCCCCTTTTCTGCCCCTTCTCTTCCCTCCCCTTAATAAACCTCCTACATGAGCCCTGTTGTGTGGTGTGACTCCTTCCCACCATTTTTAAACTACAACAGTCATAATTTCTTTAATTGAGATGGTAAGACCTACTCACTGTGGGTTGCATCATTCTCTAGGCAAGGTATCTTGGACTGTGTAAGAGTTGGGAAAGTGAAGAACTAGGATAGAGACTTTAATTCCTGTCCTCTCCTCATGACTATAGATGTGACCAGCTGCTTCAATTTCCTGCACCCTTGACTTCCCCACCATGCTGTACTGTAACTGAAACTGAGATTCATGTAAACTTGTTCTCCTCTAAGTTGTTTTCTGTCTTGGTATTTCATCACAACAACAAGAAATGAAACTAAGACCCTCCCCTAAGAGGGGGAAGTACCACTAATCCTCTCCTTCTCCCCCGCTTCTCTGTTGCCTCACATCCTGTTCACTTTAAGGTTCTGATACAGTAATGAATGAATCTGCTGCTTTTATCTCAGGCAATCCTCCTTTAGTGTCTGTTCTTTTCTCTACCAACATTAGAAACACATCAAGAGGAGAGCAGCTTGGAATCATTATAGCACAAATCCTAATTGGTCTTACAATAAAAATCCAAAATCAGACATCAGGATAAATACTGGAAGATCAGAGAAACAGAGAAGACAGCCACTAGAGTTCGTACCTCAACTGAATCCTCAGCCTGAAAGAGCACAAGCTCCTGTCTCCTCCGGCCTTATATTCCTTTCTCTGTCCAGCCATATCATTTCCTGTTTCTACCTCCCTAGTGCTGGGATTAAAGGCATGAGATCCCAAGTGCTGGGATCAAAGGTGTGTGCCACCACTGCCTGGCTCTGTTTCTCTTTTAGACTGGATCAATCTTGTGTATTCCAGGGTGGCCTTGAACTCACAGAGCTCCCTCTGCCTCTGCCTCCCTAGTGCTAGGATTAAAGGTGTGTGGCATCACTGCCTGGCCTCTATGGCTAACTAGTAACTTAGCTCTGCACTTTGATCTCCAGACAAGATTTATTTGTTAAAGCACAAACAAAATATCACCACAAATCATATTCTGTGTTGTATACCTAGCATACCTAGAACATAGCTATTGTAGGCTGCCAGGGAAATCCTCAGCCATTGGTAATAAATTAACATCTCTACATGTTTCTTTGTGAAAATCCCAGATGCACACAAACTGCTTGTTTCACACGCAACACAGGGGGTTGTGAACTAATAAACAAACAAAAGATATAAGTGACTTTCTATCATATTTTTAAATTCTAAGTCCAATTTTTTTTAGTCCTAAAGTCTCTCTATTTCTGTTATTTCCCTTGGTACCTGTCTTTCCTAATGAAGAGGGCTCAAATAAACTATAAGAATATTTAAAACCCGTGGTAGGAATGCAGAGGCATGACTTCTATCATTTTCAGAGTATCACAGCAAAATGCAAAAAGAGCCACACAGAGGTTCATATCTATGACATGGATTCGTTTAAAGTATGACTTAGCCCTAATCCTAATGCAATCAGTCCACATCACCATTTCCAATAAAAATCCACTTCCTAAGCCTTCTCCATCTAGAGCTCCTGAGAATGTGTGAAAGACATGTGTGGTCATCAGGATGATAGCTCTAATTCTGCTTTATTTTCTGCTGAGTGTCCAGCACTGCAGGAGTAAAGAGAAACAACCCAGCAAACACCACAGAGGAGTGTTGCTTACTGGATTACTCCTCATAGCATGCTTAGCCTGCTTTCTTAGACAATTCAGAACCATGTGCCCAGGGATGCCACCACCCACAATGGGTTAGGCCTTGCCACATCAATCATTAATCAAGAAAATGCTCCACAGGCTAGCCCACAGGCCAATTTGGTATGAGCATTTCTCAGTTGAGACAGCAACCAGATGTGAAAAGTGTTAGCAGGGATTTCTTTTAGATAGTGGTCTGAAAGGTGTGATTTCCATCATTGTAATTTTTTTAAATGTTCTACAGCAATCAAGCATTTGTTTTCAAGAACAGAATCCTCAAATCCAAAGTTCTTACAATAGACATGCAATTATTTTCAGACTCAGAATCAATCATCAAACCTAAAATTCTTAAAGAGCAACTGGCCTTAACCTTATGGGCAATAAATAGACTGAGAGTCCTCATACCAAGAAACTCTGCCTCTCACATGTGAAAGGAAACATTAGGGCAACTGTCCTCAGCCCCTTTCTGCAAGGTCTGCTTAGCAGAACACAAAGCATCCATAATGAGCCACACTAACCCTGAGTGATGGAGAACACCTGAAGAGGTGGCCTTCATTTTCTACTGGCTGAGTTTTCTCCATTTATCATCTGAAAGAGATCACATCGATTGAACTTCTCAAGGCAATTTTGTCGTGGAAAGCTGATGAAGTTAAACTCATTAGCATGTCTGCAGAACTATTAGAATAGAAAACATATTTTCATATTCTTCACCAAATCAAAGTTATACTCGAAGGATAAAAGAGAAGCAACAGGACACACAACAGAATTATTCTTTAAAACAATGTTCAAAACTGAATCATGCTATTTGTCAGCCTTTTCCCCCATAATATTACACAACAAAACTTTAGGTTGGCAACTCACAGTTATTAGTCATTGATTTTGTGCATGCACTGTCATGCATAATGCTGCTGTGCAGCTAAGATATATTTAAATATTGGGACTGAAGTTAGCTGAGCTTACCCTTCCTTAATTAAATAATATGTCAATTTCATCTGTGTTCTCCTGCTTATGTAACTGGGAAGTGTTATTCACTAAAACCACAGTGACACAGGGAATCACTGAAGTCATCTATGGGGAAAATAAAAGAACAATTTCAGGTCAAGATGAATCTTATCACATAATTTCTGCCCTCTGCCCATTTCTTGAGAAAGATAAGGCATCCACAGACCCCAACAACTCATCAAAACCTGCATCATTATGCTGTCTAGTGTTCTGTCAACTTTTGACACAAACTATAGTCATTTGGAATGAAAGATCCTTAACTGAAAAAAATGCTCATACCAAATTGGTGGCAGCACTGTGGGCATTGAGGAACATTTTTTTTTATTAATGATTGATGAGGAAGCCCACTGTGGGTGGTGGTATCCCTGGACAAGTGGTTCTGAGTTGTTTAAGAAAACAAGCTAAATAAGTCATGAGGAACAAGCTAGCAGACAACACTCCTCCATGGGTTCTGTATCAACCAGTTCCTGCCTCCTGGTTCCTGTCTTGAGTTCCTGCCCTGACTTTCCTCTGTGACAGAATATGACCTGAGAGTTGTAAGCTGAAATTAAGCCTTTCCTCCCCAAATTTCTTTTTGGTTGTGGTCTTTTTTATGGCAATAGAAACCATAACCAAGACAGAGATTGGTACCAAGTTCATGAGAAGTTGCTCTGACAAACATGACCTTGTTTGAGGGAAGACTGTGAAAGGACTTTGGACATTTGGACTAGAAAAATCCAGTGTTTGGACATTTGTGAACTACTATGAGAACTTAGAAGATAATGTTGAGAGACAGGCAAATGATGAAAGCCTAACTTGTGGGGTTTCAGATAAAACTTTGAGAGTTCCTTCAAGACTACCTGGGCTGTTCGATATTTTAAATTAAGAATCACTGAAGTGAAAACTTTGCTTTGCTGGGACAATTGATGTTGGTTAGCTGGAACAAAGGAATTAAGGATGATTAAGAAGAGACCAGCATCATCAAGGTGAAATCTTCTGAGAAGTGTTTCCTCTGGGTCAGCATATAGAAGCTGTGGTCGTAGTGAAGGTGATGATGCATTTCATGCTGGCAGCCTAAAGTGGTAGTAGTGTGTAAGAGTCACTCAGATACAATTGGTTTTGAACACATGAAAAAGAAAGGGAGAGAAGCTGAGATTTGGCAATGTGTGGCAGGACTAGAGTCCCTGAAGAACACCCAAAGGGATAATTGTAAAGGTGTAGCCCAGTGGCAGTGAAGACCTAAGCACTTTGGAGAAGCCAGTACCATGGAATGACCATTCAGGGACAGCAGCAGCTGTGGAAT
This sequence comes from Peromyscus californicus insignis, assembly GCF_007827085.1. Lineage (NCBI taxonomy): Eukaryota > Metazoa > Chordata > Mammalia > Rodentia > Cricetidae > Peromyscus > Peromyscus californicus. The sequence goes on from NW_026294480.1 coordinate 24,939,407, forward strand.
GGAGCCAGCCTGAGCCTATGAGATAAGTAAGCTCAGTTATCAGAACCCATAATGGGTAGCTCAAAACTGCTTTTAATTCTGTGTCCCAGGGACTCTGATGCTTCAGGTCTTCAGGTACCTGCACTCATGTGCACAAATCTACAGGTAGATACACACATGATTACAAATAAATCCAACAAAAACATTCTTTAAAAAGAAACACAAAGTTGGAACAGAGTGTACATTGGGAAAGGTATGGAGGAGGAAGAGGTGGGTAATGGGGGATAAGATTGGTTTTATTTCATTTTATGCATGTATGAAATTCTCAAAAATTAAAGAAAAGAAGATTAATCAAATTAAGTCTACCCTATGGCAAGTAACAGAATGATAGCTGACAATTCTGTGTCTTAAGCCTGCTAGATTTGGCAATGTTGGTCCCATTTCATAGGACTTGTAGATCCTGAGACTTAGTTAACTGCTGAAGATCATATAGGTAACATGTGCATGTTCAACTGAAAGCTGCAGACTTTAGAATAGAGAAGAATTAGCCTTTTCATTGTCTTTTCCATTGATACTTCATAGCACAAATCTTTCACTTCTTGCTTGCTTTTGTCTAGTAACTTCATTCGAGCTAATAATAAATTTAGTTTGCACTGCTGACCCTCATATCTCCAGAAGTTTCCTGAATTGTCTCTTCTCACAAAATCCATTAAAACTTCCAATTAGCCATAAATAATAAGACACCAAGCTCAAGATCAGTCTAATAGGGCCAGAGTACAGGGTATGCCAAGAAAATAGATGCTTGCTATATTCCCAACATAAGCCCATACTGCTTCCACAGAAGAAAAAGAATTTGTTCTCAGATGAAGGGAAGTCTTGAAGGCAGTAAAATAATTGGTACCCACCAAAGTTAAATATATAATGATCTGTAAGTATACGAAATAATATTTGAGATTTGAAACATATATAGTTTCAAAGCAAGTGTTTGCTCCTCGAGAGCAGAGGCTTCCTGCCATTGTATGGGGAAGATTCCTGGCAAGAACAAAAAAAATCAAACTTTGGAGCTTTTACATCTTAAGTAGTTTCAGCAAACAGACAGGAGAGGTAGCAATGCCCACATCCTGGCTTTTGATTTCTAGAACTGCATTGGTGAAGAGTAAGTTGTTTTTATGAATTTCAATATCTTGGCTTTAAATGCCAAGAACACAAGCCCATAGGAATAAGACCATAAAGACAATGCCATAAACCAAAATGTAGATGAACAAGGACAATTCCCTCTTACAGCCTAAAAGACCAAACATAAAATGATGATAGAGTGGATTTCTCTGAGGCTTAGATGTCACGAAGTTCTCTGTAATTCCCTGGGTTATGGTAAATACTCAGTGGGAGATAAGAATAAGGCAATAAAAATCAAGAGAGACATCTTCAGAGATTGTAACTCCTGAACAAAGGGTCACTTATTTAGGTTTTGTGGATTTGATCAAGGGGACAGCAAGCCCTAAAGGGACACTAGAATCCAGTAAGAATCTCCAGTGCCAGATGTACGCTTCAGGCTGCAGAGAGCATCCTTTCCAATCCTAGGAGTACTGAGAAATTACCAAGATCCTGAAGTAAATGGCGAAGGCGAATAAACCACAAGAATCCTCAGTCTCAGAGAAGGTAGAAACAAAATCCATACAAGCTGACAATTGGCAGCCAACATAGAAGTACTGACCTTCAGACAGAAGCAGCTGAGACACAATGGATGCACTCAGAAGCTCTGGGGATGGGTTACTCCTCAGCAGAGGCCAATCAAGATCAAAGGCCATCAGAAGCCAGAGGCATAAGTCAAACCCCACTCCTCCTACCACAAATTTAGAGAAGTCTTCAAAAGATAACTACCACCAAAGGAAATAAGTAGAAGAATAGTGAGGATATATTCTAAACCAAGTAGTCAACCTAAAATGGTGACATTTAAAATTAGATGTGGCTAAGGATATGGTCCCATGTTAGAGTACTTACCTAAGATGTATAAGACACCTGAACTCAATTCCTAGCACTACAAAGTAAGTTAATTAGATGGGATTCTGTGCCTTAAAATGCCTGGAATATGGCTTCTATAATCAAGCAAATATGAAAGCCCATGAGTTAAGTAGAATTTTAGAAATATAAGCACAGTATGTTTCTGCACAATCTGGATTGTGACTGTTTAAATTAATAACCATTATAAATACATAATTCATGCAGATATATGCATTCATATATTTTATATGCATCTGCATATATAAGTATGGGGTATTTGATTTAGAGGTCTAAATTAATACCATTGTAATTATGAGAATACTTGAATGGATTAAATTGCTTTATATTTAAATTAAATATTGCCCAGGCATGTATTTATTTTAATTGTGTAGTAATCAGCCCAAAACCTTCTTTACTTATCCCATGAACAAAGGCTAGGATCCACTATTACTGAGACGTTGACAGCTTGAATACAACTGTGTGCTATAAACACACAACAACCAGGCAAAAGAAGAAACTCTGTTGGCAGGTTGTAAGGCCTGAGTTTGCCAGTAAAGTTGGTACCATAGAAACAACTCCTTAATGGATTCTCTCTTGCCACTTTGCATATCTCTTATTTATTCCTGTCCAATTTTCAAATACCCCATTTAGCTAGTTCATCTTGCTCTCCCTCCACATCCCCTCACTCTGTTTTAGAGACATCGTCTCAAGAATAGTAGCTGGTGGTCATATCAGCAGACCATAAAATATGTGCACATAGTATCTACTTCCTCTGCAATACAACTGAATTCATAGTCAACAGACTGCAAATGTGTCTCTACTGATAAAGTAATCTCAATAAAATAATAAAATGTATTCAGACAACATACATGTGCATCTGCTTTGCAGGTCAGTACTTACACCTCAGCACACAGCTCTCAGCTACATGAACTTTTGTTCACCTCTATGAAGCTGGAGAATTTTATTTAGTAGTTTATTGGTCTTCTGTATACAGTTTAAGACACAACTATTACCCTGTACCACCAGGGTGGGTTTGAAGGGTGCTGTTTTCCAGCACATTCACCTGCCATGTGCTTGCCCTGAGATTTTGACTGGGTCTCTGGCATCCTTCAGAAGTTTGTTGTGTCAGTCAAACCAGCAAAATCCCAGAAACTACCCTTTCTGCTCAAGAATCACTATGTCTGAAAGATTAATATACTCTACATGCATTCCTATACTGTAACATGCATCTTAAAGGGTCTTATTAATAAAAAAAAAAAAACACAGTGCCGGTAAATTCTGAAAGATCAGAGAAACAGAACAAGCCACATCCAACCTCACCTTGCCAACTTCTCAGCTGATCTTGTTTCCTCAAACTGGAAGTCTCTGAGTCCTCATCCAAATGTTTCTCAGCTGAAATGCTGCTAAAAGCCCCAAACTTAAAGGACCCTAGTTCCTGGTTTTCATGACTCATACACGTTTCTGCTTCCTGTCATCACTTCCTGGGATTAAAGGCATGTGTCTTCCCAAGCAAGACAAGAGATCTCAAGTACTGGGATTAAAGGTGTGTGTCACCATGCCTGGTTGTTTCCAGTGTGTTTTAACTCACAGAGATTGGATGGATCTCTCCCTCCAAAAGGCTAGGATTAAAGGTGTGTGTGCCACAATTTTCTGGCCTCTATGTCTGTCTGGTGGCTGTTCTTTTCTCTGACCCCAGAAAAGTTTATTAGGGTGCACAATATATTGGGGGACATAATATCACCACACTATATAATGGAAACAGTATATTTTTTATTGTTCTGTACATGATTTGTGCAAACACAACCACTAATACACTGATAGAACAGAAACAAAAGTTTTAAAAAATGATACAATCAAATAAACCAACATCTAATCATTTTAAAAATTAAAAAGGCTATTTCAAATAGAATTTTGAGATGGTTCATATGAATTGTCAACTTGACAGAATCACCTGGGACCCAGGCCTCTTGGCCTTCTGATAATAGTTGGGGCTATTCTGATAATGTTGAAGTGGCAAGACCTTCCCATTGTTGGGGGCACTCACTCCCAGGGCTGAGATCCCAGTCTATAGAGGGTGGAGAAAGCCACCTGAGTACCAGCATACATCCACCCCTCTGTTCCTTGGTTGTGGATGCAATGTGACCAGCTACCTCAAGGTCCCACTGCTTGACTTCACTGACATGTCAGAGTGTACCTTCAACTATGAGCTAAAATAAACCTGTTCCCCCTCAAGTTGCTTTTGTCAGAGAAATTTATCACAGCAAGAGAAAAGGACACTGAGGTAGAAATTCAAGTAATATTCTGCTGGTTCTATAATACAAGATGTATATGATAATGACTCCACTATAACTTTAAACATGATTAGAGACTTTATAATATGCAGATTAAAATAATTACTCTGTAGACACTAATCATATTTATAAGTTGTCACAGAATGCATGCCTTTAATCCCAGCACTCAGGAGGCAGAGGCAGGCAGATCTCTGTGAGTTGGAGGCCAACCTGGTCTACAGAGTGAGTTCCAGGACAGCCAAAGCTGTTACACAGAGAAACTTTGTCTTGCAAAACCAAAAAATAAAAATAAAAAACTTCATCATACAAGACAAGCAACATTTATTTATTTGAAGAATTTTACTTTTGTTCAAAGATGGGCAAGATAGCGAAATCTTGAGATTTTTTTTTAAATACAGGACGTACCCATTGTTTAATGCTTGCATCTTCGATGTTTACATCGTTCAGAATATTGAAGCTGCCACCCATCATCAACAGAAAAAGAGAAAGGCAGCAGCAAGGAGCAATGGCAGAGTGTCCTGTCACTGAGTGTGAGATCTTCCTTTTATGCCCTGTATTGTTCTTTGATTAGTGCTCAAAGGTAGATTCACACAGAAGTGCCTCCAATAACAGTGTAGGTTAACTTACACCACATCCTCTGTCCAGGGATGGAAACCACTGCAGAGAACCACCTCATCCACTTGACCTGTGCATTTGTCCTACATGGTAATCCCATCACCAGATAACTACTATGGGATACTTGAAAATACACCATGCTGCTTTCTTAATTAAAACTTAGACAGCATTTGGTTAAGTTTTTATTATTACTGTACAAATAGACCCAGACTTTAATGAGATACATTATTTCCACAAGTTAATTCCTTCTATGCAGGCCTAGTATATTACTTTACTCCTCTTCAAAGGTGAAACTTCCCAACAATGACACCGAGGTGGCGGAGGTTCATCAGGGAAAGTAGTAGAAGAAGGAATTGTGTCACAAAGAAAGCAGAGGCAACCACATCACACCCCACTCTTCTGTAAGGTTCGGCTCCATCTTACTGAGTGTAACGTTTAGCAAGTAGTTACTATGTGAGAATAATAATATGATTAAATTATTTATATTTTATGTACATTTGATAGGTTAATCAATGTTCTATATACCTGTAGATACTCATAATAACATCATAAGATAGCAATATCTCACTAGAAAGGTAAGGAAATTAAGGCACAGAGTAGCTAAGAAACTTGCCAAAGGATGCACAGCCTACCTAGTGTTCACACACTGGCCATCTGAATCTAGCTGTGCTCTTAAATTTTGTATCATTTGTTCATGAAAATGTGGACACCTCAGTTTTGTCTGCCAGAGTAAGTCATCTTCTTCAATGACATTCTGTACTTCTAAACTACATTTCCATGAGAATTTCTCTAAGGTTCACAGTTAGCTAATGAAAATACTATTAAATATTAATTTTCCTTGTGTTTTTAGACACTAAGCAGTCTATTTTTCTGCAACATCAGTAACTATCAAAAAAAGAAAAGATTAAAAAAAAGAAAGAAAGAAGGAAGGAAGAAAGGAAGAAAGAATTCCTACTTTGAAACTGAGCATTCTTGACACTATATGACAGTACTATGCCCACGAGAAAATGTTCTTCCCCCTCAAGAATCACTTTGTAAGTAGTGTCTGCATAGACTTCCGACATGTGTCTCAGAGTCAAGTATCTCAGGCAGAGCTGACATTTTGTGTGTTTATGCAGCAGAAAATATTTGTTGGGAAGATTTTAGAAGGCCTGATGTGAGTGTCTGTCTTAGGCAGTGTGGCTACCTTTCATCACGTTAACTTATTTTATTGACAACAATATCTGTAGGAAGAATTGTCTCTTGGGAAATCATGGCACCCGCTATGTGCTAACGGGACCTGAAGTTCTCCGTTCCTTGGGTGGGGAAAACAGTTTTCTGTTTCTGCAGTGAGGAAATGTGTTTTGGTGGTGTTTTGTTCCCTTGGTTGCATGCCAGCTGTGGTAACTGCAGATCCTGGAGAGGGGGTTTACTTGGGTCTGTGGGCAGGAGTGCTCTATTGGAGTCAGACTGGAAATGGTTCTTAATGCTGACACATACTGGCTGTGAGTTCTTGATCAAGTTGTTTACCATCGCTAAGACTGCAGAATTTTTCATCTACAGACAGAAGGAGTACCAGCTTTGCTGCAGAGAATGTTGGATGAAAGCAAGGAATTTATTTAATTGTTAATTTCTGATACTAGTGTGGTACTAAGTGAATGACAGTGTATGTAAGCATCTAAAACTTTATACCTAATTGGCTAATGTAGGAAATACTGATGATTTATGTACATGTAGGCTCTATTCATCACATGTAACACATTGCAAGTGGCTATACACTTTATCTATTTTTTTCATGAAAAATTAAAGACCTTTGGGTAATCATAAAAGCTTTAGACAACTAATTCATAGAATACTATTTAAGATGAGAGAAGAAGATTTTCTCATATTATTTGAGAATATTATACTCCAGAAATACACTGTAGAAATGCCATGATAACCAACCCCGTTTCTTTAACTGGGAGATTTAAAAGGGCAACAAAATAAAATACTTCCTGAATTCAAATTATATTTATTATATGTGGCAATCATGTTCATAACACAGAACCCTGCTCTTTCACAATGTGAGGCAAGAATTTGGCTTTCATGAACTTTCCGTAAGTCTGAAGGAAAGGAATAAAATGTCATATTTTTAGGCAACCCAGACATGTTACTTATGCGAGCAGGCCAAGAAATTCCGTGTGAATGAACTTAGCAAATGAACAGACTCTTAGAGACATGAAAGGCCTTTGATGTGCCTCTTGGAAAGTCCGCTTGTAGCTTCCACATGAAAAGACACAGTGTCAAAGTGTTTCTCCAGACAAGGGTGTTTTGGACAGTTTGAAAAATGGAGTAAGCCAGCTTCCCCCTGGTGATCAGCCAGCTCCCCTTTCTGGAGAAATTCTACTTATATGAAACCCTTTCTCACCCTGACTGGCCACACTACTCTCTTGGCTGTACATGCTTACCCTACTGTGATGACATGGGGATTTACCATGTTAGTCCCTCAGTATTACATACACTGAAATAGCAGAGAGAATGCATGTCCCAGAACCAGCTTACTCAGTGAAACCTCAGCCTCTGAGAGATAATATTAAGATAATAAACTTACCGTGCTCCCTTTCTCCTAAGAAATTTCAAGGTCTAGAGATCCTTTGGAGGAGAAACTAATTACAATGCCCTGCAAACAACCTAACAGCAAAGTAAATGCAGGGCCATACATACAGCTCTTTGTCCCCTGGTTACAGTCCTCGGCACCTCCGTAGCTTGTAGGTGGGTGAGATCAGAGTCATATGTAAATAACCCCACTTTCTTTCCTGAGATGAATTATTGCCTTCAGGAAATACTCGATTCTTTACCAAAACACACATAAATGGGCCCCAGAAAATAAAATAACTACTTTTAAATTCTTTTATTGTTATTGTTATTGATGTTTGGGGCTATGGGGTATATGATGTGTGTAGAGGGTATGTGTGCCATAGTGGGCCTGTGGAGGTCAGAGGACAACTTTGTGGAGCTGAGTCCATTCTCTCCTTTCACCTTTCCATGGGTTCTGAGATGAACTCAGGTCACCAGAGCAGGCACAGTAAGTGCTTTTACCCACTGAGTCATCGTGCTGACCCCGTACTTTTGAATTCATATTTAAAGATAGTTGGGTTTATTCCTGTAGCCAGAAAATGAGTGAGTCATAAAAGATCTTTGTATTCTAACTGATGTAAATGGAGGTGACCTACACTGGTGTGAGATACATAAAACCTCCTTACTTTCAGCATTGGGAGAAGTTGCTATGTTCTAGGGAATGATGATTGCTTCCCATTTCTGCTTCATTTACAGTTGTTTCTGTGGGCTCCATAGCCATAGATTGAGCCAAGCACAGACTAAAATTATTCTGGAAAACTGTTCATTTTCACTGAGCTCACACAAATCTTTTTTTCGTGACCTTATTCCCTGAGCATACCAACTATCTACAGTGCACTAGATATTGAAATCAGGGATGTCCGTGTATGTGTAGGGATTGAATTTTTCTTTCTATAGGGTAAATAGAAATGTGAAATCCAGATAAAGGATTTTATCATATAAAGAAAAAGGGGAAAGAAAAAAAAGAAGGAATTAGAAGATGAAAGAGAAGACAGGAAGAAAATAAAGAGAAAGAGAAAAGAAAGAAAAGTGGGTCTTTGGTCCTAGGAGTTGGAGTTTTACTCCTTACAGCATATGAAAACCTAACATCCTTTAATTTCTATTGAATTTCATCTAGTAGCTATTTTATACTCTATTTCTTTTGTCTTCATTTGATTTACTTGATTGTTCTTTAAACCTCTGCAAGTTGACTCATTCATCAACATATGACCGGATAAACGTAGCTAAGAAACACATAGCCTTGCTAGTTTTGTTCCCACAAACATACATTGTTAAAAAAAAAAAAATTAAGAGAATTGCAGCGGAGTCTGCAAATCCTTTTCTTTTCTAGCAGGGTGAATATCTGGGGAAGCAAGAATGGTAATGTGGAGACAGTTATCATAACACAAAAAGGAACATCAATTGCAAATGCCATGTTGAGCAAATGAAATACAGTAAATTAAAGGAAATGACTCTCTGTAACGCTTTACGCCTGTATCTGTTAATTTTGAAGAAGGCACCACAGTGAGGCTCATGTCAGAAAAAAGTCGTATTATGCAGATGGACTACATTTACTTATTTCTTCTTTATGAAAACATATATTATGCTATACAGTCTGCCCCAGTTCCACACAGGGAATAGCAGGGCAGCTATGCCACGCCTACCCAGCCTCTGCTTTGCATTTTCTCTCCTTCATACTCCCAGCATTTCAAACCTTGCAGCAATAGTTGGCAAGGCAGCATCCTTTTTCTTCTCTTCCGTGGTACTTATGACTCCTCTCCTCCGGCATCCTCTAAGATACTATTCACTATTATGCCCTTTCTTCTGTATCTGAGCCGTCTTCGCTGGCTCTTTCCCCTCAGCTTTTATGTATAAACAAAATGATAAATCACTTTTCAATCCTCAGGGAAAAGGAAACTTCTCTAATCTGTTTCTCCTCTGGTTTCTGACCCCCTGCAACTCTTCCGTGCACTGATATCCTCAAAGTGTAGCCAGCCTCCCTTAAGACAGCTACTCAACACCTTCGCTCCCTCCCCTCCCCTTCCCTTCAACTCAGCCCTTAGCTTTGCCCCGAGTTTTCTACCTCTGTTGCCACACTAATAGTCCACAGAACCAGCTTCAAAGGGGCAAATTCAAAGCTCCTTTCATCCTTAAATAACTTGACCTCTTGCAGACTGAGGCATCGCCTACCAAGTCCACTCTTTCTTTTGTAAAGCTCTCTTTTCTATTTTCTTCCCATTCTCCTTCTAAATTTCCAATCAGTTCTTATAAATCTCCTGTCATTCCCCTTTCTCTGCCCTACCCCTGCAAATGTCCCTTAAGGATCTGCCCTCTGTCCTATTTTTTCTCTGCAAAATTTTCCTTCCTATCTCTGCTTATTCCACTTCTGTCCTGTTCACGGATCCCACTCCAAAACTCCTGTCATGTCCTAAGATTTCTTCCACGGATCTGTTTGTTTCCTGTAGCTAGAGTTTTCCTGCCTGGCCCACAGTCAGGACAAATCTCTCTCACCCGCAAGTCCCACAGCCACTCAGACCCGACCAAGTAAACACAGAGACTTATATTGGTTGCAAACTGTATGGCCATAGCAGGCTTCTTGCTAACTGTTCTTACAGATTAAATTAATCCATTTCCATTAATCTATACCTTGCCACATGGCTCATGGCTTACCGGCATCTTCACATGCTGTTTGTCATCCTGGTGGCTGGCAGTGTCTCTCTGACTCAGCCTTCCACTTCCCAGCTCTAGTCTCCTCCTTGTCCCGCCTATACTTCCTGCCTGGCCACAGGCCAGTGATTTATTTATTGACCAATCAGCAACACATTTGACATACAGACCATCCCACAGCACTTCCCCTTTTCTTTTCTTAAAAAGGAAGGTTTTAACCTTTACATAGCTCCAAAGTCAGCTTGGTATATTTGGGAATTTGGACATAGCTTCTCTTACTATTTCCTGCTGGAGGGGGGCGCTGTATCTTATGGGGACACAAAGAATATTTTAGGATTATGGAGTAGTCCATGAGGGTGTATCGTCTGAGCCAGTTGCCTTGAAACGGTTCTGGATGTTGGATCATCTGGGCCATGTTGTCATCGGAGACCTTTCAGGTGGTCTTGGCTGGTTAAATCTGATGTATCTTAATCTGGAACAAATCCATAGCCTTTGACTTTCTGTTGAAACAAAAGCAGAGCCTCCTTTCCAAAGCAACATATCTTTACATCCAAATTTTGAAGTCAAGGTATCTTTAAAATATACATTTTGGCATAACTCAACAGCTTTTGTAATCAAATGTTTTTCTTCAGTTACAAATATCAAAGAGAACATAATCCAGATTCTCTGTGTGGTAGCCATCTTTACGTGGCTTATTTTTTTTATATTAGCTTGAGCCTATTGCTTTAAACTGAAGCCTTCTAAGCCTGAAACGGCGCTGGCGCTATGGCTGCTGGCTCCGCCCACTTCAGCTTCCCAACATGGCGGTGGTACATTTTCCACCAGCTCTGGGAGCCATCAACTCTCAGAAATAGTGGGTCTATGCTTCTATCAAAGCAGCGTGTAGCCCAGAAACCTCTTTTTTTTTTTTTTTGTTTTGTACTAGCAAAGGCTAAATCCACCACACAGCTTAATGTGCCACTTGCAGAGGCCTCATTCCCGCCATACTGCAGGTCGAGCATGCACGCCAGGAACCCGCCATAGTAGCTCAAACACACAGGCTGCCTCTAGCTTGAAAGAGACAACTAGGAGCTGTTTTTAGCTCTGTTTTAGAAAATTTTTCTTTTTTGTTATGATTATGAGACATGTCGGCTCCTGGCAGTACCAATCTACTTCAGAGAAAATATGGGCATTGAAGAAACTGCATATGGAGTTAACTTTCATTGTGGCAAAAGTTAGCCACTGGACAACAAAGTATCCTCGAATCAACTGCTGACAAAATGGACAGACAGGACATGAAACAAAAAACTACTGATTCTTGCCAAAACAAGTGTGGTTATGGCTTTATCAAAAGGCATCTTCTGAGGCCAGGACAATATGGCACCATCCCTGAAATGGCCTTCGCAATTTGGAAAAGGTACAGTGCCCTTTTCTTCGAAGGCAGCTGAACAGGCAGTGGGCCGATGGCTTCTGTTGTGCAATGGAACAGCAGCTGAAACAGTTATTCTTGAAGAGTAACTAAGCTCACGCCTCTCAATAGTAAACTGGCATTTGATAGAGGGATGTGGAGAAGAACGGGATGCTGAGATGAAGCCATATATACACAGTCAAGAAGAATGGACAGCTGAATTAAAAAACCAACAACAATTTCCAGAATTTAAAATCCTGAATCATGACATGACACTAGTGGAATTCAGGTGTTTCTGGTACATGGACTGCTCTCACCCAATGTGAGGTTGAACTGTTGACCTTGTGTACATCCTACTTCACAAATGAGTCTGTCAGATATGCTAAGCCTATAGGCTGAAGATGATGCCCCAGCATTGCGGAGAAACCTCAGGTGACTGTCCAGGCAGCTGGCTGTTTCTGTCAACTCACAAATTTTTTGGAAGTTGCTTGCATGCACTTTCTGTTTTTATTTTTGTTAGCTAATATTATTTCCTTCTTGGGTCTCTGAGGGAGTTGAAGATTAGTTAGTTATAGTTGAAGTTTAGTTAGTTATAGTTGAAGATTAATTAGGATAAAAAGTGAATTAGATACATTTTGGACTTAACAAAATAGGATAGATAATGAAATTATTTTCTCTGAATTTGTCAAATATAAATGGACTAGACATTGTTTAGACATTTATTGCTTGTATATATTGTATATAGTCATTGTACTTTTGTATATAGTTTTTCTTTTGTTAGTTATAACCTTTTTCTTTTTTTTCCTTTTTATTAAAATAGAAAAGGGGAAATGTGGTGGTATTTTACTTGTACTGAAATGTGATTTTAATTGTATGTTAATAAATAAAGTTGTCTGGGGGTCAGAGCTATTAGAGCCATAGCAAGTGCGTGGCGGCGGTGGCGCACGCCTTTAAGGACCTGGAGGGCGGTACATTCAGGCAGTGACGAGGCAGTCACATGTTTGGGTTTACAACCAATGAGAAGGCAGAACAGGAAGACTTTAAAGACATACACACAGGAAGTAGGTCCTTTTCGGAGAGCTCTCTTGGCTGAAGAGGATCCCTGAATCAGGAAGGATGAGGCTCTTAGCTCTGACCTCTTGGCTTTCTTCTCTGAATTGGCTCTGTGTTTCTTATTTAATAAGACCGTTGGTTACATCTACAGTTTCCCACCTCTAAAACTGGTGTTACCTATTAAAAAGATCACTAGGAAGGTACATAAAGATGCTAGATGACTAAATGACATGGTATGTGGAACCATGTGCGAGCAGGTCATCAATAATCACCAGCTTGAGTTTGCACAGTCTCTTTATGTAGATAGTCTCTTCCGGGCAAGCCTACCAACAAGGAGCCCAAATCCCAGGAACTACAATTTCTCTAATAAACTCTGCCACATTCTATATTCACTATGGAGCTCAGAGTTACTTTGTCTTCAACTACTACTTATCAAGCCTTAATTAAGGATATTCTATAAGCAAACCTCTCTTTTAAGAATAAACCATGCAAATTTAAACCTAGGATAAGAAGGACAGCTGGGGGGACTTTAATGTCAAGCTGCTCAAAGTTTTTATTGGGAAGGTGGATGAATAAGCATAGTAAAGAATACAGTGGTATTTAGGTGTGAAATAAAAAAATATAGAGCTCTCATTACCTCAATCTGAGATTTTCTTTCTTTTCTTTTCTTTTTTTTTCTCTTTTTTTTATTTTTCGAGACAGGGTCTCTCTGTGTAGCTTTGCACCTTTCCTGGAACTCACTTTGTAGACCAGGCTGGCCTCGAACTCACAGAGATCAATCTGCCTCTGCCTCCCGAGTGCTGGGATTAAAAGTGTGTGCTACCACCGTCCAACTACCTGAGAATCATCTTCTACCGTTTTCTACCACAGGTATAAAAATAGGGGATTATAGAATGGAACAGAAAATCACCCCGAGTCCTGAGACACTTTTCTAAAACTCATGTTTCTCATTCTTCACTTTTACTGTTTTCTATCTACAATCCCTCCTCAGCACTAGTGATCATTTGTGTCACCTTTCTAATAAACAAACTAAATCCACCTTGTCCCTTGCTGAGGCTCTCTGCCACTCATATAATATTTAAAACTGTAGAAGGCAGAGAGGAGCTCATTTTATGCTTCCAGTTCATCTAACATGGTGCAGGTGCATGTCCAGTTCTGTGGATAGAAAGAACTGCATGCCTGGAAATGGCAATAGTTCATCACTCCTCAATGTCTCTGCATACACCTCTTTTCTTCTTTCTTCTTTCTTCTTCTTCTTCTTCTTCTTCTTCTTCTTCTTCTTCTTCTTCTTCTTCTTCCTCTTCCTCTTCCTCTTCCTCTTCCTCTTCCTCTTCTTCTTCTTCCTTCTACTTATTCTTCTTATTCTTCATTTCTTCTTCCTTATCCTCCTTCTCTTCCTCCTCCTCTTTCTCTTCCTCCTCCCCCTTCTCTGTCACAATAATTCTTTCTTTGTGGTCAAGGAAAGCCTGGCCTTGATGCTAGTCAGCTAATTACTGGGAGAAAGTAAGAGGTCAGGCACCAAAAGAGGACTGAAAGCAGCCATCCACAAGAGTCCACATGGGCAACATCAAGTCTAACACCTGAACCAAGGTGATGAAGATGGGAAATGATAAAGTTAAGAAGACAAAATGGATTCTACCCTACTCAGCAAGACCACTACTGGGCTTTTTGTAGCCCATCTTTTTTTTTTTTAAGTAAGATTGTATGTGTTGTGCAGATAGATTCAGGGATCTTACAAAAATGGCTGCAAAGTATTCTGTGGTTTACAAGTGCTCTCCTCTTCGTGGAAAATGCTGCTCATGTTTTGTACATCTACCCACTTTGTTTTGGCTTTTGTTCAGCTTGGTGTATGTGTAGGTGTGTGTGTGTGCAAGCGCGCACGCATGCACGTATACTTGTGCGTACACGTGCAAGCAAGTTGCATCTTTCACTAAAGTCTCTCTGTTCTCCTAGGTAGTTATGTAACTCATTTTCAATACTGTCAAATTGCATGGTCATGTATTGTAGATGAATTTCTAAACAGTCTTATTAAATAAGAAACACAGAGCCAAATACAGAGTTAAAGCCAAAGAGATCAGAGCAAGAGTCACCTAGCTTTAGCTTACCACCAGCAATAGCTTCCCCCAAGAGAGAGCCCTTCTAATGTCTGACTTGTGTTTTTATTGCTTTCCTGCTCTGCTTTCTCATTGGTTCTAAGCCCAGTCCATGACTTCCTCGTCACGGCCTGTCTATACAGACTTCCTGGTCTCTATGGTTGGTACTGGGATTAAAGGTTCACATCACCATGCTTGGCTGTGTCCTTGACCACACAGAGACTCTGCCTGCCATGTGATCAGATTAAGGGCATGGGCTACCACCACCTGATTGCTGTCCCTGGCTCACTATGACCTCTGATCTCCAGGCAAACTTCATTTATTAATATACAAATAAAATCACATTTACCACAACTAAAATATCACCACAATGTATTAGTTTCCTATTGGCCCTGTACTATTTGACAGTGATTCTCAAATAAGAGGTCCCATGTTGCTTTCAATAGGCATCCTATAAATTTTTATTGAAGAAAGAAGCAATAAAAAAATGCATGGCAGACTCTCCAAAAAAGGTTGGGGGGGGGGGGGGCAGTAATGTTGACCAGATTGTTGAAATAGGGAAATCCCTTCTGCAGCTGAAAAAAATTAAGAACCACGTGCTTGCCTAGTTGGGGGATTGCATGTCTGACAATGGGTCACTCCTATGATTTGTGATATCAACTCTGCCAACAGTACTAGTATGTCTTGTTGGTATGCACCAAAGATAATGGCATTTTTAACTTAGTTAAAACAATTTTATTATAAGGAAAAACAAAAGATAACTAACTCATTCAAGTTGAAGGTAAGATGTCGAAAGTCAACTAACTCTTAAGTGTGTTGTTGCTTTGGTTGTGCATGGTTTCTTTCCTTTCCTCATGCATTTGTGAGCCTCCGAAGGGTAGTTAGTTCCTGGATGCAAAGCTGCAATCCGTTCTCAGCTTTTCACACATGCTTTGGGTATTCACTTGCTGATCTTGATGATATTGTGTAAAACAACTGTGCTAAATTAGACTCAACTCTTCCAGAGAGCTTCAGGAGGGAATTGTAATGCATCTGCCTAATATGATACTAAGACTGAGCTGGGCCATCCCGCAGTGCCGATTTAAAAATTATAACCAACAGGAACAAACTGTTAGGGAAATGTCCTCTCAGTTTCCCCGGCAAAGCATTTAGCAGATTTCCACTGTACGGCTCTGTGTTCATTAACATTCATGCCACTGTCTGTAACCTCGTGTGTCTCCGTGTTTGCCTTGGATTTGGGTTGCTGGCAATTTTGCTTTTATTCTTTTCCTTTATGCCTCTTCTGGAGCTTTTGGTTCTAACAAAATATGCCATAAGGATAATTACTAAAAACTTATTTAGAAATAGAACGCATAGGGATTTTTCCTAAAAATTAATTAATAAATAAATTAATTAATTAATTAATTAATAAGCCACACATATAATGGTTTCTTTTCACTTTACAATGCCTCCTCCCAATCTCCCAGTTTTCTTCAAGAGTGGAGGAGAGATTGTCAGTGCCTGCATTTCCTGTTGTGCATTATTGTTTCCTAATGACAAGTCCACTCTCTCTGGGGCTGACTATATTCTCAGTGATTAGTCAGCAGGACACATGCTCTAGGTGGCATTCTTTTTTCCATTAAAGATGATAGGTTTGCACAGAAATGTCCGCACTCTTTTATTTGGTTCCCCTTAAGATTAAATTGCACACATTTCTGAGAGCTCATGCATATCGAATTTGGGAATGCACATGAAAGTGTGGCTGTCTTTGTTTGAACCAGTTTGGCTGATCCATGTAGTTATGCCTTTGATTGTCCAAGCTTTCGCCATTATTATCCTAAATAAATGTACAGATATCATAGGAGATCATGGTCTGTTAGATCTTTTCACTCTAATGGAATACCTGCAAAAATCATTTCATGAGGAGGAAAGCTTTATTATCATTCACTCAGGCTTTTGGAAGTTCCATACATGATGGATTACCCTGATGCTCTGGGCCTGCATGGCAGAGAACACTTCTTTCATAACCAGGTAGCAAACAAAATGAGGAGGGGGATAGGCTTCTACAGTGCACATTCACAATGCCAAAAGAGCCTCCCAGGAGACTGCACCTCTTAATGTTCCCAGAACTCTCAGTAGCCTCACCCCGGCGATCTCATCTTGACACACAGGCCTGTAGACATGCCATGTCTAGACCTTCCAAAGAATTTTTATTACTTTTGATGTTTTAGTTGATGTTTCACTTTTTACCTTTGTATTCATATAGATTAACTATTGTACAGGAGATATACCAATATTTTTGTTGAACAGACAATGAGAAGAAGGGAGAAAGCTGGGTGGTTGTGGTGCATGCCTTTAATCCCAACAGTAGGCAGGCTGAGGCAGGCAGATCTCTGTGAGTTTGAAGCCAGCCTGGTCTACAGAGTGAGTTCCAGGACAGCCAGGGCTATGCATAGAAATCCTGTCTTGAAAAACCAAAAGGAAAAGAGAAGAAAGAGGGAGAATAAGAGGAGGAGGGGGGAGGAGAGGAGGGGGAAGGAGGAGGGGAGGAGGGGGAGGAGGGGGAGGGTAGAAGGGGGAGGAGGGGGGGGGGAGGAGGGAGAGAAAAGAAAAAAGGAAAGTAGGAAAGGACTGAGAGACAGTAGGAGGAATTTACTTTATGTAAGAAAGAGGGATAAAATTCTGACCTCCCTTACAACTAATTTCCTAGTATTTTCAGAAATCAATAGGAAATGCCTCATAAATGGCTGTGACTAGATAATGTCCCCAACTTCTTCACACATTCCCACATACTCAGTGAACTTCACCTTGATCACTGCTGCTGGGGTGCTGTAGCTCCCTGTGCTTCCTGTTAATGACTAAGGATTAGCTCCCCCAACACAGCAGCAGTCGCTGAAGCATATGAGGACAAGGAAAGCGTCTACTCTCCTTTCAGTGTTTCCGCAGAGACACTGCTGGCCTTACCGCATTACATTCAATTACTGACCAGGTAATTCTTTGGGAGGGAAGATGAAGATGGGATGGCTTTACTTTATGTGACGTTTGACAGCATCTCTGGTCTCTTCTGTGTGCCCAAGCAAACCCATGGCGACAGACATGTCATCCATGAACCACAAAAAGATGGCCTCTGTTAAACTATGGCCTACACATACAATCATTTCAGGACAGCAGCCACAGTGACCCACACATTTTTCAGGGAGGTGAGGAACCACTCTTAAGGTTCTTTCTAAGGGCCTGACACAGACTTCCATGGCCTGACTGAGGGACCAAGTTAACTATAGACTCCAAGATCCAGGCTCATCAGGCCACTCCTCAAACTACTCCACAATGCACATCTCTATGTTATTCTTCTCTCCCACTCATCTGTGTCACACAGAGTGCCCTTAAAGGAACTCATCCACACACTACTGAATTTCAATTTGAAATTATCAGTCAACAAAGTACAACAGTCAGCAGCATACCACTTCCCTAACCAAAGACTTATAGTGCAGGTCCAATGTCGATGGATCTGCCTGATAGGATTTACTGTAAGATCAGTCATAAATAAAATATCATGGGACAAAATACATTGTGTGTGTAGAGAGGTGAGCTCTGTATTTCAATATCCTAGGTCAGAATCCCAGCTCAGAAATTTATCAGGTATCTATAATTTAGCAAATAACTGTTCCTTGGTTCAATTACACTTACCTGTAAGTAGTAACAATCCCAGTACTTTTATGGAACGCTCATGAGGTCCCATAAGGTTTTATTTAGAAGGATATTTAATATATGCTAATTGTTATTCTTTTTTAATTTTTTCACTGTTTGAGAATTTAGTGTATGCATATGTGTTTTTGATAAAGTCCACTCCTCTTCCAAGACCTCCCATATCACCACCAAGACCATCCCCTCCCAACTACGTATTTTATTTTATTTTTTTAACTTACAAAGTCCAATTAGTGCTATCACTTGGGCCTCCCTGGCCAATAACTCACAATGAAGTGCCCTACACCTCATAGGAAGGTATCTCATAGCTCACAATGAGCTACCCCACACTTCACAGGAAGGTACCCCACACTTGGCACTGAGATTTTAGCATAATTATCCATGGCTTTAGGAAGGAGTATTATCCATTCATACAGTCCCTCTACTCAAATATGGGGGTGTATTTTTAGACTGTATTTTTAATTAAGCATATAAAGTAGTATGGTTCCATTTGGCTTTTTCGTGTATCTTCACTTTGGCTTACTCCTCCCTCCTCTCCTCACTGGCTATGTTCCCTGCTTAGATTCTTCTACCCCTAGTATATCCTCTTTAATTTCATGTCCAGTGCATCCTACTGTGCCCCTTCCCTTGAGGCCCTTTACCCCCATCCTCTCCCTTTACTGGTTCTGATCTATCTTTCTGGCCTTTACTATCATATCATCCAAAGGTAAACACACTATTCTTAAAAATTCATAAATAAGATTCTCATATTAAGGGAATATTGACTGTGTCTTTCTCATCCTGAGTTATCCAACTCAGTGCAATATTTTCTAGATCCATCCATCTTCCTGAAAATCTCACAATTTCATTCTTATTTTAAACTTTGGGATAACATTTTGTTGTGTGTAAATACCATATTTCATCTATCCATTGATGGGCAACTAGGCTGGTTCCATTTCTTCACCATCATGAACAGACCTATAATGGTCATGGAAGGGCAGGTGCCTCTGTTGTAGGGGGTAGAGTCTTTTGGATATATATGCCCAGAAGTGTTACAGCAATAGTGTTTAGGATACTGATATGATTGCATGAGTCAAGAAAACAAAAGAGAAAGCATAGTGGAATTAATGATTAGCCTTAGTTTGGAAGCTAGGAAATAGAGGGAGGGAATATATCGAGAGAAGCTGGAATGGCAGAAACAAAGAAAAAAGTTGGGAGATGAGACATAGGGGGGTTTGTTAAAGGCTGATTGAAAGGAAAGACTATAAATCCAAATATCCCTCACAGCCTCTTCTCTCAGGGGGTTGAGTCTTGGAGACTCTGTAAGACTTGGAAGCCTCTACTCTTGGGAAAGTAGAAGAAAAATGATAGATGCAGAGAAAAGGGGACACAAACAGTGAGGGACTTGGGTACTATTCTACTGACCTCATGTATCATACTCAGGAAGGGCTGTACAGGGCAACAAGCACTGGGTGGAGCCTGGGTGGAGCCTTGGATTCTTTGCAGCATGAATCTTAAAAGGTCTTATTAATAAAATCAAACCCAAAGCCAGGTATTGGGGTGAAGGCTGAAAGATCAGAGAGAAAGAACAAGTCACAGCCACCTCACCTTGCCAATTCCTCAGCTGATCCTGTTTCCTCAGTCTGAAAGCCTCTGAGTCCTCATCCAAATGGATCTCAGCTGAACTGCTGCTCAAAAGTCTAAAAGTTTAACCAGCCTAGTTCCTCATCCTCACGCCTTATATACCTTTTTGCTATCACTTCCTAGGATTAAAGGCATGTGTCACCATGCCTGGCTGTTTCCAGTGTGACATTAAACTCACAGAGACCCAGATGAATCTCTGCCTTCGGAATGTTAGGATTAAAGGTGTGTGTGCCACCATTTTCTGGCCTCTATATCTAGTGGCCGTTCTGTTCTCTGACCCCAGATAAGATTACTAGGGTGCACAATATATTGGGGAACACAATATCACCACATAGCTGTCTCTTCTTACCTCATTTGGTGACCTGGGACTGAGTCTCAGTGCTCTACCTAAACTCAAATGATGAATTCAATCTGGCAGCAAAGCATGGTGAGGCTCCTGAACTTTAAATGGTGAACCTGACAAAGCTACACTCTAAAAAAAGACAGTAATCTTTATCTAACTATACATGAATGGGGAAAGGCATCGTACAAAGCCTAAGTCCATTCTTCTAACTTCTAAATATCACTATCATTTATCAATAAAAATCGATAAATCAAATGGCGTTTATCATTCTCAAAGGCAAGGAGAATATTAGTTTCATTTAATAAGAATGAAAACCAAATCCCAGGTAACATAAATATTGTATCTGAGGATTGGATTTCAGGAATAAAGCAAGAACCAAAATCAAACATTTTTTAATTTTAGCTCAATCTTCCTCTATATTATCATCAATCCATTTATTGTGGTAGACATTCAATAAGTGTTTTTGGAAGAAATGAAGAAATTAATCTTCTCACCTCTTACTTCAAAGCAGCTACAGTATGAAGGGACATTCTCCTATCGTCAGAAAGGGGCTAGAACACTGTTTTCAAGAAAAGCTTTTGCAATAAGGATCTGACAACCTGGACGAGGCTCTTTGTCCATCAAAACCACAAAATGCCATAGAGAAAGCAACAGTAGATAATATCCCAAATAGTCTCCATCTGCTCAAACACAAGCAACAGAAGCACATAGCTGTGTCCCCCATCTTCGGGGGAACAGCATTAGATTTATCATGGACACAGATAGGTAGGAAATAATGAGAGGAATTACTCTTGATCTTTTGAAATTCCAGTGGAAATCAGGAAAAAAATAAAGATATTTTACCCAAAGTCAAACAAATAGAATTCAGTTGCTTTAGGCTGTTTTTTTTTTTTCCTAAAATGTTATTATACCACCTGTTACATAAATGTGAATGATTAAACTGAGGGATGACTTGAGAACAAATGCAATCTCCTTTAATTTGCTAGTGTCTTGAGAAAAGGAATCCATGTTAGAGAGCTGCTATGAAGTGCCTCGCTCCATGCAGAATTTAATACACTAAGTTCAGCCTTTGCAGTAACTTCGGGAGCTTGTCCACTAAAATCTTGACAGAGCTAGTCTTAAAATGAATTTGACTCACCATTGTGATTAACCCCAAGGAAACTGCCACAGAGAGAAACAGCAGCTCTTGAACAGGTTGCTGGTCATCACTTTATTTCTTTGCCTGTTTCTCTAAACTTAGATAGAGGACATTTTGCCACTCTCCATTTCTTCATATTAAATAGTCATATCTGTAAAGGGGAAAAAATAACAAGAGCTCTGCTTCATAAGCTGTCATAAAGCCTACGTGGATTAATAGTTCGATGCACTTAAAATATTGAAAATTAGAAAACACACAGTCAGTTTTCTTCCATACTGTACTGTCAGTGTCCCTAGCCATAAAATTTGCATTTTTTCAGACTTAGGCTATTGCTTGACAATGAAAAGGTAAAGGAAAACACTGAGCTAGAAAAGTATTTTTAGCACAGGTCACTTAATAATCTTATTATATGAAAAAAGAAAAGCTTTCTTTTGCCTAAAGAATATTTTTGTTTTACATTTTTGACCAAAACCAAAGACAAAATTATTTTCTTTGTAAATCTCTAGAAATGCAAAGGGGCATAACGAGTAATCAACTGGAATTCCCACTAATTGTATACAGAGTAGACACTTCATGCTTTATGTTGTCATCCAGTAACATTTCAAACACATGACATCTTCTCACAGAAGCCTCTAAAATGCAAATTAGTTGTAATGCTGATGGCCTTGAATCTGAGCAGAAAGTGACATAGGAATGTGAAGTTTCTCTTGAAGGTCCCCAAGGGTTTAAAGGTGTAGAAGCCTTGAATGTGTATAAATAGTCCAAGGAGGCCGCTGCATCCCGCTTCCCAAATTAGAAATTGACAGGACAAACTCAAGAACCAGCCCTTGGCACTTGTAGATATTCAAGGCCTGAGGGGAGCTAAGGAGAAATGACTCAGATGAGGAATGACTGGACCCTATGAAAGTTCAGATAAGAACCGGGAGAGTAGAAGTCAGGTCTTCCTAGGGAACCATTGGAGATCTCAGTCAAAAGCAGAATATTATCTGAACTGTAAGAGCAAGTGTCATTGGAATGTTACATGACTGAATACACAAAGATTGTCCTAAATAAAAAGGGCTGTTACCCTCACAATGTCCCTACTTTGTGAAGAAGAAAAAAAAAAAAAAAAAAGAATAGACTGTTTTAAAGGGAGATACCAGAAGAGGAGGTTGCAAAGACTGAACTGGGATAATTCTTCCCATTTACAGGTTTTTTTGTTTCATTTCTAACCACAGTTACATTTATCAAATTAGGGATCTGAAAGAGCACGTCAAAGTTACAGATGGAGCAGACTGAACTTTTCCTAACTCAGTTTATATCGAGGTGATGTTATGCCTGTGAACTTCAGTACTAAAAGGTCCCAATTAATAAGCTACTCCTGAACAGGCACCCAGAGCCCATTGCCAGTGTTGGTTTAAGGAAGAGTTTAAAACATCATCCCCACAGAACACACTAAGCTTCGACATGACAGTCATTAAAATGTTGTAGAAAATAGTTCAGATGTTAGAGTTACACTAATTAGGACTCAAATGTTCTCATTGAATTGCCCATAACTTGAGGAACACCTCAGTGTGTTTAGCTACAAATTCCCTGCCTAGTAAGATGAATGTGGTGGAATTAGCCACATGTATTCACACAGAATATGCCAAGTCATTTATGTGAGGCATTTATAAGGTAAACATGCAGCAAATGAAAGTTATTTTTATTAACCTAAAAAGAGGAAAACCCAGACACCATTAATTATATCAGAGTCTTACCACTGTGTATAGGACATGATGAAAGCATTTCACAGGTTCTATTGAAATTAAATAAAAGTGTTTCACCCTTTTAATTAAAGGAAGATGATATAAAGCCCTGGATTAGGGATTCCTATCTCAATAGATCTGTGTTTAATGCCAGGAATTCTTCTGGTACAGATTTTCTCTGAGTTACCAAGTCTACTGAGTATGTTATTACCCAGTGATAACTTCTCTGTAGTTTAAAAATCCCCTCTCAGATGCCTTTTTCCACTTTTATACAAGATATTTTGTTTGTGGTTACAAATTATCCCTAAGTTTAGGAAGTATAGATTTGCCTTTGACTTTTTAGCAGATGAGCTGTGTACTTAAAGTCAAGCGATTGATTTCCAAGAGGATCAGAAGCGTGGGATAGTCAGGGCAAATCTGAGTCTTCACTTTGACTAAAATAAGACTATTTGTGTATGAAAAGTACTCTCACATGTAAGTTAATATATCACCTAATTATTATACAGGGTCTGTTAAATCATTTGCCCTGGTGAAACATTCTTCCTTTTGTTATGTTTCTCTCTTTAGGGAGTGAGTAACTATACAACAGACTTTCTTACTAGAAATTGAATTAGGAATCTAATTTCTGTGTGTAATATTGGTATAACTAGAACACTGTCCATAACAGTCTTGAATAAAGGATCCACAAAAATAGCTTCAAAAGCACTAGACAGTTTTTACAAAGGGAAAAAATTGAACCTCGAATAAATTTGGAAGTGTACAAAATTATCAAGAACTATCTATCTAGCCTAACACGAATGTTTTTCCTACAGTCAATTTTTCTGTGTTAGGCTTACTGAATTTCTATATGTGTCATCTTATGTAACAAATAAACAGAAAGCTAAGTAAGGGGTGAAAATTAAAAGCATGCCTTCTATACCTCCGTATTTCTTTCTAATTAAGGGAGATGTTAATTGAAATAAGACGCCACTGAACCCTGTGAAACAATCTCCTGGGTATTGTAATTGGTTTGTGGAGCTGTCGCCCAGGGTCATTCACTATAGTGATTCCTGCCTGGATTGAGCGTAACTGAAAAATCCTCACATAAAAAGAAACCTCAGGCTTAAGAAACAGGCATGCCAGGGGCTGCACAAACATTCATGATCAGACTAGATTTTCTTTGCGTACTTACAGAAGAGTTAGAGGATAGATGTGTTCATGGCTCCTCTTGGCTTCGTGGTTATTTCCATTGACTCAGTGTTGTTCACTTCTAGACTTTTCAACAGTTCTACAATAGCCTACAGAACAAATCAGACCACCCGACAAGACTTTGCCATCTGGTCTCACACTGGCTTTCCATGTCTTTCTCTTTCTCCTCTTCCATCCACGGTACATTCCAAGGAGACTTTACTGTCCCACTTTAAATGATCTGTCTTCCCACCAAATAGGTATAAGGATGCTATTCAACTTCTAACACAGTTATGTCCTGATAAACCTGTCACAAGTTGGAAACATGTTGTAGATGTACTTAGTATAGCTAACCTACTTGGCCAGCATCATCATTCAGAAACACAGGGCACTGTCGCAGTTTACCCCTCGTGATCATGGGGCTGACTGAGATCTGCAGCTCCCTGGCTCTGCCCAGCATTGTGAAAGTATTTCCCTACACATCAAGAGCCTGGAAAAGATAAAAATTAAAAGCATACTTTTTAACAGATGCATTTTTCTCCATACTGTCATAAACTCAAAACATTATTTGAAGGGCCATGTGAACTCACATGATTATATTCAATGAAAACAAACACCATGGCTTGTTCGGAGTTCCCCATGTAACCCCAATATTTATCTTACTTGCACACCTGTTATGTATTAACAAAATAAATTTTAAATTCAAAAGTAACTTTATAAATCAGCAAATTTACTTAGATTACTTAAAAAATAGTCTACACAGTACATGTCTTTATTTGAATTTATAAAGAAACTAAATAAGGCCACTAAGAAAAATAAATTAGGGAATAATCAAAGCCTTAAGACTAGGAAACAAATATACATATCTATGCCATGTACACAAAGCACTGGGAGATCTTATATAAATATATAAAGGGAATTATTCCTGTTTGGTAGAAGTATAAGTCATACCTTGGCAGATATATATATATATATATATATATATATATATATATATATATATATGCATATATCTTACTACATCTATTTAATGTTTATATGTATGTTATGTATGTGTATTACCTATATAACCAAACATATATTTGTATATATGTATGTGTAAATAGATAGATACACAATTCAAAATGCTGGTTATGGTAGTATATGCCTATAATCTCAGCACTCAGAAGCAGAGGCAAAATAGAGTTACAGAGAGCAGCCAGAGTTACAGAGTTACATAGTGAGGCTTGTCTCAAATAAACAGAATATTTTTTTGAGAAATGTGATATAATATACTATAACTGATACACTAAATCTATCAGATTTAATTTGATTTAATATTATTACAACATCTGACAAAGTAATTCTTTTGTCATCTGTCTAATTTATGGCATAGAATATCAATTACTTCAAGGCAGAATGAGATTAAAGTGATAAAAATATTCAGGAGTTTCCATAAATAAGATATATAAACGAATATATAAAATAGAATACACAGGTGCCAAAGAAATACAAGCAAGGGGTGAAGTTTGGAGAAGAAAACAGGCTCTCTCTGCAGAATTTGTGCCGCTCAAAACAGATTTGGGGCATGGTAGGAATGATGTGCACAGAAGTTGAGGTAGGAAATCTCACACAGGAGGAAGAGCTCCAGCAAAGGTATTGAACATTTATTCCCTTGTGGTAGAAATACAAGATGCAAGGGGTTATTGAAAACCAATAACAGCCAGCATCTTCGGAGCAGTGGCCACAGGCAGATATCTTATAACCACTTTGCATGTCCTAATTTCATTAAATTTTACAGCCTGACAAAGGGTAGACTTACGATGGTCAGTTCCGATTTCCTGTGATCAGGTTAAGCAATACCTGAGAAATGAATGAAGCATGCCTCTGAGTGTGCCTATGAGGATGTGTTCAGAGATGGTTAGATCATGGGGATCTCTGACCTAATGAATGGTTAGTTCATTGATGGAGTTATGATATGATGGCATTATTGGGTGGTAGTGGGAGGTAGGAAGTAGCGTCTAGTTGGAATAAGTGGTTCCCGTGAGTGTGTCGTTAGAGGCCGTCTTACCACAGACCCTTCCTCTAGTCCCTTTCTTTGTTTTCTTGCCATCCTGAAATAAAGTGCTAGGCTCTCCCACACTCTTCCTAACATGGTGAACTGACACCTTCGAAACTGTAAGCAAAAACAAATGATCCATCCATCCATGTAAACTGCCATGTCAGATATTTGTTCACAGAGACATAAGCAGCTAACACAGACATAAAGCTTAAAGGCTTGGGGAGGTTAACTTGTAGCAGATGACTTCTTGCACCAAATGATACCGTCTTACTATCTTTTCTTAAGAACTCAGCTACCCCGGCAGGAAGCATGTGACTGGCATTTCCCTGAATGAGCTCCCTGAATTTTCCCTCAGCAATTACCCCTGCTAAAGACGAAAGAAAAAGAAAGGAGGGCAGCTTCTCCTAAGTACTCACGCTGCATCATTTGTGTTAATCTATTTATTCTCATACATCTTCTATGATACCTTCAGTCTTCAAGTGGGGATCAAATGGTTGATGGATAAAACTGTATTTAATAATCTGCTACAGGTAAGAAACACTGAGAAACATACTGGATCCAAACTCACACAGGTGAAGAAAAATTTCTTTCCTTTCCCATCCTAGGTTTATGAGTGAACTGTTTAAAATAAAATACAGATGAACAAGACAAAATCAGATTTATTAAATGAGTTTTTCATGACATGGAAGTGTTCAGAATGAAGATCTAATGGTAAAGGGAAGCTTGTGTATTTTTATGTATTCAGTTTGCTGATGACTGCTCAGGTAGGTGGAAGTATGATTGGGCAAAGACACTATGGTAATAAAGTGGGAAAAAACAGCAGTCTGTTTGTTCTGGTTAATCTGTGTCCTGTGTCTTCTCTGCTGATAAGGCATACCTTTCTTGCAGGTGAAGGGAAAGATTCTCTCACATGAGTCGGGGTCTTCTTTGGAGGAGATGTATGAGAGCTTCTACTGTTCCAGCAAGTATCACACTATCATATTTTAGGGCAGCATATGCTGAACAAACCCCATGACTTAGTAACACAGAAAGTATCACCACACTTTAGCAAATTCCCTGAAAATATAATGCCAAACAATAAGAAGGAACAACACAAAAAGTTTTTTCCCCTTAGATATCTTAGTGACACAGTCTCTCCACCTCACTCTCATAAGCTTCCCTTTGCCTAACACAAACCCACTAATGTGACTTGGGGGCCCAGTTGATAATGAAAAAGGTACTCAAGAAAGTGACTAGATTTATAAACCCAGGAACAGTCATGAAACAACACATAAAATGTTTAAACACAGACACTTTATGTAGGAAGACATATATTCGACATATATGTGTGTGTGTATGTGTGTGTGTGTGTGTGTGTGTGTGTTGTCTGTGTATGTTTGTGTGTATAACTGTTTTAAATATATATATATTTATGTTAAAGGCAACTATATATATATATATATATATATATTATATGTTAAAGGCAACAGAAACTTCTGTCTGCATGCATGAGGAAAACCTTCAGTAACATACTTTTATAAAAGTAAGTAATGTCCAATGCTGTATACTAAGAAACACTTGTTGGCTGCTAAGATAAATGAACAATTTAGATCATACATATTCATAAGGTTTTGGAATCTTTCCAGTAAATGCTATGTGTAAAAAGAATGGGCTTGCATTAAGCATATTTTGGTAATTGGTAATGCAGCCTCCCAGCTCCCCTGAATGTGCAACTCTTAAGGGATCATCTTCTAAGTCACGATGATTATACAAGCTCTCATGCACCGATTTTACATAATTAAATTTTAAAGTAAATTTAATGAAATGTTCAAGAATTTCAGATAATAATCATCATTGCTGCAAACAAGGTAGCAAAAAAAAGAATTTTCATGTTTCTTCTTTTTTATTATAGCCAGACTTAATGTGTACTTAAAGTGAGTATATATATATATATATATATATATATATATATATATATACACACACACACACACATATATATATATATATATATATATATATATATATATAGAGAGAGAGAGAGAGAGAGAGAGAGAGAGAGAGAGAGAGCTCTTTTTAAATATAGTAAAATAAGCTAGCAAGCCAAAAGCCAAGAGAGGGAAATGAAATGAAAGAGAGGAGGGAGAGAGGGAGTCCAATGAAAACAAAAAGCTACCAACTTCTCAAACAACACTGAACTCATGCTGACCATGTGGACATGGGTGAAACCACAGCTTCTGGGGGAACTTTACACATAACAGGTTCAAGCTAGTGTCCTTCTGCCTTCCTTCTAGAGGGGAAAAGCACCGGAGGAGTTGGAACTAGAGTTGACCTTTTTAAGGTCAACTTTAAAAGGTGGGGCTTGTTCCATTATTTGAATCCAGAACCTTGTGTATGCTAGGCAAGTGCTCTACCCTCAGCTACATCCAACTCCTCAAACTCCAGTTTAAGTTGTTATACATAGCTGAAAGTTCAAGCGATTTAGCCAAGCTAGCCTGCCAAGTCAATCAATCAAAGTTATGCTGGTGGGGATGATTTTGTTGAATTTTATATGAAAGGTCAGAACAGACAATTTTCATTGCATTCCTGTATTCAGTACTGTGTTAAGGAAAGAGTTACACGAAGCTGTGGCAATGGGCCCTTAGAATGGCATTATTTGACTGACTGCAAAGTAAGATTTTTCTTCCTACCTTGAACAGAATTATTTGATGGTTGTCATGACAGACCTGGCTTCG
This sequence comes from Peromyscus californicus insignis, assembly GCF_007827085.1. NCBI lineage: Eukaryota > Metazoa > Chordata > Mammalia > Rodentia > Cricetidae > Peromyscus > Peromyscus californicus. Next base: position 24,968,504 of record NW_026294480.1, read on the forward strand.
GGGATGCTTCTCCAGTGTTAGTGTGATTTCATTGGCTACCTAGCCTTGGCTGAACAACTGACACAATGTGGTGGTGCAAAGTGCCTTCTCTGCCCTTCCAGTCTTCTGGGACAACTGCCCATTCTCAGTGTAAAGCTCTGTCGTCACTCCGTCAACCACTGCCTCTGTGAGCACATGGCACTCTCCCCTGAATCTCTGTGTCTTCAGACATTCCACTTAGTGTTTCCTCCTCCTTTCTGAAGGAAATCAGTCAGATTGGATTAGAGCCCATGCTTAGTATCCTTGTCTTAACTTGGTTACTTAACTAATACGTAACAGAATGACCTAACTCAAAGAAGGTTGCAATAGAAGTAATGGGACCAAGGACACTTCTGCATATCTTTTATTGAGAAAGAAAATTCAACCCCCGCCCCCCAAAAATGGAGCTACTTCTCAGTGAGGAAACCTGGCAAACACAACTTCCACAGGTAGTAGATATTGACAGTGCTAGTGGTAAGTCCACGGCATAGCATGAACCTCCTAATAATGTATAATAACAACGCTCTTCACAGATTCTCCCAGAATCCCACAGCCCCAGCATAATCATAAGAAATACCTCTTACCCACTGAAGTGGGGTTCATCCTATAAAGCACCTTACTAGTGTTCTTCCAACCTATAAATATCATGAAAAACAAGAAAAAGTAAGAGTCTATCACAAGTTAGAGGAGACAGGAAGAGTAAAGGCAATGTAGCATTATGTATTGGATGATAAAGCAGGGTGGTGGCAGTGGGGGCCATTAATAGAAAGACTAGAGAAATATAAATAAAGGCTGCAGTTTCATTAATACCAATGTTACTGTTCCTTTTGTAGATTTGACAAATATACCATGTAGGACATTAACAATGTAGGAAAATTAGATTAAAGGCATATTAACTCTAAATACCATCTTTACAACCTTAATGTAAATTTGAAATTACTTGCAGAATATTTTAGCCCAGGCAAGCTTGGAATTCACTATGTAGATGAGGCTGACGTGGAACTCACAGAGGTCCTCCCTCCTGCCTCTGCCTCCCCAATGCTGGGTTTAAAGGTATGTGCCATCATGCCCTGATTTCCATTCAAATATTTTAAAGTTTATTATAGAAAAAAAAAGGTTATTTGAGAAATATATAGTGTTTTCATTATAGGATGAAAATAAGTTAATTACTTGTCTCGTTACTATGACAAAACACCTAGCAAAAGAGAGGACTCCTTTTGACTCACAGTTCAAGAGGACAGTCCATCATGGTGGGAAATCCATGGCAAGAGGAGTGTGAGGTAGCTGATCACACTGGGTCTGTAGTCAGGAAGCAGACAGAGGAATGCTGGGGCTCCGCTTACCTTTTCACTTGGCACTAGCCAAGGGGATTGTGCCACCTACGTTCAATCTGGGTCTTCCCACCTCAGCTAAACCTCTTTGGAATCCCTCAAATGTCCTCATAGACTCATCCAAATGTGCATCTCCTAGGTGTGTCCAAATCCCATCAACTGGATAACTGAAGTTAACCACTATAAAACCTTTTCTCCCTTAAGTACTTCTGCCACAGAAATTGTCTCTACAAAAAAGAAAAGTAACTAATGCCTAGTGGAACCCCTGCAATGTATAAACATTATTGATCACACATGCATTGGAAAGAGGCCATCTAGTATTTTTTAAAAAATACTGAAAACTCAAATCTTGAGAAAAAGTGAAAATGTAGGAAGTCAAAACCAAGTGAGTCCTATGCTAGAATCTACGTATAAGGAATTCTTGGTAGATTTGAAGAGTATGATAGAGAGGCTGGGGTGCTGACATGGAGATGTAACATCCATTTATTTGAATTTCATCTCAATTTCTTTATTGTCAAGGATAAACTTACTGGACAAACTGCCCTCACTCTCTCCAGATGCCTTTGAAAGCCATGAGCTGCTTGCATGTTCTGCTAACTCTGAATTTCAGGCCCTATCATTGGCATACAACAGGAAGCATCCCCATCTTGGCCCATCTAAACTGAAACTACGAGGCCTTGATAAAACACTAAGCACCAATTCTGATTAATGATTATTCAAAAATTTTATTGACTCTTACTATCATTTCACAGTATTTTTCCAGTACATAGTCCCTTAGTCTCTTGCTTCCCTAATAATAAGTGTTCAAATGTTATAGATAACTTGTATCTGTATACTCCAACAACAGGAAAGCTATCTCCTACCACCAAATAACATAGTTGTCTTTTCAAGTATGTTTCATCTCTGCTCATTGCATATTTGTTTTAGCAAATTAAACTTTACCAACTTAAGACTTTGTATCTCATGAGTTTGCTCTATCAATGAATGGCTTACTTCATTTCAATTCGTCATCAAATGGGTGTGCAATGAACTATTTGCAGTGAAAATTCACAGGCATGTTTAGGTAGGGAACTACTTTCAAACTCTGCTTGAGGCTGTAGCCCTTCCAACCTTGAAGAGGAAGTGAAGAGGGGGGTGGGAAATCAAAGTAAGGGCAAGCTTTTAAAAAATCTAGTGGGTCATGGATGTGCTGACCTTCCTGGAATGACATATTCCTAGTTTGAAAGGGGATATGAACAGTGGGAAATTTGCAAGTGAATGCATCTGCAAATGAATGAATGCTTCCAACACAATGGCAGCATTGTGTCCAAGATTAAACCATATTGCTCATGGCAGCAACTTCCACTGAATTTGTTTCTCCGCCATCTGCATCAGTTCTACTCCACTACCAGACACAAGGCCCTGAAAAATGCAGGCCACTAAGAATATCCTGTGAAAAGGGCTGTGTGAACAGCCATTATGCTTGTGGTGATTCCTTAATACTTCTCTTTAATGAAAAAGAGGAGACTTACATCAGAAGCAGCACTTAAAATTCAGCTTGGAGAGGCATCTACTGAGAAGCTGCTTTCCCCCTAATCTTTTTCTCTTTCTTATGTAATAATGTCTTTGGGCTAAAGAGAGAGCCCAATTCTCATACCCATGACTGAAAGAGAGGATTACTTTTAAGAGGTAAATGGATAACTTCATTATTTAGATTTTTGCTATGGCTATTTATAGCATGATGTGGCAATGACATCTTAGCATTTATACAGTTCACATAAAATTTATTTTCTTGACTCCACAAAATCATTCCTTCCTTTTATCTTTCTTACAGGTGGCCAATTTAATTCCATTTACACTTTGTTTAAAAAAAAATTATTCTTATCCACGTTTTCTACTTGATATTTAGTCCAAACTTACACTAATGAAGCCAAGTAAATTACCTAAGAGTTCATTTCCATCTAACTGCTTTCCACAGGCGGGCCCAGATGAACCAGACTGGCAAATGGGGAGATGCACCATTAGCTGGTATTGTCTCTCTTTTCAGAACACTTCACATCATTTTGCTGCAGAAGGGTAGATTTAACCTTGACAGCCTCCCAGGCATCAAATGCTGAATTTTATAACCTGAGCCCTGCAGGTAAATCTTTGATGACATCCCTGTGTTTCTGTAACAAGATTCTTAGCATCTGGAACACATACCTCCTCCTTTGAAATGTATGTTCAAAAGAATAAATAATACATTGGAAATTAAAGAAAGTACACAAGCAAGCATGTTGTCCCTGCTTTGATGAAACTCCTCCAGGAGTTCTAAGTCAGTGCACAACAGAGATTCCTGCATGCCTCTGTTTATTACAGCACTGCTCACCACAGCCAAGTTACAGAATCAGCCTAGAAATTCATCAAGGTGAACAGATATTGATGATGTTCTGTATATACACAAAGGATTGTTATTCAGCCATAAACAAAAAGGAAACGCTTTTTGCAGGAAAATGGGATTTTATCAGAGATCATCATGTTAAGTGAAATAAGCAAGACTCAGAAAGACAAATATCCTGTGTTTTCTCTCATGATGGAAATGTAGGTGTAAACACAAAAGACATGGAAGCATGAGAGATACTACTTGGGAAAAGGAAGAACAAAGAGGACCATGGGTGAGATAAATATAATCAAAGAGTATTATATACATGTGTGAAAAATATCATAATGGAAACCTTTTATTCTATACAATTAATATACTCAAGTAACAAAAAGCCTCATAAGATTCTGGGCAGCGGGCCTAACTCTTAAACAAAAATGATAAGGCCATCTGGGCACAGTGGCACAGACCTATAGCACCAGTACTGAAGAGGCAGAGGCCTGACTGTACCCTGAAGTTCCAGGCCAGCCTGATATGCACAACAAGTTCTAAGGCAGTGACGTTACCATAGGAAGACTCTCTAAAAAACAAACCAAAAGAAATGTTTGAATTAAGGGGCTGTGGTTTTGAAGTAAGCTCTTGAACTGAGATCCAGCACATCAGACCAAAAACAACAGAGTCCACCATGACAAAGCTCCAAGTCACCACACAGAAAACATTTGAGAAACAGGAAAGAGAGCCAACAAAACTTCCAAAGACCACTCAACAGACTGTGAAGTTTCTCTGTGTTAATCTTTAAGCCCTGGAATCCTTTCATTCTCAGTAGAAAGCACCCTGAGGGAAGCTGTCATTAACAAGCTGTTATTTCTTGTTTGGCTTTCCTTGTTCTAGCTTCCCTGGAAAATAATTTTGAAATTGCCAATCCATTTTCCATCCATTGTTTCTGCTTTCCTCAGCAAATTTCTGACTATAAACTCAGCTTCTTCTGCCCAGCCCACTAGAACACTGTCCTTGCAACATGAAATAAAGTGATTTCGTATTCTAGAGTCAGAAATAAAATCCATTAAGAACTTGAAATTAAATTTATTGTAACACACTTCAAATCAAAACTAATCAGAAGAGATGGGGAAGGACACTACATACTCATTAAAGGAAAAATCCAAGAGGACATTGCAATACTTAACATCTACACACCAAACAAAAGAGCACCCAAGTTCATAAAAGAAACACAACTACAGCTTAAATCACATATTGACCCTCATATACTGATACTGGGTGACTTCAATACCCCATTCTTGCCAATAAATAGGATATAAAGACAAAACTAAACAGAGAAATACCGCGACTAATTGGCATCATAAACCCAAGGATCCTAAAAGATATTTACAGAACACTTCACCCAAATACAAAAGAAGATACCTCCTTGTCAGCACCTCATATAACTTTCTCCAAAACTGAGCACGTACTCAGACATAGCATTAGTTTCAACACATACAAGAAAATTAAAGTAACACCCTGTATCCTATTTGATCATCACAGATTAAGGCTGGATGTCAACAACAGAAACAACAGAAAGCTTACAAACCCATGGAAAGTGAACAATCACTGTGAATGAAAATGGGTTAAGACAGAATTAAAAAAATAAATTAAAAACTTTCTAGAATTGAATGAAAATGAAAACACATTATATTTAAACATATGGCCATTGACGCAATAAAGGCCATTCTAAGAGTCAAGCTCATAACACTAAGTGCCTACATTTAAAAAAAAAAGAAAAGAAAGAAAGATCTCATATTAGTAACTTACCAGCACACCTGAAAGATCTAGAACAAAAAGAAGAAATCACACCCAAAAGGAGTAGATAGCAATAAATAATCAAATTCAGGGCTGAAATCAATAAAATAGAAACACGAGAAAATATAAAGAATCAATGAAATGAAGAGTTGGTTTTTTGAGAAACTTAAGATTAAAAAAAAAAACTCTTAGCCAAATTACCTAGAGGGCAGAGAGAGAAGACAAAAATTTAAAAAATAAGAGTAGAGAGGGGAGACATAATAACAGACATCAAAAAAATCCAGAGACTCCTAAGGATGTACTTTAAAAACTAGTACTCCACCAAATTAGAAAATCTAAAAGAAATGGATAATTTTCTCAATATATACTACCAAAGTTAAAACAAGATCAGACAGACCTATAACCTCTAGTGAAATAGAAGTAGTGATTAAAAGTCTACCAACCAAAAAAATCCCAGGGCCAGATAGTTTAGACAAAGAATTCTACCAGGCTTTCAAACAAAAGTTAATGTTAATACTCCTCAAATTATTCCACAAAATAAAAAGAGAAGTGATATCACCCTAATTTGTTTTATGAAGCTACAGTACCCTAATATCCAAACCACATAAAAACCCAACAAAGAGTCCAGGCAATGGTAATGCACGCCTTTAATCTCAGCAGGCAGATCTCCATGAGTTTGAGGCCAGCCTGGTCTACAGAGCGAGATCCAGGATAGGCACCAAAACTACACAGAGAAACCCTGTCTCGAAAAAAGCAACAAAGAAAGAAAACTACAGACCAATTTTCCATATGAACACAGATGCAAAAATTCTTAATAAAATACTTGCAAACAGAATTCAAGAACACATTAAAAAGATCATCCACCATGATCAAGTTGGCTTTCTCCCAGAGAAGCAGGGATAGTTCAATATACATAAATCAACAAATGTAATCCACCTTATAAACAAATTGAATGACAAAAATCACTTGATCATCTCATTAGACACAGAAAAGACCTTTGACAAAATCTAAGGCCCTTCATAATAAATGTCCTGGAAATATTAGGGATACATGGGATATATCTCAGCATAATAAACAATTTTCAGCCAGCCCATAGACAATTAGAACTTAAATAGAGAGAAACTCAAAGCAATTCCACTAAAATCAGAAACAAGACAAGACTGTCCACTCTCTCCATGCCTACCTATTCAATAGAGTACTTGAAATTTTACCTAGAGCAATAAGACAACTGAAGGAGATCAAGTGGATATAGATTAAAAGGGAAGAAGTCAAAGTATCTTTACTTACAGATGGTATGATAGTATACATATGTGACCCTGAAAATTCTTCCAGGAAACTCCAACAGCTGATAAAAACTTTCAGCAAAGTAACTGGATACAAAATTAACTCACAATAATCAGTAGCCTTCCTATATAGAAATGACAACAGACTGAGATAGAAATCAGGGAAACCATACCTTTCACAATGGCCTCAAAAAATGTATATCTTGGGGTAACTCTCACCAAGCTACTGAAAGACTTGTATGATAAAAATTAAGACACTAAAGGAAAAATTGAAGATATCTGATGATATAAAGATCTCCCATCCTCATGGGTTGGTAAGATTAAAATAGTAAAATGGCCATCCTAACAAAAGCATTCTACACATACAATGTAATCTCCATCAAAATTCCAACACAATTCTTCACAGATCTTGAAAGGACAATTTTCAACTTCATATGGAAACACAGAAAACATAGGATATCTGAAACAATCCTGAACAATTAACGAACTTCTGGATGTATCACCCCCCAACCCCTGATTTCAAATTGTACTACAGAGCTATAGTGATAAAAACAGCATGGTGTTCACACAAAACAGATGTGTTGATCAGTGGAATAGAATTGAAGACTCAGACATAAATCCACACACCTCTGGACATATGATTTCTGATAAAGAGGTCAGAAATACACACTGGAAATAAAGACAGTATCTTCAACAAACGGTGCTGGCTAAATTGAATGGCTACATGTAGAAGAATCCAAATAGATCTGTACTTACCACCCTATACAAAATTCAACTCCAAATGGATCAAAGACCTCAAAATAAAACCAAATACACTGAACTCTATAGAAAAAGAATTGGGAAATAACCTTGACTGCATTAGCACAGGAAAGGACTCTGAACACCATAACAATAGCACAGGCACTAAGATCAACAAGTCATAAGTGGGACCTCAGGAAACTGAGAAACATAAGCATGGCAAAGGACACCATCATCCAGACAAAGCAACAGCCTACAGAATGGAAATGTTTTTAGCAACTACACATCCAATAGAGGGTTAATATCCAAAATATAGAAAGTAGTCTAAAAACTAGTTATCAAGAAAAGAAATAACCCAATTGAAAAACAGGGTACAAATCTAAACAAAGAATTCTCAAATGAAGACACTCAGATGGCTGAGAATCGCTTAAAGAAATGTTCAGCATTCTTAGTCATCAGGGAAATGCAAAGCAAAACTACTTTGAGTTTTACACCAGTCAGGATGGCCAAGATCAATGAAACAAATGACAGCTCATGCTGGTGAGGATGTGGAGTAAGGGGAAACATTCATCCATTGCTGGTGAAAGTTCAAACTCTTACAGCAGCTACGGAAATCAGTGAGGTGGTTCCTTAGGACAATGGGCATCAATCTACCTCAAGGTCAGCTGGACCATCCTTGGGCATGTCTCCAAAGGATGTTTCAGCCTACCACACAGACACTTGCTCAACCATGTTCATTGCTGCTGTATTCAAAATAGCCAGAAACTGGAAACAACTTAGATGTCTGTCAAGGGATGCATGAGCAAAGAAAATGTGGTACATTTACACATATTACTCCACCTTTTAGAAAAATGAAATTTGCAGGTGAATGGATAGAACAAAACAAAAAATCATCCTGAGAGAGATAACCCAGACCTAAAAAGATAAACATGCCATGCGTTAATTTAGATGCTCATGTTAGCTGCTAAATTATGGGTGTTAGCTACAATTCATAGAACTTCGTAGGTAGATATAATGTAAGGGACTAGGGGAGAGGACAGATCTCCCAAGGAAGGGGAAATAGAACAGATAATCATGAAAATATGGGGGAGGAGATGTAACTGGGATAATAGGTGGATCAAATGGAGAGGAGAAGGGAGGGAAAAGAGGGTGAGGGAGGAAATACAAAGAGGGATAGCTAAAGTTTAGGTCCACTTGAGAGGTTGCATGGAAACCTAATACTGTAAAAGATTCCTAAATTATATACCCATGTGAAGGTGATTTAAACGAAACTGTCAAATAAAGGGAGAGAAATAGCCCCAAATGGACATCTCTCATCACCAAATGAAGCTTTGGTACAAGGAATGGGTTATATATCATGGCCAAAGATACTGGCCAAAGGAACCTCACGGGAAGCTGTCAAACAACTCAGGTTGTTGCAAAGGCTGTAGGTTGCTCTCCACAAAATGACTACAAGGCTTTATTGCTGAAGACACCTCCTACATAACATACTCAACATGGAGACGTTGAGCTTGTGCTGACCTACAGCTTTCACTCCTACTGACAAGCTTTCTCGGTCCTGGGAGGTATTCTGAACACTACCAAAAGAGAAACACAAACACCAACCCAGCCACCAATCCTTCCAATTACAATGGTGTCCTGCCTGCAAGATACGTAAATGTAATGGTGGCACAAAACTTGTGGGAGTAACCAATCAATGTCAGATTTGATTTAAGGCCCACTCCAGACCCAACACTGCTTGGGTGACCAAGAATATCAGAGTAGATAGCATATGAACCTAGGGGAAAACTGTTCTACAAAAGGAACATAGCAATAAAACTATTCCTAATGACATTCTACTATATTCATAGTTCTTTGCCTTGCTCAGCCAACAACAGAGAAGCTTTCTTCTGGATTACATAGGAACAAATACAGAGACTCTCAAGCCAGACAATATTCAGAGTGAGACGTGGGAACCCTTAGCCCTAAACAGGATCAAATATCTCCCTTCAGAGCTCAGAAACCTGCAAAAGAGGAGGCAGAAAGTGTAAGAGTCAGGGGAGATAGACAGCACCAAGGACACAAGGCCTTCTAAATACAGCAGGACTGAGGAATGTGTGAACGCACAGAGACTGAGGTAACATGCACATGGCCTGGACGGGTCTGCACCAGATGGAGTCATAGAGCTGAAAGGAGAAGGGGACACATAGCCCATCCCTAACCCACAAGTTATCGCCAATTGATAACTATTCTGCAAGGAAGTCCCACTGGAGAAACAAACTACTCTTAAGGGTAGATGGCCAACAGAAAACAAACTCTATCATATCTTCGGAGTTCTTTGTCTTATAATGCCATATCAGAGCCTTTTTATTATTTTTATTTTAATTTTGACTTTTATTTTATTTATTTTTCCCTACAGGCTTTATGTTTTATGGAATTACTGAGTGTGAGAACAAGTGTGTCTCTATGTCTATATCTGTTTCTTGTGCTTTTTCTTAGGATCTTTTCCATTTGTTTGCTTGTTTGTTTGTTTTGTCCTATTCTGATTTATTTGTTTTTGCTTTGTCTTGTTATCTTTTATTTTTATTTTATTATTATCCCTTAGATGCCTGATTCTTTTCTACTAAGAGACAGAAAAGGGATGGATCCAAACGTTAGTGGACATGGGGAGGAACTGGGAAGAGGAAAGAGAAAGGAAAATATGATCAGAATATACAGTACAAAGAAAAACTATCTTCAATTTGAAAAAAAAGAGAAACCCTTTGACTTCTTCATGCGCCCATCTCAAGACATTCCACTCGCAGATTCGAGGTTCTGGATTCCAGGTTGGAGTTTTCCAATGCTAACATAAACAACTGGCACACACACATAAAGATGAATGTAATTATTATCCTCTTGTTGGTCACTACCGTCGCTTTCTATTTCTCTTTCTTTGTGTGAATTTATTTAAAAGAAAAAAAACTTTTTGTAACGACTATTTGCAGTTTAAAAATCAATAAACCCCGTTTTTCAAGAAATGAAAAAAAAATTATTATAACACTTCTTGAAAACACTATTCAAATAACTCCATGGCAAGGCCAAAATCCTAACAAATATGCAAACATTTCAAAGAACTTGAGGTACCCTAATCAACTTCCTGTATGTCCCTAAGGGTAATTAATTTATCCATTGCTCTACACTATTCGGGAAACCAATACAATATTCAAGCCAATGCAAGTTTTTCATCACACTTCCCAAGTAGTGCAAACAGAGAGCATTAGTCAAAGCACAATCTAAGTAAAGACTATAACCACCACCTTGTCCAAGAGAAGGTCTAATTGTACTCATTTCTAGAAAATGTGTTTCTTCATTCCTGTCAACAGGTATGTTTTTAGTGAATAATTAAGTTGTTTGCAATCTCTAAGCCCCAGTTTGGGTACAGGACAGTTTCTCTAAAAATAATCCAAGCTTCCTAAAAGTTAAATACTTTACACAAGAAATAACAATAAAAATATAGGTAAATGCTGTTTTCCTCCATTAATCTCAGTTAAGTGTTTTCTACAAATTCAGCTTTAAAAATATCTCATTTGTAAAATTTCTCCAACCTGTAAGAGTGTATAATTCTAACTACACAAAGGCAAAACAACATAATGAAGTGTAATTTATCTTCGCTAAAGCACCACTGTGACACAGTACTACTTTGTCTAAATTAAGCAGTTATGACATAATGACTGAAGAATTCCTCCATGAGATAGCCATGCACTCCTGCTGTTTTGTGACTATACAAATAATTTCAGAGGCACACAACATACAGTGTCCTGAGTTTCCCAAGAAGAATAACTGACATCATAAGTAAATTGTAAAAGAATGGTATATACCCTGCAACAATAAACAGCTTGCAGAAGTAGATTCCTGGCTGGAGAATCCATTAGTTTAATTCCATTTAAAGTCAGCATACTTTTGAGGGTTTTGTTTTGTTTTGTTTTGTTTTCACTGGCAAGTGACTTACAAAACAGCTAACAAATTGTACCACATTAATAGAATTCTCTAAAATGATCCAACTTCATGATTTTAAGAGGAAACTTTAATTCAGAAACAGGGCTTATATGGAAAAAATAGCACCACTTTCAAACTAAAAAGCATGAGGTAAGGTCTAAAAAAAATACAGTGAGGCAAAAGGGGGAAATTCCCAGTATAAGTTTGATACCCTTTTTATACCTATTCAATCTGTGGATCTAATAATAATCCTCCTCAATACCTTAAAATGGTTTTTTAAATGAGTTAAAAAGCTCATATTTAAGGCAAAACATATCTCTCTTCTACTCATTGACTGCTAGAAAATGAAATTGAATGTTTAGAAGCAAACTCATCCTTAGTTCATAAATATCAAAGTGGTAAACATGCTCTGGGTTTGGGAAGTTGAGTACATAGCCCTTGCATATCTAACCAATGCTCTGGTGGCTCCCATGGGAGCATGACCACATGTCACCATGGGATCAACTGCACACGGGGATTCTATTAATGCTGCTGTAGAAGTCTGACTGAGACTTGTCCCCGTAGACTTAGATATTTGAAAGCATGGTCCCCAGTTGGTGAAACTGTTTGGGGAAGATCAGGAGGTGTGGCCTTGTTGGAGGAGGTGTGTTTTGGGGGGCAGGCTTTCAAGTTTCAGAAGTACACGTTAGCTCTCCCTCTACCTCATGGTTGTTATTTCAACACATATAAATAAATGCTCAGCTACAGCTACAGCACCATGCCTGTGTGCCTGGTGCCATGCTCCCTACCATGATGCCCCCTAGACTCACTCTCTGAAACTGTAAGCAGGCCCTCAATTAAGTGCTTCCTTTTATAAGTTGCCTTACTCATGGTGTCCCTTAACAACATTAGAAACGTAGCTAAGACCTCAGTGGATCTTGAATTCACACTGAAGACACAGAAAATGGCCTAGGGTTAAGACTGCAACACCTCCTCCCTCGTGGCAATATGCCTGTTAGGATTCACAGGCACCCAAAGGAGCCCTCTCTATGAAGGAGCTGTCAGCCAGAAATCAAGCCTGTCACTGGGAGTACAAATGGAGCCAATTGCTTGAAAGTGGCCCAATGACATATCTTTGTCCTTTGTACACTTATATTGGTTCATGTTACCTTATGATACTAAAAGATGGCAGGATATTCTATTCCATATTATGCCAGTTTGACATCAGAATTCATTTATGAACACACACACAGAGGGGGAGAGGGAGAAAGGGGATAGAAGGAATGAAGGAGGGACGGAGAGACAGAGAGAAAGAGAGAGAGAGAGAGAGAGAGAGAGAGAGAGAGAGAGAGAGAGAGAGAGAGATCACAGCATATGTACCAAGGAGCACCCTGACTCTTCCTTTTCCACTTAAAAGTAGGAGTTAAGTCTACCCAGAGGAGAGTGACATTCAGGAAGGGGAAATGGAAACCTGGAGAATTCTGAGCAAACAGATCTTGTTAAAATTGCCCTTAGCTCTCTCTGTCCTTCCAACAAAGTTTACTTTTTCCATACTCTTTGTTCGGCCTAGACTAAAGCATTTAGATTTTGTGACTGTGTTGGGCCTTCATGTCCTTATGATGGCTCCAATATCCCATGTCACATAAAGCTTACACTAGATAAATTTGTCTACTTTCACTCTGCTCATATGTTTAATGTCAGTTTAACTCTCAGGCCCAGCTGAAATTCCCTAAGAAATTAAAGGTAAAATCTTGCCTTTGCCTTACCTATATTTTTAGAAAGTCTTCATATTCTAATTTTTTAAACCTCCTATGACATTTTCATAACTATTACCTTACATTTCACATCATTATTATATCTTAATTGTTACAGTATATTTTGGTGTAAAGATAACATTTAATAATTTCTAGTCATTACTCCAAATATTATTTCATTTTCCTTCTTAACTTTGTTTTCTTTTGTTGACTCTAAGTATGCCAAACAGAAAACAGAGGGACTTCATATAGTGACAGTGTTTTTCAATCTATTCATGATAAAGAAGATCTTTTCCTTTAATCAACACAGACATATTTTTTGTGAAATACAAGAAAATCTAATTTCTCAAAAATGAAGTCCAGTGTGTGTGAAATTCAACCCAAAATGTCATCATTAGTTTTAACAAACACAATATTACTTCAGACTGGTTTTAAATGTTTATAAACACTTCAGTTTATAGACCAGTGCCTGTTCCAGAATTTGATCTATATTTTGGCTCTTTCTCTCCAGCTGACCCTTCCTCAGAAATTCTCCCTGTCCTGAAAACTGGGTCTGATTTTCCTACAATGTATTCTCCAAGTTATTTGTTACATCACACACACACACACACACACACACACACACACACACACACACACACACCATGAGCTCTTGCACACACAAGAACCCAGTCACACAAACTAGCTAGTTATCTCAAACATATTTTAAATTAAAACAGAAAAGTATAGCAAAGGACTGCCTTATATTTAGCTTTCTGTGATTAAAAAGTGTGAGTGGTGGTTATTAGCCACTAAGAGTATGTCCACATTTGCTTGCTGCTTACTTGCTTTGCTGAATTATCCATATAAACATAAATCATCAATACTGGTTTTCAAGGTCCCCAAGAAAGGACACTTTCCCATGATCTTAAGCGTGAACTTCCCATTTGAAGTTTCTGAAATTCTTCCAGGAATCTCCTATACTCTCTGCCTCATCTCCTAAGAAGCAGACCAGTTTGCCATTGTAGTAAATTACAGCTCATTCTCTGCTTATTCTGTCTGTAAATGCATTGCCTCTCATGTCACCCACAGGAATGGTGCACATGAGTACTTGTGCAATGATGACTTCTAAATCCATATTTACAGCCGTGACCTCCCTCCTGGGTTCCAGAGTTTTGTAACAACAGCCTGCCAGCTGCATCCATCATCCCGCACACAGCTATTTCACCTCCACAAACAGGTAATTATGTTTCTAAACAAAACGTATTTCTTCTCTTCTTTCTTCACTAATCAAAAGCTCTACTCTGCATCCAATAATCTAGTCTAGATACATGGGGGCTCTGAATATCCTTCACCACCACTAGTCAATGCAAAGGTTATGTATGATAATTACAGCATTCCCCAAATACCTCCTTTCCTCTCCATCCCCACAACTGTTTCTGTTTTGTTTTTTGGCCTGACCTATTGTACCCCTGAGCTACTGATCTTCTATATTGCTCTCAACCCTTCCAAATTTCCATCCTGTGAACTCTAGATTGATCTTTCCAAAATATGAAAGCGATCATGATACATACTCGATAAAATCCTTCAACTAACTGGTGAGATTGTTTACACAAGACCAACATGAGCATTAGGTATGTAATCCTAAGAAGAACCCATGGAGTCTATTACCTAGTAGCTTATAGACAAAGTAGAGCTGGAAAGATGGCTGAGTGGATAAGAGCACATGCTGTACAGCCTACAGGCCTGAGTTCAGATCCCAGCACCCACATCCAAGACCAGACTTACTTGTGGGCATGTGTGTAATCCCAGTAATCTGCAGGGTAGAGATAGAAGGGTCACTGGGACTTTCTGGTTGCCAGCCTAGCTCTGGGTCCTGTCTCAGATGAATAAATTGGACAGTAATAGAGGACACCTGATGTTCAACTCTGCACTCTGCTCACACACCTGCATAGACCTGCACATACATCACACACCCACACCTACATCACTGACACACTTACATGCACACAACAAATAGAAAAAAGCTCAACAAATGCTTCACCCATTACACTGCAGAGTACAGGAAACACACAAGGCAGAGGCTCACTGCAGTCTGTCATTCAGAATTAAACTTTCCATGGCCTCGGTTGCCCTTAAATAAACCTACTTACGACAGCCAAGAACCCTGGGACCGAAAATACCTGGAACATCGGAATTCTAACAGGCCATTCCAAGTGTCAGCAGTTGAGCATTTTCTCTAAGTTTTATTGTGGTCCTTATCAAATCTGACAGGAACAAAGAAGTCCTGGAAGTGTGGTAAAACTACTGCATGCCAACGTTCTGATTCTTTCTGGGCAGTATATTTAGGAGTGATTAACGAAAAACCTCATCAACTTTGACTTTTAAACTTATTCTTTAATGGAACAAGAAGAAGAAAAATCATCTGTCCTTGAGGAAAGATTTGTTGAATGTCAACTGTGGTGGTGACATCTGCAGTAAGTATCCCTGGGATCTCTGTCTGGCCCCCACTTGGTTGCCTGACCAGTCCCTGTGATCTCCATCAAAAGAATTTAGATGAGACACACAGAGTACAGTGTAGAAGACAGGCAGAGTATATCACAGAGCAAAGTGGGATACCCTCAAAGGATGAGAGAGAGCGAGGCAGTGGCCAGGAGTCCACTGCAAAGCAGAACATATTCACGAGGTAACAGTGACCAGAGAGACTATTCTGTCCATATACTTTTGGACACACAAATTATTTCTACTTTTAGACATGCACATTACTTCTAAGTGTCGGGGACAGACAGATTTCCTGAAGGGTGTTTGCTCTCCTGGTGATTGGTAGGCCTGTTAGGACTAGCTCCTCCACGAGGGGACAATGACCTTTCTTATTATCAGAAATCTCCCTGTTATATAGTATTCCCACACAGGCTAGGGCTATGAGAAGCAGGCTTAGAGAGTTACCAGTCCTTGGCCTTCTGGACAGCTCAGGATGCTATGCTTCCTCCCAGGGCCAAAGACGTGACTTGGGTCTGGTACCTCTGTCCAGTAATTAGAGTCTTACTGTTTCAGGTCTTAGTTCTGTAAGCTGCTAATTGAGAGAGGAGCCCTAGTGTCCTCTAATCCTGCTAACATCTAACTAGCTACCTAACATTAAGTGCTGGAAACTTAAAAACATTAATGTCTCAACCTCTGCCTTCAGGAAGCCTCTGTTGCCTTAATGAAACTATGTAAAAATGTAATTAGCATAGCAGATACTTCTTATAGCACTTACAGTATTTCAGGCTCTAGCTTGAGAGCTTTATATATAAACTCTATTCTGTTTTATAATAATCCTGGGAAATAGATGCTATATTATCCCATTTCACTGAGGTGGAAAAGAAGACATGGGGAGATTGTCAGCTTACACAAATCCATCCAGTGAGTAACAAAACCCAAGCTCAACCCCAAATGTTCTACCTCCACGGCACTCCATTCTATTGTGAACAGCAAGTTCAAAAAAATAACAGTATTGTCATGGCATAGGAACCCAGTAAAGAAATATCTTAGTTGCACTCATTAAAGAAGGATGGAGAAATTCTTTTAATAATAACAGAAGTGATATGCATCACATGTATATCCTAAGACTATGCAGATCCATATCTGGGTTGTTTATTGTGTGCTAAATGCATGTACTGACCCAATTCAACCTCGCAGAACTCCATGAGCACAGCTCAGGAATTACCTTCATTTTTTTCCTTTTTCTGAATCCTTTTTTTTTTAACATTCCCCTTCCTCCTCTCCTCCTAGTCCTTCCTCCCACTCCCTCTCTGTTCCCACCCCCTCAATCCAGTCTTCCTCCATTTCATTCATGTGGGTCTCGTGTCGCCCAAGATGGCCTCAAGCTCACTTTGTAGCTAAGGATGACCTAATCTTTCTGGCTCTGCTTCCTCAGTGCTAGAATGTGCCACCATTCATGATCCCTGGCTTTCAGTTAAGGAAGATGAGCTGTTGGTAATTTACACAAATGTATACAACCAACTTAGGAAGTGGCTAAAGCCTCTGAGCTTGTTCTCAACACTAAGTAGAGTCACCTAGAGGACTAAGACAATGCTGGGGAGTAGAGGCAAAGACTCCCTGCACAAGGTATGTAGGAAGGCTGAAGGAGCAGGAGCCACACAGAAATGCAAGTGTTACCATCAGATAAGGGGCAAGGGGCCAAACACCAAGTAAGAGTCCAGCAAAGCAGACACTAGAGGAACCAGTTAATCTCACTTGGAATTTTACCTCTGGAGGACTGGTAGGTAGCAGATGGATATGGGCAGGCTTTCATTTTAAATTTAAACTAAACCTAGCTTGGCCATCACGCTGTGAGGGAATGTTGTGAGGGAGAAGGCAGGAGGAGAGAATAAAAGCAGAAAATAATTAGAAAAGAAGTGGACTTCATACAACACTTCCTTCTCTTTCTGGTTGTTTGCTTAAGTCACAGTACCACCCATCTGTACCAGTCTCTTCACACCACCCATCTGTACCAGTCTCTTCACACCACCCATCTGTACCAGTCTCTTCACACCACCCATCTGTACCAGTCTCTTCACACCACCCATCTGTACCAGTCTCTTCACACCACCCATCTGTGCCAGTCTCTTCACACCACCCATCTGTGTCAGTCTCTTCACACCACCCATCTGTGTCAGTCTCTTCACACCACCCATCTGTGTCAGTCTCTCCACACCACCCATCTGTACCAGTCTCTCCACACCACCCATCTGTGCCAGTCTCTCCACACCACCCATCTGTACCAGTCTCTCCACACCACCCATCTATGCCAGTCTCTTCACACCACCCATCTGTGTCAGTCTCTTCACACCACCCATCTGTGTCAGTCCCTTCACACCACCCATCTGTGTCAGTCTCTTCACACCACCCATCTGTGTCAGTCTCTTCACACCACCCATCTGTGTCAGTCTCTTCACACCACCCATCTGTGCCAGTCTCTTCACACCACCCATCTGTGTCAGTCTCTTCACACCACCCATCTGTGTCAGTCTCTTCACACCACCCATCTGTGTCAGTCTCTTCACACCACCCATCTGTGTCAGTCTCTTCACACCACCCATCTCTGGCCAGTCTCTCCATCTGCATATCTGTACCACCAGAGAACTCAGTCTGTTGAGTGTTGGTCACACTGTCTGTGGTGGGATCTTTTCAAATTCCTTATCTCAGAAACTGGCCTCCCATAGGTTCTGGGGCTTCTTCTTCTTCTTCTTCTTCTTCTTCTTCTTCTTCTTCTTCTTCTTCTTCTTCTTCTTCTTCTTCTTCTTCTTCTTCTTCGTTGTTGTAGTTGTTGTTGTTGCTGTAAAGGGCATCAAATAACGAGTTCCTACTTTGTCCTGACTTGGACCAGGTGGCTTGTGTCTATAATGACAAACCAACTTTGCATTTAAAGAATTTTGACTAACTCTTCTTTATGTTTTTTGCTATGTTTAGTGTTAATTTATAATTACAACACAGTAGTTTATGTCTGTAGTGAGGGACGTTAACTAATGGTTAAAACGCCGTCAGTAAACAACAACAAAGCTTTGAAGTGATGAGGATGATGGGGAAAATTGTGGCTGAGGCAAACAAGTTCCTTTTTATGACATAATGAGAATCCAGAGGAAACAAGATCAAGAGAAAAATAAAGAACAGAGGCTCTGTCCAGCATCCTCCTTCCTCACTACCCACATTAGAGCCTTCTGTCATGATCATTGTGTGTCCACCTTCAGGCATTCAATGGGCATACCTAATAAGGGCATGCTTTCCCAGCAAGCTTCTGGTCCAGACTTCTTTGTGTGGTGCTGGGACTGAGGCCTCCCACATGTTAGGCAAGTACTCCACTAAGCTACAGCATAGGCCCCATCCTCTAGACCTCAGTCCATTTCATCATCCAGAACTGGTTTCAAGGGGGTAGAGAAGTGACTGCATTCATCTACATTGTTTGGAAATAGATTTCATTGCCAAGAGGGAGAAGTGGGGGGAATAGATATAAAGTAAAACTTCCACAGGGTGTGACAGCATGAAAGACACAGTATTTGAAGAATGAATGACAAGATAAGACCATAGGAAGATTCATTATAGAAGCATGCAGACAAATACCAAAGACAGTGCCGTAGCCTCATTTCCAATAATAGATTGGCATGAACACACCCACTGCACTTGACAATCAGTACAACACTAGTAAAACTTGAATAAAAATGGTACCACACATTGAAGAAAGAATGAAAGCACTTTAATATATCCAAAAGTGTACACACTAAAATAAATGGCATAGACATATATGGCCCAAAGTTGTATAAAGAGCTTAAGGAAATACTGTATCTTAGGAGGCTTGGTGAAGATAAATCCATAATGCAGCTACAGGAAATGTGAAGAGATGCTTCCTGTGTTATTCCATGTAAGTGTATGTAGATGGCTACTGTAACAGGTCTGATAGGAGAAAATGAAAGCTTTCAGCCTCCTCTCCCATTAGTATTAATCTTTATTACAATGGCAGAGAATTGCATGTTCTGTTCCTATATTCTCTTCTTCTTGCCTCCGGATTAAAATAATCACATTAACAGCTAATTCCAAGGCAGGTGGTGAACAGAATAGTTAGGTGGGTTTTATCAATTTAATACTCTGTTTTAACTAGTTCTTATCATGTCTATTCTTAGCAGTTACTTGAAGATTTTATCAAATGCTGAAGGAAAAGAGATATCATCCTTAATTCCTGAAAGCATGCAGGGGACAAAAGAAATTGTTTTGGAGTTCTTTGATGTCTCTTTTAGGAGATGAGCTACATTTTCACTTAGAGGAAATATACAGAAATATTATATTGATTTTCTTAAAGTTATGATGCATAAAGTGACCTAATTTTCAGCAGGGTCTCTACTATGCTAAACAGTTATTCAAAGTCTAATTTATCACTCCAAGTATATTGTGAGCCAGAAAATCTTAAGAGAATTTTGTGTTGGAGATAACAGTAAGTTTTCTCTTTTAGGTTTTACCTCAATGCAAGAACCCATCCAGCTCCTCTAATTCTAAGTCCGTTAAAGATCTCCTAACTGTGAAACATTGTTTTAATTACCTTTGTGGTAACTAAAATGGAAACATAGCAACTAATTATTTACAGAGATGCCTATAATTTATACAGTCTATTGGGTTTAGGTTCCTAGTTAGAGTGATCTTTCCGTCCAAAAAAAATGCTTTGTCACATTTAGAGGAAGGTATGTTGAAATCTACACTCCCTACAATATCATATTAATCTGAATTTAGTAATCTCTTGGGTAAAACTAAATCCATTTATGACAGAACAAAACTTCTTTTTAAAAAATACCTTAAATTCAACTCTGTAGAACTGTATTCTATCTATGTATAAATATTCCTTTTAGGGGTTATGAACACCAGTTCATATCCCAGTAAGGGATAAACTCAGGGAAGATGGACATACCCACTGATTTCCAGATCTCAAGAGGTTCTAGACCCTACAGTCTATGGTCTTCCCAGATAATGAACTAAGTGGAAGAAATAGTGCAATCAAATTGAAGGATGGATTTCAGCATAGTTAGGAAAAAATTGCAACCATTAGGCATTTCCAACTTAAACAGGAATTAGTGAATTCTTTTTATTAGAAGGGCACAAACACTTGGAAATGAACAATGTTGCCATAATCCAAGGACATCTATTTGCTTACAGAGCCCCCAAATTCACATCCTTATTGTCTTAAATGACCTCCCACTGGCTCAGCTCCATGAAATCATTCCTATGCCTTCAATGAGTAAGAAGATGAAGGCTGTTCAGGGACATAAATGACAGGGCTAAAAAGAAAATGAATTGTAAGAATGGAGAGGCACCTTGATGACTGGCTAGACTCTCTATACACAACAGCAACAAAACAGTGAGATAGAAATCCAAGGTTTGAAAATTGCATGACCCAGGGAAGATGGAGCTCTTACAGATGAGAGATTTGGGACAGGGAATCACTTGATGGTACAAGACAAGAATAAATCAGTCGACTGGATGATGGCAGGAAGACCCAATCAAAATGTGTGTAAATTTTATTGCTGCAACAAGGCTGCAAACTTATTGAAAATCCTGGTTGTTGTCCTACCTTTCATTCTGACCTCCACTAATGCCAACTTTTCACAGAGCAGAATTCAAACCACAATTGAGTTGAATCAATCATGTTTTATATCATGTGTTGGTTTCTCTTGACATATACCTAGCCAGATTCTCAGTATATAAATTGTCCTGCTGGCTTGAGAAAGGCACTGGAAACCTACATTGGCTTTCTCCAGTCACTAGGATACCATTCTGAAAATTGCAGTTTCCATGGCTGAAATGAGTTAATTTCTTGCCAAATAGAAAGAAATGTGCTCCCTTTATGCCAACAGATTAACTTAAATGCTTATGGCAAAAGCCACTGAGCCCATTCAATCAGGATTATATTTGACCAACATTGCAATTTCATCAGAGGGTGGTGTAAACAAAATTACAAGCAAGAGTCCTATTCGATGTAACTGGAGATATGCACATAGATGAGACTCAGATCATTGCAGAAAAAGTTTCAGCATATAAAGCTTAAGTTGAGTATATAAAAGCTGGTGCTTCAGATTTTAGGAAGATAATTATTATCATTGGAAATGCTTAACAATATACAAATATTATATAAATTCTTTAAGTCAAAATTAATTTTAATATATGCAATAGTCAGCATGTAAGAAGTGCTTGGGGTTTGATGTCATATATTTATCTGGCCCACAAATCCTTATGCACAACATGAAGTTTACTGTTTAGTGGAGGGGATTCAGAAAAAAAATCCCATAAATAGATAAATGTGTATGTTGACAAATTGTAAAAGCATTAGAAGTAAAAGTCAACTTGGCTCCTTGCTTGGGAACTGGGATAGAATGTATCAGAGCATAGTCCTAGACTATCAAGTACATCATCATTCATGCTAACACACAACTCAGTGTCAGACATTTAATAAATGAGTTTTGGACTGCAATTTGTAAAGTGTGCAGAAATTATCCATATAAATTCTAGAGCAAGGAATGAGTATCACCGAAGTACCACACCAGCCAAAGGAACATGTGGAAGATTCCAAGGTGAAAAGAAAATGGTGTGTTTGAAAACTTTTAGGATATCAAAGTAGTTAGCCAGGGGAAGCAAGGGACAAAGCATGAAGAGATGGGGAAGATCATGCATGGTTTTATAGCTCACCTTAAAGATTCTGGTCATTATCTCGAGAACAATGGGAAATGCTTGAATGTTTTTTAGGGAATAAAGAACCATTATCAGATTTGCTTGCATAAAAGCACTACTCTAGTTGCAGAGTGGAAAATATGTGCATTGGAGGGTAACTAAATGAATGCAGTTAGAGAGCTATTGCGAGCAGGAGATGAGGGTAGCTGAGACAAGGGTAATGCTATGGGAATAGAGAGAAGTAAATGAATTTGGAAACTAATAAGCAAACTTGCATTGGTAGGAAGGAGCCAACACCATTGTCAGCAATTACCATCAACACAAATAAGGTAACTTCTGAGGAGCTTAGTTCTAGTTTTCAGAGACTACAATCATATACAAACAACAGCAAAATAGATATTTACAAGAATAAGATAGAATAGAAATAATGTGTCCAAGAATAACAGATAGTTGAGCTACTCTTTTAGAGAGATGTGAAGTTTCTATTAGGAAGCAATGCTTGAAAGAAGAGATAAACAAGAATGAATCTCTCTCTCTATGCAGTATTTCATCAAGAATAAATCACTGCAGTGGATGATGCAGGTAACCCCAAACAAAAACCTGTATAAATATTACTGTTCCAACAAAACTACAGTCTTATGGAAAATCCTTGCTGTTACCATACCTTTTCATCTGACTTCTATTAATGCCACCTTTTCAGAGGAGAATTCAAAGCATTCTTCCTGCATTGAGTCAATAATGTTCTGTGTCATGCCATTGTGTGTGTTGAATACACACACTCTATTGAAAATTGGAAAGAGGAACTCTTCCTCGGGGGACACAAAGAAATGCCTACTCACCCCATATAGGGAACCAATGAGAAACCAAAATCATCATTCTACCCAAGTTCAACCTGGTGAACCAATAACTTCATTGGACTTGCTATAGGAGCATGGGTAAGAGGTTATTCACAGGAGCTTCCATGACCCCCAAACAGCTGCATCATAAATGTCTGATTCCACCATGGAGGGTGATTCTGCAGAGATGCACAGATGGAGTGTGCCCTAACCTTCCACACTCTAGTACCATCTAAGACCGTAAGATCAAGTACAGCAAGATAATCATTCAACTGGAAGAGGGGTGAAGGAGGGAGTGGCTATCAGGTCTCAGATGAAAGTCTGATGACCTACCCCACTAACTTGTATAAGGAAACATCAGAGTAGTCAAGCTACCCTAATTAAGACAGTAACATGGCTCTTGCGTTCTGCCTCAGACACAGAGAAGACACACTAGGCAGAAGGACCAACAATTGCTGAGGTCACATAACAACGGCTGTCCTGGCTTATTCAAAGAATGGCAAGCAGGACAGTGTAGCTCAAGTAGAGCCCAGGATTAGGCTGAGTGAGGGGTAGGCAAAGGTATGCTTATTGCAATAAGAAAACTTAGAAGCACCAAGTTTGGGACAGAAGGCCATGGGTACAGTTTTAGACATGTTGAGTTCCAGTCATATTTAAAACATCTAAAATGAAACTTTTTAACTAAGCACAATATGGATGTACAAAATTGGAGCTAAGCGAAACCTAGGACAAAAATACCAGCTTCAGAGTCCATATTATACAGCTGGTTACTTAAACTATGGATGTGGATGGGATAACCCTAGAAGGATACACAGAAACTAGAGGAACAAAGGCTAGAGTGTCATAGAATTCCAGTCCTCAGTGGCCACATAGAGGGAAAGGAGCCTGCAAAGGACAGTGTAGTCCGGAAGCTAAGTGTTTCAGAAGTGCGCAATGGGAGCATTTCAAGGAGAGTGGTCAACAGAGTCAGTGGACCGCGTGGGAAAGCACACAGAAAGGGATGTACTGATAAGAACTGGGAAACCAGTGAAGGTGCTCTTAAACACAATCAGTTCTGCTAAAGATAAAGAAAAGGCCCGATTAGAGGTGATGGAGAAACAAAGAAATACAAAAACCGATGGAACGTTACTGCTTGGGACCAGTTTTCTGAGGATTTCCAAACTGAGGGTTAAGTTTTTTAAAAAGGAAATATTAGATGAGAAATTGATTCTGAGATGAAGTTTTGGGGGTTGATTTAATTGGTTTTCTGTTTTCGTTCTGTTTTTTTCCTCAATGTTAAGTTCTTTTTATTATGATGCTACTTAAACATATGCAAATGTAAAGCCCTACAAATCTTTAGGCTTACAGTTGTTAGAGAATTATAGAAATAAATTTGCCAATCAAATATAAAGTGAACTACAAAACCAATGCAATTAGGACTGGTAACACTGGTTAGGGAGAAGAGGAGGGAGTCTTCCTGAAGCCCCATTGGCTCCTCACAGTATGGAAGGCCCTTGGCTCTGATTATTCTGTTGGTTAGAAGGCTTAGACCTAGTAGGGCCCAGATGGAGAAGACAAAATTTAAGTCTGGACATTGAGAAGAAGTGTCAAAATATAAAGCTAGAGAAATCAAATGAGAAGGTCTCACTGATATCCAATTGGGCACACTTTCACTCTGACTACTAAATGATATTGTCACAATTTCTCACACCAATAATATACAAAATTGAGCAGTCAATATTTAAATATTTAAATATTTAAATATCAATATTTGTCTGCATCAAAATGAATGCAACTTTAAATAAAATACATTAAATCAATGTGATATGTTAAATTAGACCCTGAAGAAAAACAATATAATCATATGTGCTCATATTGGGTTTTTATTTCATTTTTGACAATTGACTATTATAGAATAAAACATAGGAGAAAAAAAACATAGAACTCTAAATGCATTTCAACCAGAAGTTTTCACCAAAGACATAGTTGATAAAAAAAAAGTAATGGGTTCACAAATTAGTTTATCTTCATAATGATTTTATGTTTAGTATTGTGATCATAATATAATCTCAAAGATAAAAGAAATAATTAAAAAATGAACATAGATAATGAAGAAGAAAAATCTCATCCAGTTGTCTGTCAATATTAAATGTACTAAAAAATGTTGATGTTCAAATACCTAAAATATAGTATTCAGATATCTAAATCCTTGATTTTTTTAAGATTTATCTTTCATTTTTAATTCCACGTATGTCTGTGCATGTGTATATGCACACTAGTGCAGGTGTCCCTGGTGTCCAGACTGTAAGACTAGAGCTAGAGTTGCCGACAGTTGTTACCAGCTAGGACACGTGTGGGTGGTAAATATGATCTCTGTAAGGGCAGTACTTTATCTGAAACACTGAGCTATTGCTCCAGCCCCTCTAAATCTGAGCTTGGAGGAAGGAAAGAAGGAGAGGAGAAGGAAAAGAAGAAGGAGGAGGAGGACAAGGGGGAGGAGGAGGAGGGAAGGAGGAGGAAAAGAAAGAGAAGAAGGAAAAGGAGGAGGAGGAGGAGGAGGAGGAGGAGGAGGAGGAGGAGGAGAAGAAGTTCCATTATGTTACTCCCATACACCAACAATATCACTTAATATTATCACACTATTTTTTTTTATTTTCTCTCTTGCAAAGACAAGAGTAAAATTACATACACTACAAATTATTTTTAAACTGACAAGAAATTTGAATTTTATACTAAATACAATAAAAATCTTCTGTTTGACCAGCAAACAGTTGTCACCTGATAAGATGTGAGGTTAAATGGACAATTAAACATTAACTCAAGTCCCAGTCATTCACTCTATGGTGACCTTTACATACCAGACAAGGTTTTAAAGATGAATCATGGACCCAATGTCTGAAATAGCATTGCAGGTCATGAAATACAAGCCAGTGGTTAACATTCAGCTTTCTCTACCCACAAAAAACATGTTGTAAATGTCCTTGAGGATATTGTCTAAGATAGTATGACTCTGTCGAGTTAGAACACAAGAAGAAATATGGTGCCTTGAAAATAAAGACATAAGAACGACAGTGGAAGTTCAAAGAGCAGACACATGACTCAAAGACAATAGAAAGCATGCCAAGGACTCTTGTCTAAGATGCTCAAGGATTACATGCATCACCGCATGCGCGTGCGCGTGCACGTAGGTTTGCTAAAGAAAGTGAGACCTGATTGATGTAGAGTGTTTCCTGTACTGTTCCTACTGATTAGACTAATGCGGAGTGCTGGAGATACAGCTGGATAATTAACCAAAGACAGACTAGCAGCTAGTAGTAAAGAATTATCCTTTGGGGAGGGGCGGGGGACAGCCAAAAATAGTGACTTATTCATAGAAGGGGATAAACTCTGGATTTGCCAGGGGAAAAAAAAAAAGATGACTGAGTAGTTCTGTCCACTGTGACCTTGGGAGGGTAAGACTTGGTACTGGGATCAGAAGAAATCTGATCTGATGCCAAAAAGTATATGGAGGATTCTCCCTTTCGGGTTAAATAAGCCATACTTCCTAAAATGTAACTGAGATCAATTTAAACATGAAAAAGACTTAAAGGGGTTAGACATAGAAATGGCATCTACATAATTTTTAAAAACTGTGTGGAAACTAACAGGGAGAAACTTAGCTGAGTCCCTGTAATGCTCACACACACACACACACACACAAAGATATTCTTCAGCTGATTGGATGTGCTCTTCCACGTCTGAACACAAGCATACACATCACGGTTGATAGAGAACTTCTACTTAACATTACATGCACAGTGAGCATTTGACCGGCTTCAGAGTATGTTATGAGTATTTCTGAAGGATTGAGCTGCTTCTCACACTGTCAACATGAAGTCATTCAAATGCTCTTCTGTGGCAATGAACCCTGGCAAAAGTTAGGCGCAAAACAATAAGCCGACCACACTGATATTTCTCCACATACCTTCTGTTAATCATTATTCACCACTTATATTTTCTTTTCTTATAACCCACCAGTCCAAAAGGTTAAAAAAAAAAGGAAAAAATGCAAACACACCTACTGACACTGGTGATTAATGATACGCTCAGATACGCATGAGGCGAGAGAGCAAATGATTAACCACTTCGTCATTGCCCTGCTCGTTTCCAGAGCCGTGTCAGTGTGAAGGATGTTCTGAAAACAAACAGTCTCGCATCATCTGTTGGTCTCAGGCAAGCAATGGTCCTTCCAATGCTGTGGTCTTAAGTATCGATTTGTAAAAGGTATCAGGTCTGACAAGAGGCCTCAGAGGCTTCGTGACCATGAGCCTAATTCCCAGAGTGACCTGAATCAGGGAAATGCCTCAACTCTGGATAATCTCTGAGTGACAAGTCACTTCTAAAAGGCCTGTGCAGGGTGCCTGACCTCAGACTATGATTCTTGTTTATAATCTAAGTAATGCTGACATGACAGCTTCTGATGTGGAAGTACAAGCAAAGGAAAACGGGGCATATTTAATGTAGACAAAGTTCTAGAGGAAAAAGAAAAGCCATTTCACACGCATTGACAATCAATTTTTCTTTAAATTTGCCAAAGGTACCAACCCTAGGCATGTTCTCCACAACTGTTCAGTCTTCACCCAAAACTTTCAGCTGTTTATTTCCATTGAGTCAGATTCCAACCTAGTCTTAGGAAAATACAACAGATTAAAAAATGAAGTGGCTACCTAGATCAAGGTACTGAACTTTTTAGTTAAGATATGACTTGGTATCTACAAAATCTTCTCCCCTATTATGTTACATATAATATTTTGCTTTCTCCTCCCCAAATAGATTCCATACCTATCTAAAGTAAAGTCCTTTAATGTACATGTATGCTATCCTGATGGGCTGCCATCTTTCTGTAAGATTAGAGACCTCTATAGTACTTCTTCCAAAATACTTCTGATGTACTTGGAATTAACAGCAATTGCTTCAGACTCTAGGCAGAGTAAAGAGGTAGAAGAATAATTTTATTTCTGTTTTTATTGCTTCCTAGGAGCTCTGGGAGAAGAAAGTTGATACTGAAATATAATTTATTAATAATAATTTGTTTCAAAACTTTCCCAGTGAAAGGGGGAGAGGGAAGGATCTGTGAAAAGCTTTAGAATTCCCCGAGAAGGTGGCTTGCTCGTGGTGTTAAATATTGACAAGAGAAAAAGGAAAGCTATTAGCACTGCTTTTATGAGTACAGGGCCACATCCTCACAGCCAGGCTTAACAGCATCCTCAGAGTAGACCAGGAATTTTCCACATTGCAAGTTCTCTAGACAAAATTTCTGTCTCACTTCCCAGCAATGGCAGATTCCCCAGGCCGTTAGTCCCATGCCTGACTCATGCATCCTGGTCAGCCTTACTCATAAGCATCTTTTCAAATAAGAGGCAAGCTGGTACATGGATGCTGTACAAATTGTAATTGGAACCCCAGAAACTCATTTATTTCAAGAAGTTATGCAGGGACCAGGAAATACTTTTTTTCCCCTATCAGCACTCAGACTTCTGTTGCTATCTGGTATGTAGATAAAGAATATGAAGAGGCTCTCAGGAGGAATGGCCAAACACAGACAACATTTTCTGCAAGAAAGATCGAAGGGGATCTTGGTCATGTGGTTAAAATCCGAAACCATCAGGAATTTGCTAAAACGTAAGGATAGAAATTGCTTTTGTTTCTGGAAGAGGGAAAGGGCATCATTGATTAATTTGTCTGAACTACATAGTTTGTAGGTAGAGCCATGCATCTGCCTTGGCTGTACCTCAGTTTAGCCAGGAAATTTTAAAAGTTGCCAACACTAGCCAGGTGTGGTGGCAGACAGAGGCCTGTCATCCCAGCCCTGAGGAGGTAGATCAGGAATTCAGGGTACGTAGCAGGGTTCACCCCAGGGACATAGCGGGCTTGAGGCCAGCCTAGGTTATGCAAGATCGAATCTCAAGAAATAGAAAACTGCCAGCATTTGAAGTTCATACCAAAGATTCCTGCCATGAGTTGGTGCTGGCCAGAGGTATCAACCAACCACGGATTTTACTTTCCATTTAATGTTTGGATGTGGTCTTGCTGTGTAGACCTGGGCTTGGGATGCACTATAGAGATCAGGCCCTCCTGCCTCAGCCTCCCAAGAGCTCTCATACATGCCTTTAAAAATTCTCCAGATGTTCCAGACGTTCCCGCTGTGTGATCTGGATGGCAAACCAATGAACTAGGGGACAGTGACATGACGGTTCAGATTTTCAGAGAATTGGACAAACATCTGAAGGCCAGTTTTTCACAGACCCCAGACCCAGAGCAGAAGCAGAATTGTATGGAGAGCGCTTTGGAAGCACAAAAGACAGCCCGTTTTCTTTACTTTCACACAAGCCCCTTGTGGTATTCTGACAAAGCTGTCTCTCCTGAAGAAACTGTGGTCAAGCTCCTGTGAGTCTTTCTGTCTCAAGTCTTGGCTTTGGTCTCCACACTTGATGAGTCTACAACACACAATTGTAGAAAGAAACCTACTAAGTCAGCTAAAGGGAATCCCCAAACTTTCTTATCTCATTTCTTTCATTCACTAAATTCCTAACCCAATCATCTTAAGCCAGATATTAGGTCATTCTGCCTGCCTTCAGCAGGAATCCTATTTGGTTGGTATAGTAAGAATTTCTCTCCATTCAATATCCACTTCTTACTGATTTTCCAACCCCTAATCACTCCCTTCCCCCCAGCTTCCATGGTTAAAGTTTCCACTTGATATTATCTTTCGAGTTAAACTCAGGCGCTATCTCTCTCTCTCTCTCTCTCTCTCTCTCTCTCTCTCTCTCTCTCTCTCTCTCTCTTCTCTCTCTCTCTCTCTCTCTCTCTCTCTCACTCACTCACTTTCTCTCTCTCCTCTCTCTCTCTCCCTGCTTCAATGGTCTTGCTTCCTACTGTGAAAGTCCTGAATAAAGGATTTCTTAGCAATATAGCAAGAGTCAGGCTAGCCCTTGCTTTAGCACATGACATTCTGAGACAGTGATACTTGCAGCCTTCTGCTTCCTGGTTCCCCATCAGGAACCACTTTTATTTGCCACCTGGGTGTCACCACTTTAAAATGTGCTATCACTCAAGTATTATGAACTTGGGCACCATCAAGGTCCTACGGGAAGAGCAGAGTAGAAAGTGATATATATAAGGAACAGATATGCGATTTTTCCCCCAAAAGATAAGATGAATAAATGTGTCTCAGCAGTAAATATTGAAGGAATAATATCCCTTTGGGATAACAAATGCAGAACTATAAAAATGGATAAAGGGTTGATTGATGGTTTGGGTAGTAACTAGGTGTGGGGAAGGAAGAGGCAACAAGACAGGATTTTTAAAAAAATACAAGCCAGCATTTTTAAGAGACTCATTTTAGAAAGGGAAATAATGTTAAAGCTCAGCTCAAATCTGAAATGGGTCCACAGAGAGGAGGCCAGGTGACAGATTCCTCAATCAAGACCTGCAGGTACTAATGGGATTAATGAGATTATAGTACCTTACTTTAACATCTTCACAGTTGACCTTGGAATTTAAGATGCAGCCAGGTTACTTCTGGTAAATACGTTCACCTGTGCAACAGACATTAGCTAGTATGTCATTCCCAAGTGTAATATGTACATAGAATACAAAGAAAGCTCTGTGTAATGATTTTCATGTAAAATTCTGTGAAACAGTGTCAACACTCACGGTGCACTTAAAACTTCGAAAACATGACATTTTATCATATGAAATTAATAGGCCTAAAAAGCAGAAGATTTAACCCAAATAACCTAAGCCTGTCTTTATTTAGTTTGTTGGCAAGTTTGTGGAGAATTCTGATTTTAGATTTACTTTATAGTTGCAAAAATAAGGGGAGGTTGAAGGGAATAGAGGAAGTAATGGTAAATGGACTTTCCCAAGGTGTTAGAGAGGATGGCTATCTGAGTTAAAGTTATAATTTATGGCCTCTTAATTGCTCAACTAATTACTATGCCTGCTGTTAAAAGCACTCAGTTATACGTTCTGAATACCAAAGTTGATGCCCATTTCCTCTGATATCGAGAGAATTGCATCCACTGGAAAGCTTTCTCTACTTTTGATGGGTATTTAGAATTTAATTTTGCATCGATTACAAGCGGTTTTCAGAGAAATGCTACCCACAGTGTGTAGGACAACTTGCTTGCACAGAAATAATGGATATCGTGGTTTATTCTTTGTAGACATCACTATCCGCTCTCAAATTCACTCTCGGATATGTTAAAAATATAAGATATCCCTGCACTGACAATGTAACCCAGGAGTTTGGAAAAACAAGCAGGGTTACTACTTACATGATATAAAATAAATGGGTAGAGGGCTAGGGAGATTGCTCAGTGGTTCAAGCACTTACTATACAGGCTTGAAGACCAGAGTTTGGAACCCCAGAATGCATGAAAATGCTGAGTGGACATGACAACCTGCCTGTGATTGTAGCACTTGGATGGCCTGTGAGAGTAGACCCCTAGAACAAGCTAGGTAACCAGGCCAGCTGTATCAGTGAGCTCTGGACTCACGTGAGAAACTTTGTCTCAATGAATAAACTGGAGAGCAACTGAGAAAAGTTATCAGCATCAGTCTTTGCCTAAACACGCGCACACACACACACACACACACACACACACACACACACACACACACGCACACTTGCACACATGCATGCATGCATGCATGCATGCATACACACACAGTAATGCATACACACACATGGAGATAGACAAGAGAAAAAAATAGATAAAGCTACATTTTATGAAATGTGTTCTGTACAAGTTTAAACTTTTAAAAGCATTATAACAAAACTCCACTTGTTTCAATAAGCGGGAGTGGATGCTCTCCTTATTCAGAGCTGGACTGAAGGACAGTGAACGGAAATAACCAAGAAGGCATCATCAACTGATCCAATCACTAGCCTCAGAAGAGTATGTGGGAAGAACTGTGGTGCGGCCTTCTTCATTTACATGTTGAACTCCTAACCCCAAGTTATCTCCAAATGTTGCTGAATTTGGAGGGAGACAAATTTGACAAAGTCTGCAAAGAGATCATGAAGGTAGAATTAGGCTTCTAGGGTGGACTCTACTGCTGCACCTTTCTTACAACAGATTAAGACAGACACAGAGGAAAAGCCCCTGAGAGGATGATTACAAGAAAAAGAACGAGGCCCTAGAAAAAGCTGACCCTGACACTTTAGCCTCGAACATCTACCCCTCAGAACTATGGTAAAATAAATTTCATTTGTTTAACCTGGGAAAAGTGGGATTTTGTTACAGCAGCCCTAGCGAACAGCTACAGGAGCCATTTTAAATATTCTCAACAGGAAAGTAGGAGGCTGAAATCTTCCTACCCCCTTCCCTAGTTAAACTTCTCTAAGTTGAAAGTGATGAATAACCATAATACAGGAGAGGTGCATCCTACTGTCTAAATCACGGCCGGTCATATTATGATCATTATTTTCCTGCTTTCGATGTAATTTGATGCATGGAATTAAAATTCTCTAAGAACTATTAGGTAAATATTTTGAGTAAAATTTTAAAGCTCAGGAAAGGAAATGAATAGAGACAAAAAGTCCTGTCAAAGAAAAGGTCTGTTTCAAAGAAAAAGTACAGAAACATATTTTCTGTGTTCAGCCACAGACGGCAGGCTTCAGCTCTCATTTCTTCCCCTTTTGCTGTTTCTAAATCGACCCCAGGGATGGCGGAGTTTATTCATTTACGAGAGCCAGAGAACACTACAAAGAAGCAAAAGTGCCCCAGCGGTTGCCTTGGTTCACAATTTTCTCATTCACCTTGATTTTGGCTTTTAACTTTTATCTATAATCTTCCAAATTACGAGTTGGGAATTTGAGGTTAGGAAGGTCAGATTTAAGAAAGTACATCTTAGACTGATTCTTCTCTTTGAAGAGCCGCAGAACCCAAACTGTATGTCTCCTTTCTCATTACGCCCATCAATCCCAAATTAACTAACTTGGAAAAAGCAGAAGGGGATGTCTCCCACACAGCTGGTTACACATTGATAAATAAATCCAATTTTTTTTTTTTTTTTGCGTGCCAGACTGCGACCACTGGGGATCCTCCCAGAAAAAAAATATTAACCAACCCTTTCCATATTGAAACAAGGCAATGAATAAGAAGGGAAGGCTTCAACTCTAATCTGGAGCTGTAAAACAAACTGTATGAGGAGTGATAATTCAGCAGGAAGGAGATTCCTGACCCTTCGTAGACTGGCAGGTCTTTAAATTAAGACAACTCCTAAGAGGCAAGGAATGGTTCTTCCAGGTCAGGCAGCCTCATGATGTCTCTTTAAAATTAAAGTTGAGTGTTAGTCCACCGAGTTTTTGAGAAAAACAAAGCAAATATAAAAAAGGAAGAATTCTGAGTAATGTAGCAGAGCACCAGAAATTCAAGAGAAGCTCAGGTGTGAAGCTGCACTCTGTCTTAGACTATCAGTCACTGGACCTGAGTATTGTCAGCCTGGTTGACTTCCCACCAGTGGGGTAATTGTTCTCACCTCAGAGAGATTGTGGAGAGGTAATAAAACATGTAAAGCATTTGGTAACATGCCTGACATGGGGAAGGCACATTCAATTGTGTGTTCTATTTCTTCCCTTATGCCTTCATCATGAGTTTATTTATAGGATTGCTGAAGTCTTCAACAAAGCTGTATCAAAGAGTATCAAAGGCAGATTCTCGTCTGTACTTGCTGAAGTGTTCTGTAAACTGTGATGGAGGTCACAGTGACCTGATGAAGAGTTCCAACTGGCTTTTCCCCATTCACTCCCACAGCCATTCTTGTCTTTTTTTGTTTGCTATTTTAGCTGGCTGGAGTGGGAGCACTCAGCCCATCTGATGGCTAGGTGTGCTGCGTAGAAGGAAAAATTGCTAATGACAGAACTTGAAATATTTATATTCATTTCATAGAAATCATTCCTAGCAATCAAATAAATAGCAAAATGAGAAACCAGATGAAAACTATTTATAGATTGTCTTCGTGTGAGCTCCCAGAACAAAATGCTACAGACTAGGGAGCCTAAAGGTCAAAATCCCACATCTCTGCACAATAGAATGTCTAAGATCAAGATGCCAAGACTTTGTTTTCTGGTGAGCAAATTCCTCCAGGCTTACAAATGGGTATTTTGATACTGTGCCCCTTATGGCTCTTCCCTTTCGTTGTACATAGATCTTATAAGGCCACTAATTCCACACTGAGATCCCACCAGCCGCCCTTCCTCATCTCATCTAATCACCTAACGTAATCACCTCCTAAAGTTATCATCTCCACATGCCATCACATTAAAGGTTATGGCTCCATTAGATAATTGAAGGGGCATGCAATTTAATCTGTAACATAGTTTATAATATATATACATATATATTTCTTTTTCATATTTCAAATAAATAGAAGCCCCTCTCCTGAAAAATTCCAAGATGAGAGTCTCCTGTGTAAATTGCTATCCCCAGTATGGGACTGTATAGAAGGTAGGCACTCATAGTCTATCTCTAATGAAGTTTATACAAACTTCTGCAGGAATAAGCCTCACTAAAAGCACAACAGAACTCCTAAATTTTAGAAAATCTGTATTTTTCTTTAAATAAAGCCCTCCATGTAATCTCAAGGAACAAATCATGACATGTTGAAAATGCCATTTCCAAGACGCAAAGTAGGTTGGAAAAGGAGAAATACTAGTAAAAGCTACACAATCCCATCTAATTCCAGCAGTTTGAAGAAATAAGATTAAATTTTATGCTGGGCATAGGAACAAAGAAGAATTGCAAAGACAAAGACTGAAATGATGGAACTGGAAGACAAGAAGGTACAAATGAGAGCAGCAATGTGTAAAAGATGAGATGCGCAGAAACACAAGAGAGTGGAGATGGGGGATAATTGGGGGTACCTTGGAATTGAGAGTGGCAAGAAAGCTGTGGGAGACTTCAACTTTTAGTAGCATGGTCACTATTGTGAGAGAAGACAATGTTTTGAGAACAAGGCTGCAATCAACCCAGGAAGAAGCAGGGGCCTTAGGAAGAAGCCTGGGGTACTAACCCAAATATCAACAAGAATTCTTGACATTCCACCATCTCTTGGCAGTAGGGAGCCAGAACCACAACCCCAATAAAAACAGTGGGAGGGCTCATGGATCTTGTGGCTGTTGCTGTCTATGAAGTTGCCTTCTGAGGCTGGCTACAAAATTCTCAGGGTCTAGTGCAAAATGAAAACTTGCGATCCTGGGTAGGAGCAGGGATGCCGGTCTTTTTTCTTTGGCCTATGGCTCCAACCCAAAGGTGTAGCCCAATGGGCTGTAGTGTTGATGTTGAGACAGGTTTAGTATCCAGATATGAAATACAGAATGTACCATGACATTGCAAGCCTGGGGAGGAGATGGGCCATGCTATTCTCCTCTGAAACCACACATGCTACATTATTAAACCTTACCTCCCGTACGTCAACACTTTAGTTCCCTTCAGAGACAGAGGGCATGGATTACACAGAACGTAAACACCTCCCAGTGACACGGAGTGCAGCAGCAATTGAATTGTTGAATCTCCAAGGCTCAAAGCTCCCTATAAATGCTCTGTTTTCCCATTGGATTTCATTTATGAAATACAAGTTCAAAGCTAAAATTGTGAAGCACTAGACGACTACAACTCCATAGCACAAAACCACAAACTTGTGATGCTTTGAGCATGTGGCTCCAGGTGCAAATTAGAAAGCTGGCCCTGCATGGACTTCAGTGGGGTAAGGGCTAGATGCCCAGTGCAATCTATTTTGTTCCTAAATCATTCTATCCTAAAATAATTGCCTCCATCTCCAGCCCTCTTTGCCACCATCTATTCCCAATCACTGGTAAAGTCTTCTTACTGTCCACCTTGATCCCTCTCAATTGGATCAGGAAAAAGTTGAAGCATCTACAAAATTGTAAAAAGAAAAACTGTTAACAATTGGTTCCTGGGCTTTGTTTGACCTGATGGTAAAGACACAACAGAGTTCTCTCAACTGGATGTTTTTGTCACTGTTAACATTAGGGAAATACCTGCACTTACAAAGTAAGAAGAATTTCAAGCACTTCAGAATAAATGGATTTAAAAACAAAACAAAACAAAAAACAACTTCCCCTATCTGTGGAACCATTCAAGAGTTATCACAAGTAAGATTGTTTGCTTTTGTTTGTTTTGTCTGTGTCTACTGGTAGTTATGATATGGAGTCACATAAAATACACATAGCGTCTCCCGTCCTCTACCCACTTCCTAACTCTCGCTTCACATGCTCCACCATCCTGTTTGGCCATCTCTCTGTTTGAGGTGCTGATGCATGTTCACCTTATCTTTCATGCTCAGTACCTGCAGGTAACTTTTTCATACAGGGATCCTGTGTGATGTTCTGGGCTCACACACGCTCAAAATGTAAATACGTGAGGCTAATACGTGAGCAACAGCTTCAAGTGTCGTCAGGAATAACAAAAATTGGCTGTCATTTGGGTCTCCATTTTGTCATCACTTTGTCACGGTCTCTCATTTGGAGCTGCTAATATTATTCTCTTTCCTTTTATAAACGGTTAACTCCATGTCTCCAGAAGCTTTTAAGGCGTTTTCTTTTCTCTTGGAATATTCTCATTTTTTTCCATTACTTTCTCAGTGTTCCATTTACCTTCAAAGTGTCCTGAGGCCTGAGTTTGTTTCTATGCTATTTTCTTCTTCCTTTTTTGGAGGGGGGTTGGGGGCTTCTCACCATGTAGCCCAGACTGGTCTTGAACTCACCATGCAACCCAAGCTGGCCTCAAACTGGAGGTTCTTCTGCTTCAGTTTCCCAAGTGCTGGGATTTAGAGTCATGTGCCACCATGCCCAGCTAGTCCTTTCTTCTGCTAGAACTTCATCGGCATTTCTTAAATCTGCTTTTATATTTTTCGTCTCTCAGTTTTATTCTTCATTCCAAAAGATTTTGCCAACTTTATTTTCCATATAAGCATTTTTATTTTCTGCCATGCGTATGCCATTATTCATCCTATCCACTAAATTTTGTACTTTGGCATTTACATTATTTATGCAATGCTTGTCTTTAAAGTGAATCATACATTACCTCCATGTTTCCCACTGAGTGTTTGTTAACCTTTCTTGTAAGCTGTATCTTCTCTACTCTCTGGGTGCTCAGTGCTACCTCTCTTTCTCTGTGCACATTTGTTACAGATTTTTATCTTTGTTCAGGTTTTAATGCTTTGTTCTCTCTAAAAGCCCAGTGGTCCTGATGTTGGTGCATTTATGAATAAAGTTCTAGTTGATTAACTTAAGCAATTGATCTGGGCTTCCTCTGCATTTATGTAAGTCCCTCCCCACACCTCCCTAAATAGACAGCTTCTCTAAAATAAAGACTGACTGCCTGTTCTGTAGAAGGAATAGTGTGTGTTTGCAGACAAAGAGGGCAAGTGAGCTAGCAGGTGCAGAAGTTCGATACCTTTGTGAGCAATAACTCAAAACTCAGCAACCATTCTAGAGTCATATGGGTGTGTGCATGTATGCAAGTGTGTGTGTGTGGGGGGGGGTGACTGTTTCTTTTGAGGATGGTCCAAGTATTTTCTAGTTACCTACTATTCCCTGCTCTAAATTTCATTACAGGCATTCTGGGAAGTGTCACAACTGTAGAGAAAGCGGCCCCTGGGGCTTAGCAAACCCTTGAGTGGAAGTCTCTGAACTTGCAAGAGGAAGGTGTTTAGATACAGTTGCTAATTGATTAATCTTGACAGTCCTTGGCCAGGCCTATTATAGTTGCTCCTCTTCCCACTGGAGATTCCGGTTGGAGATTCTACGCGTTGGTCTGCAGAAATGTTACTTGGCTTTGGTCTCTGACTGTGATCCTCTCATCTTCTGATTTTTTTTCCTCCAATCCAACTCCATTTGCCTTCATGGTTTTTTTTAGTTTACTTTTATTTTATGTGCATTGGTGTTTTGGCCACATGCTTGCCTGTGTGAGGGTGTCAGATCCCCTGAAACTAAAGCTACAGACAGCTGTGAGCTGCCATATCGGTGCTAGGAATTAAACCTGGTTCCTCCTGGGAGAGCAGCCAGGGCCCTTAACCACTAAGCCATTTCTTTTTTCTTTATGTAATTCCTCAGAATGAAATTGTTGTCTTCTAAAGCAGTATGAACTTCATTATTTATGAAATATAATTTCTGTCATTGTAATTAGATCTTTGGCTGGTACGAGGACAGCTAAAAATGTCCAAGTTGTGATCTTAAACTTCCAACCTATTCATTAACATTGATTGACCTAACATCTGGGCTTAAAATAGTGGTCATTTAACATGTATGTATGGCAATTTTCTACGATGCCTGTAGAAGTAACCGTCTTGTTCAATAAGAAACACAGAACCAATGCAAAGAAGAAAGCCAAGAGGTCAGAGCAATAGCTAAGAGCTAAAAACCTTACCCTTCCTCTCGCGGTGGTCCTACCTCTCTGAAAGAGAGCTACTTCCTGTGTGTTTGCCTTTATAAAGACTTTCTGTTCTGCCTTCTCATTGGTTGTAAACCCAACCACATGACCGCCTCGTCACTGCCTGTCTGTACAGACCTCCAGGTCTTCTATGGTTGGTATTAAAATTAAAGGCATGTGTCTCCATGCTGGCTGTATCCTTGAACACACAGAGATCTACCTAGCTCTGCCTCCCAAGTGCTGGGATTAAAGGCATGCACCACCACCACCCAGCTTTTGCTATGGCTTGCTAATAGCTCTGACCCCCGGGCAACTTTATTTATTAGCATACAAATAAAATCACATTTCAGTACAAATAAAATCACATTTCAGTACAAATAAAATATCACCATAAATGCCCCTATCAAAGTCTTCAATCAGTTAGGGAGTATTAAAACTGTGATTGAAATGTTTAATTTAAATTTTTATATTGAGAGATTTTAAAATAAATATAAACAGATTAAAAATGCTCTCTCTCCTATCTCTTTGCAA
Source organism: Peromyscus californicus insignis (assembly GCF_007827085.1). NCBI lineage: Eukaryota > Metazoa > Chordata > Mammalia > Rodentia > Cricetidae > Peromyscus > Peromyscus californicus. The sequence continues at coordinate 25,007,644 of NW_026294480.1, forward strand.
ATAGACAAATGTGGTAATATATTGTGTACCCCAATAGAGCTTACCTAAGGATCAGAGGACAGATCCAGCCCCTAAATTGGACATAGAGGTCAGGCAGTGGTGGCACACACCTTTAATACTATCACTCTATCACTCGGGAGGCAGAGATCCATCTGGATCTCTGGAAGTTCAAAGCCACACTGGGGTACATGAGAGAAACCGAACCAGACAATGGTGACACGTGCCTTTAATCCCAGGAAGTAATATGGCAGGACACAGAAAGGTATATAAGGCGTGAGGAAACAGGAACTCACTCTCTTGAGGCTGAGGATTTCATAGAGGTAAACTAGTGGCTGGTTGTTCTGCTTCTCTGTTCTTTCAATTTTCACCCCAGTATCTGGCTCTGGGTTTTTATTATAAGAACTTTTAAGATTCATGTTACAGACAAACATTAAATATAGCCAATAGAAGAGAGTGACCTCAATTCAACTAACTTGGAAAAAATAAACATTGTCTTTAAAAATAATAATTATTGCAAGAAGAGATTGACTGGACATATGGCGAGAAAGCTGGATAGAGTGAGTGGATTACAGTGAGTTATGGAGAGATTCTGAATGTAGGAGAGCCATTAATACTCAATTCCTGCTCAAAGCGCCATCCATACTCTCCTGTAATACAGCTACCATTAGGCTGAAGCTTACTAATTAACAATTTACACTGTCAATGTTCCTCCTTCCTAAACTTATTCACAACAGGAAAAACACACAAACCACTCTTACATCTTACTGTGATCAAGTATCAGCATTAAAAGCAGATACTTGAGCCGGGTGGTAGTGGCGCACGCCTTTAATCCCAGCACTCGGGAGGCAGAGGCAGGCAAATCTCTGTGAGTTCGAGGCCAGCCTGGTCTACAGAGTGAGATTCAAGAAAGGCACCAAAGCTACATAGAGAAACTGTCTCAGAAAAAAAAAAAAAAAAAGCAGATGCTTAGAGACGTTTTGGTATCTCATCACTTCTATATATTGCCTGAAAAGAAAGAACAAACATATCTGTACTTTAGATATAGGATTCTATTAATTTTAAGCATGGGTCATATAATTCAAATTAACACAATCTTTTCTAATGAATATAATATTCAAAAATAATACATGAAATAATATCAATCAATAACTAAAGGTTTAAAATCAACAAAATGTATCAGAAGTTTATCTGTGAAATGTTTTGCTGCTTACTGAGGTATATCAATCAAATAACAACTAGCAAACTATTGAGAAAATTAATATTTTCTGTTATATTATCACAGGACTTGGGTCAGTCAAATGTCATTTTGTGGACTGAGAAAATTCATTTTTTTGTGCTGTTTTGTTTAAAGTTATGACCTTTCAAGGTATAGTTTTTGTTTTGTTTCTGAGACAAAGTGGATAGCATCCTTTGGAAAGAATTTTCTGATAAGGAGTATTCCTTAATGATGAGTATAGAATCTCATCAGCTTGTGACTTCCCACAGGAAATACCACAGCTGGTGAAGAAGTAACTGAACAGTTCTTTCTGCCCAAGAGCCTGATCTGATTTTATTTGAATTGCTAAAGCTGTACTTTCATCTCTCTTCAGTCATGTTCCTGAAAACTTCTGAAGTATTTAAAACAAATAAATAATCCACTCTCGAAATCACCATGTGTTCTGTGAACATGGGATAAATAGCAGATGACCCAGACAAAATTGGAGACTGGCCAATGGGGGAGAAAAAAGAGTCTACTCTTTGATATATATGAGCTCTCATTAAAGAAGAAAACATAACTAACTAGAAAGAACCTCATCCTGTTCTGTCAGTGGCATGTTTTGTGAGGAAAATATTAAGTTCACAGTGATAAGCATGGTGGTTCATCCCACATCCAAAACCTGAACATGTCTAAGAGATTCAAAGCATTCAGAATATAATTTCGCTTTATGTTATTGGTTTTTTATTATTTTGTGAGAGAGTGTCTTGTTATGCTGGGCTTAAACTTCCTATGTAGCCCAGGCTAGCCTAAAACTTCCTATGTATCCCAAGCTGGCCTGGAATTCATGGTCCTCTTGCTTCCACCTTCCTAGTGAGGAGCTATAGTGTGTGCTACCATAACTGTCACAAGGACAGCTTTATCACTGTAGTGATAAAGTATAAAAATATCACTCCAGTGCTCCTGGCCTCATCCACAGGGATGTATTTCTAAAAGGGCTGATACCTTGGAAAGACCAATTAATAAAATTTGCCATTTCTTAATAGACTGCTATGGTTTATTGATAACAAACCAGGTAAAAGTTGTTCTGATTTGAATTTCATCATGGCAATTTAAATTTCCTTTGTAGCCAGTGGTGGTGCACGCCTTTAATCCGAGCATTCTGAAGGCAGAGGCAGGTGGATCTCTGTGAGTTTGAGGATAGCCTGGTCTACAAAACAAGTTTCAGGACAGCCAGGGCTACACTGAGAAATCCTGTCTCAAAAAATTTTTTTTTCTTTGCAATTCTTAAGCTTGTTTCATAAGCATGTATATGATCAAAATTCATATACTTTTTCTGGGAGTTGCTTATTCTTTTAATATAATAAATTAGAAATTGTATGTTCAAAGACTTGGGTCAATTATTTGAAAGGTTGTTATTCCATAGGTAGAATTATTTCCTTGCCTCTAAGAACTAGTAGACTTTTAGGAGAGCTTTCGCATACAAGAAAAGGGGGACATGGAACGACAGCAATCCAACAACAGATGACTAAGAGTCTGCTATTAAGAATGAGTCTGGATAATTCTTCAAACGGCAGTTTCTCTGTGCTACACATGAAGAACAGAAGACCAGTATGGCGGTGCCACTGAACACAGGCCTCTGACTTTGCACCGTATCACTGCATACTTTTAATTCACAAAGATTTAAAAAAAAAAAAATAGTAAGTGGAGGGCAACAGCAAATTCTACCATGGGAACCTCCAAGGAAGCACCAGCTGTAGACTAAATTAAGGTTTTTGTTTTTTCATTATATTTCTTATAAAGTTATATATTAGAATTTAGTCTGGAAAACTGAGTGTCTACCTATAAAGGTTCATGGTTAGATTATTAAGTACACAATATAGAATTATTAAGTTTAAAAAAAAAGACCAAATCTATGTTTTTTTTTCACTGAATGGCTGAGTTCTATTTTTTGCTGTGTAACCTACTTTCAAATCCAACATACTTCCATAAATAGATCAATGAACATATCGTAATAAATCATTATACTTTTTTCAAAAAGGTAAATCCCCCAAAGGCTATAGCTAGAATGCAATCCTTTAGAAACTCGACCTAAGACTGCTTGGTTAAGCACAAGCCTTTCTTTGGGAATGTTAACGTCATGTCAATGCTAGCAGAACTACTCATTGGTAAGTGATCACATATCTTTACGATTAAGATAAAATTCTGAGAGAAACTTAACTTCAGAGCTCAGGTAAGTCATTCATTTGTAGCCAGAAACAGAGAACTTCCTAGGATTCTAGGTGCGGGAGATTCCCAGGGTAAACAGTGGAGACTGAAAGGGCATGAAATGAGAGAGGGTATGGGTGAGAATACAAAAAGGGCCATCTGGTCTACCTGCTCACCTCTCTATAACCTATTTTCAATTTCACGTACAAGCATTCTTGTTTCAGTTATTTACTCGCTGCCATGAGGGTTTTGGAGAACAGGGCTCAAATAGGCAAATAAATAATGCAGTGACTTCTATAGAGACAAAGATCAGTGTGGTGAATAGGAAGCCACAGATTCATTGGAGGAAACTATAAGAGGGTCAGAGACCCTTTCCAGCTCAGAAAGTCTATTAGTTTAACTTCTAAAGCCAAGGGGAGATTTTTATGAAACCCGGTAGAATTTAAGCCATGAAGAAAAAAGGAATAATGGCAATAAAAGTATTTTATCTAGTTTGCCCTTATTGAAAAATCCACAGGTAAAGATACAATAGAAATATAATGGTGGATTTAACTCAGTAAGGCTGTGTGAGAAGGAATATGGCAAAGATAGAATATTACAAAGGATACAGTTTTAAAATAAGAATTTTCTCTCATGTACCCAGGACCTGATGAAGGAAGTATAATTTTTAGCCTTCTGTCTACTCCGTCTTTGATTTTTTTGCTTAGCTGTTGATTTATGATAGAAATAAGCTTTGAAGAGAAATGTAAAAAGCATATTTATTCTTCAGATACTATGTGAGCAGGCATCTTAGTCTGTGATTTTAATGTGCCTTTAACATATAAGTCAGAGGAATTTAAATCAAAATTGCATTAAATGGCTAAACAGTTCCAAGTAGTTCTCACACACAAGGTATTTAGCAAAAGATGTAAGTTAAGTCCATGTAATATAGTCATTCACTGAAATGTTTCCAATATGGATCAGAGTAATCAGATAGAAAAGCATCCATACAATAGAAAAATACTTTAGTGTACATGAAAATAAAAGAATGTCAAAGTTTATTTTCCCCCTGAAAAACACCTATTTCCCAGTATTTAAAAGGCAGCAATTTCCCACACACGTCCACAACAAACAACTTATAATGGGGAAAAAAAGTTTGTATTCAAGCAATCATGGTGCCCTATACTTTTAATCTCAGCACTCTGATGACAGAGGTAGGCAGGTCTCTGAGTTCAAGGCCACCCTGGTCTACATAGTGAGTTCCTGAGCAGCCAGGGTTACATAGAAAAACCTTGTCTCAAAAAAAAGTGTTCAAAACATATAATAATAAAATAAACACAAGAAATCACTGAAATAAGAAATCTGTGAAAAGTTGCTGGGCGCTGGTGGCATAGTCCCTTAATCCCAGCACTTTGGAAGCAGAGCCAGGTAGATCTCTGTGAGTTCGAGGCCAGCCTGGTCTACAGACAGGTACCAAAACTACACAGAGAAACTCTGTCTCGAAAAAAACAAAAACAAAAAAATCTGGGAAAAGTTAAATCAATATGAGTAAAACAACCCAAAATTTAAGAGAAAACTGAATGGAAGAGAGAAAGAATGAAGCCACACATGGAAAGGAGAAAAATAAGGGAAACCAACTGAAATGGGATATTTCTTGGGATAATTTAAATTATTAAATAGTTCAGAAGTGACATACTGTTTCTATAGATAGAAACAATCCTGACCTCCCCCCCAAAAAAAAAAAAAAAATTGGAAACTTGAAGCTTTGTTTAGGAAAATTTAACAACAGAAGTAAGAAAAAAAATCCTACAAAAACTTAAATTTCAAAAATAAAGCAATAATATAAGAAGTATCCTAGAAGGAAAATAATTAAGATATTAGTCTAAGCCTTCTCTTTTGCAAATACAAATGCCAGAAAGTAATTATGCATATAATACCTTCCATGTCAAAAACAGTATTTCCCTGATTAATTTTATGCTAGCAAAACTGCCCTTCATGTCAAAAAGGCAGTTAAAATAAAAAAATTGGAAAAGCAATTGGGAGATATTTTGAAATCTGAAAATTCAGAACATGCATCACCTTGTTATTTTCTGAAGAAGTCCTCATTTTAATTTAAATACACTCTGTACAATATTTCAATCATACTAAAATAGAATTCATTGTTTATTTGACATTCAAATGTGAATGGAACTCTGTATTTAATCTGACAACCCTATATATTAGTGAATTAGATTGGAAGAAAAGAGATCAAATTAGTTATAACAAAAGAATTTTTAAATGGGTGTGAACTGAACTACTAACTATGTAGAAATTTCCATGTAGGAGCCAATATGAATAGTGACCTTCCAGATAACTCAGGGCAGTGAGATCCCGTCAAAGGCCTGCAGTGGTGGTCCACACCTTTAATCCCAGCACTCGAGAGGCAGAGGCAGGATCTCTGTGAGTTTAAGGCCAGCCTGCTCTACAGAGTTCCAGGACAGGCAGGGTTACACAGAGAAACCCTGTCTAGAAAAAATAAATAAATAAATAAATATTCTATATTCTATTCTATCTGACTTCCCAGTATATCCAGGGACTCAGAAATGCATGCATGTGAAATACCCATACACATGAAAATGAATCAAACACACACACACACACACACACACACACACACACACACACACACACACACACTACCATCTCAGCTACTTAGAACCATGTTTCTAACTTGTTTTACCATTTAACCAAGAGTTCCAAAAGTGGCAATTTCTTAATTTAACACATAAGCCACCTTAAATTTTAGAGTTTCAGAGAAAAGCCCCCTTCTCCTTAAAAAAAATACTCCTGAGAGCTTTTTTAAATTTAGACTTATTTTGTTCATATTCTTCCCCTCCTTCAAATCCTTCCAGATCCTCTCCTCTTCCCTACCCATCCAACTTTAATTTCTTTCTCAAAAACACAACCCCCCCAAACCAAGAAAACACAATAAAACCACACCCCAAATCAAAGCAAACTGTGACCAAACAAAAGCATACATACAAAACAACAACAACAACAAACAAAAACAAAAAAACAAACCTTGGAGTCCATTGTAGTATGTTGTTCAACTACTCCTGAACATGAGGCTTGGCCTGGAGTGGTTGCTATATCCAGTGTCACTCCATTGGAGAAAACTGATCTTTTCCCTCTTCTAGCAGGTATTAAATGACAGTTCAGTTGTTAACCTTTAACCAAGTGGCTAGATTTTCATTCATTCATTCAATAAAATAAAATAAAATATAGTAAGATAAAACAAAATCTATCACATTGAAGTTGGGTAAGACTAGATAGCCCAGGGACCTAGGGTAAAATCCAAATAATACTAGTTTTAAAAAAGAAAAAAAAAAAGCAGTGAGAAAATGATTCTTTGCTCAGCTATCATCAGAGAAGCTTCCTCCTGGAGCAGATGGGAACAAGTACAGAGACTCACAGCCAGACATTACACAGAGAGTGAGAGACTTTGGAACACTCAGCCCTAAATGGGATGTCTCCATCAAATCCCTCCCCTTCAGAGCCCCTGAGATCTTAATGACTATGTTTAAAGTTACCCAGAGTCAGCAGACCCTGATTCCAGCTTCACCTTTCTGTCTTTTGCAGGGATTAAGTTTGGGGTATCTTTGTCTGCCACCTGTTACTTCCTTTTCCCTGGGTTTGAACTTTGTTCTTCCCAGCATACACTGCAGCCCTGTCCTGAGAAGGTGTAATAAACAACAGATCCTAGAAACTAACCAAGTCCAGCCAACCACTGCAGTAAAGCTTACATCACAGCAAAACAGTGCCAACCTCACTGGCAGAACACACTAAGACAGTGAACCAAATTAAAGCCCACTGAAAGTTTAATATAAAGTTTCAGTATTCATGGTTTATTGTGTGATAAATTTAAGCTCTGAAGTTACTTATTTCTATCTTAGTTCATTTTTAAAAAAAGATTTATTTTTATTTTTAAGTGTTGGGGGTGCATTTTGCCTACAGGATCCAGAAGAGGGTATTAGATTCCCTAAAGCTCGAGTTACAGGTTGTTGTAGCTGCCTGATTGTGGGTGCTAGGAACCACACAGGTCCTCTGAAAAAGCAATATATACTTTTAACTGCTGAGCCACTTCTTCAACATCCTGTATGGTATTTTCAAAGGTTGTTTTAAAATCATTACTTTCAACTTCTTAGCTTTTCTTTTAACCATAAGAGCAGTCAATAAAAGCAAAGAAAATCAAATGCTTTCTGTAATATTGTATGCTGCTAATTGATTTGAAAACAATGATCCAGAACCACTCTAAAGTTCTGAAGTGTTTTTTTAACCTTAACATGCTCCTCATATACTGTTCACCTGTTTTGTGGCTATACTAAAACCCTGCAAGGTGTCAAATATGTTAATACCACACAAACTTCTTTGAATTGATAACTAAATATCAAAACAAAAAAACCCTGATATGCGAAAACTGTTTATATGTATAGTGTTTTCAGTGCCATTAAAGGGGGTCTCAATTTTGCAGCCAACTCCAGCTCTTCACACACAGTCCAATAGAAGAGGTTTACAAAATATGAACTGATTAAGGATGGAATTAAGAATTCAGCCATTAAGAATTCCGAGTTAAGAACTAGAGTCGGCTTCTGCGACTAGCTCCTTTTACCCCTTCATGTGCTCTCTCTGCGACTCCTGAATAACCCAGTTCGCTGAGACCATAATTACCACAGAATTTGCGACATCACTGCTGTATCTGTGTGTGGAGCTTTTCACAACATCTCTCACCTTTTCACAGCTGATGAGTTTGCCTTCAAACATCTACATTCTCAATTCTGTTCTGTCAGGTTCAATTAACTCCCACTGGCAACACTATTGGAACTCGTGACCTACTTGGTTGTCTCTCTCCTTAGTGACTGCCAAATGCAACAAAAAAAAACACCCCCACATAATCAGGAAGTAACGACTCCAGAAGCCATTTGAGACGGGGATAAATTGAGAGGTGATCTACTACCAAGCTGGGAAAGAAACATTCACACGCAGAAGATGCAAACATCTCTGGGAGAATGCCCCTCACCTTTCAGTGGTGGGTATGCCATCCTGGTGCCCACAAGGCCCTCCAACATTAGCCAGCTTAAGAAGCCACTTAATAACCCTAATTTTTGGTTTCTCTCTTGTTTATGTCACACTGCCCCTCACTGACATCATCCAGCCAGATGCCTACAAAAAAGTTTTCTATTGAACAGAGTTTAGTAAGAAAGAATGAGTGTTAACTGTGTCATCTAATTCTTCTAACTCTAGAAATGTTTTAGTTCTAAGGACAACTGGAAATGTGAATGTCATGCCCCAATTTCAAGGTGTATACCTATCGATGACCTTTGAAAATATAAATCTCAGCATTCCTTGGTCACTTATAGTCCTTTGTCTGAGGCTGAGGTCACATGAGCTTTCCCTGTTCCATGTTATCATGTCTATTGGTGTGGTCCATGTTCTTCTCATGTTTAGGCAGCCATGTTGGTATGACTTCATTAGTGCAGCTTCTGACGTTTCTGGGAGACACGATCTCACAGCAAACTCTCTGTTCCTCTGGCCCACTCTACCTCAATGATCCATGTTGTAGATGTATCAGTTGGGACTGGGCTATTATATTACAATATCAAAAAATAAAAAGATATATATATATATATATATATATATATATATATATATATATATATATATACACAAAATGCCAAATAAGATAGATTAACAAAAATGACTAGCTGCTTTTATTGAACTATCTCAACTATGCTCAAATAATGTATTGGTTGGGCATGGTAACCATATTTATAGACAGAAATCTGCCTGCCCAGGTTAATGTCCCAAGTTCAAGTATGAGGAAATTTCACACTAAATCTTGGTGATGAACAGGAAAATTATAGGTTGACACAACAGAAGCTGTGATGAGCTATGAAATTTTAGAATTCTTAAATGTTCTAGTTCATCTGCTAATGTAAATCATCAAATATAACTCAAACTCAGTCTCCCTCTCAGACACCTTCAACTGAACAATGATAAGAAAATTCTTGTGAGAAGCTCTCACTATGTATCCTTGGATGACCTGAAACTCCCTTTGCAGGCCAGGCTGGCTTTGAATGCATAGAGATCTGCTTGCTTCTCCCGCCTGAGTGCTGAGATCAAAGACATGCATCACCACACACAGCTCCCTGCTATAATTTTATTCTAAATTATAGTATGGCTGTGATAGTTCCTTATTTCAGAATACTGCCCTGGACGTGGACTTAACCAGTTTTTACACAGAAAATGAATGTGCTCTTTTGACCATATTTCAAATAAGCAAACGAAATCCATAGTGCTCTTCAAGAATAACAACTCCCTTTCAGTTCCGCAACATTAAAATAGTAAGAATCATTTAATTTATAGGAAACACTGATAATGAAGTATAAAGAAATCATAGTTTTGTTTTAGAATATGTACAAACAAAGCAAACAGGTTGCATGTTTAAAAAATTATTTTTATGAAAGCACTTGGGGTCATAGATAGAGACTAGTTCCCCAGCTTGGGTAAAATATCACTTGATGAGAATTTTTATAAAAAAGCAATAAATGCAAATTCCTACAAGGGCCCTGTTCTAGTTTCTTTGTTACTGTGACAAAACATTGACCAAAAGCAGCTTGGGGAGGAAAGGATTTATTTCAACTTCCTGCTGAAGGAAAAGTCAGGGCCAGAACTCAAGGCAAGCAGCGGGAGGCAGGAAGTGATGCAGACAGAAGTCCTGGAGAAAGGAAATGTACGGGGTTGCTCCTCAAGGTTCTCTTAGTCTGCTTCTTACACCACCCAGAACCACCTGCCCAGGGTTGGCACTGCCCACAATAGGGCTAGACCCTCCTACATCAGTCATGAAAGAAAAAAAGTGCCCCCACAGACTTACCTTCAAATCAGTCTGATGGAGGCATTTTCTTTTTTTTTTTTTTTTTTTTTTTTTTTTTTGGTTTTTCGAGACAGGGTTTCTCTGTGTAGCTTTGCGCCTTTCCTGGAACTCACTTGGTAGCCCAGACTGGCCTCGAACTCACAGAGATCCGCCTGGCTCTGCCTCCCGAGTGCTGGGATTAAAGGCGTGCGCCACCGCCGCCCGGCGTTTGTTCCTTTTTTAATTAAGAAATTTTTTATTCATTTTACATATCAATCACAGATCCCCCTCTCTTCCCTCCTCCTGCCCCTGCCCCTCCTTGCATCAAGGCTGTGCAGAGGCATTTTCTTAATTAAGGGTCCCTCTTTTCAGATGCCTCAGCTTATGTCAAGTTGACCAAAAATTAACCAGCAAGGGTTGCTTTTCTAAAGGGCCCATGAAAATACAGGCCATGGGCCCCAAATTTGCTATGGCAAACTGCAAATGGTTCTAGAGAAAGTGAACTTGGAACTTAAGATCATTTAGAGCATTTAGAGTGGTTCTGAACCTTCCTAATCCTGCAACCCTTTAATACAGTTCTTCATGTTCCGGTGACCCACAAACACAAAATTGTTTTCACTGGTACTTCAGAACTGTAATTTTGCTACTGAAAGAATTGTAATGTAAATGGTGGATATGCAGGATATCTGATATGCGACCCCTGTGAAAGGGCAGTTTGACCCCCCACCCCCCACCCCCCACCAGGTCCGCAGCCCACAGGTTGAGAACCACCTATTTAGACATTTCCATTTGTAAACTTAACCCTTCTTGTTTTATAAGGCTAGACCATTACAAAGTTCACTGGAAACAGCAACCCATATTTGAGGAACTGGATTTCTTTCAAAAGTCCTCTGAGGACACTTGCAGCTACCAAGCAGAGGCCTAGGTCCACAGTGCTGTTAATCAGAGGGAAAAAGAAAAAAGAACATCCCACAGCAGTCATAGGAGAGGTAAGTCTCTGTGCAGCCTGCACTTTAAAGCAGGAGCGTTTGTTGTACTAAACACACATGCTAATTCAATAATTCCTTAGAATTCTTCCCTTCACTAATGGATCCCAGAGGAGTCATAATCAGACCAACTCTTTGCCAATTGGACAAGCCACTGGGAGACACCAGACTCCAGTATCTCCTGAGATTTTTGTCCTGCCTTTCAGAAAAGATGTTTGGCCCCAGGTTTTCTCACATCTATGACACACGCACAAAAACTCACTCACACTGGTTTTCAGAAATAATGTGTAGATTAAATGAATAATAGACCAGCAGGGTCGTGTTATTTGCACAGCCTGCAGCACGTGGAAGTCAAATAAGCAAGAGGAAAATCGAACCTAGCCATGGGAATTCCTGTAACATTGACTGGGTCCTCCATCGATTCTCTTCTACAGGAAAATCATGGCACAGAAGAGACAATCAGCCAGGAACGAAATTCTATGTTTAGCCATGCTAAATTGTCACAATAGCCATATGTTTTTTTAGCTTAATAAGGTTTCCTGAATGTGTAACCAAAAGGGGGGGAAATAGGTTCTGATTTGCTGAATCTAAGAATAAAGATTTTGTGCAGAAAGCTGGCATTATGTGTTTCTGAAATGAATGGTAGAGGAGCAGGGGGCTTGTCAGGAAATAGGGGGTGGGTTTTTGGTTTTGGTTTTGTAAGTAGTAAGCATATGTTTAAGTCTCCACTTGGTTTAACTAAGTGGTGTGGAGTGAAGAAAACTAGTGGCCCTAACACAGACAGTTTGAAGTGTGGCAACACAGGAGCATGTGGGTCACATGATGCTGTGTCATAGCTGCTGTGCCCTAAACACAGACTCCGAAGAGAAGTTAGAGGAAACTAAGCATGCATCCATGACCTTAAGAAGAACATTTCTAGGACACTCGCTGCTTCAGCCCCCTGCATATATGATTTACTTAACATTTGCCTGCTTTCTGGAGCTTAAAAAAATAGGACTTCTTTCTCCAAAGACGGAGAAAGGTTGAACTATTGAGATGTAATCTGCTACAGATAATATATAAAAAGAAGAGCTAAATATGCCAGAGGCTCCCCCACAATTCTTCAAGAGTGCACTGTGATTTATAATGACTTCAGAGGTAGGCTCAGAAGATGAAGGACCGCACCACAGGTGGAGGAGGTACAGCCAGTTACAGAGAGAAGGCCAAAGGGAGTGTCGTCATTCTTATGCACACTCTGTATTCCACTGTTCTCACAGGGATGGGGCTAGGCAATAAAGACATGCAGAGTGTCTCTAGAATGGAAAGGTGGAGAACTGAATTAGCTATAGTCACCTAATCTTATCTCTCCCCCACAGACAGAAAATGATCCCAAAGCATCCAGAACCTTCCAGGACTCCTTGCCTCCAGCCATGAAGCATCTTCTGCCACTGGCAGGCCCACATCATTCCGGAGAGGGTAGACATGATTACGAGAGAGGGCTCGCTTCTAGTCCATCAATATCTGCTTCCCTAGAACTTTCCTCCTCCATTGCCTTGTTCCCTAGGACTTCATCTAAATGGCTGGTGAAGGTATTGAACAGGGCGGGGTCAGAAGCTTGCCTCCACAGTGATCACCTGGGCAGCACTTGTTGCTAAGTCACAGAGGGCTCGCCTAATTATATTGCTCTCTGTGTGAAATGACTGCCCAGAATCTATGGAGAGGGTCTGCACTGGGGCAGTGCCGAAACCCCTCAGACTGCAAAGAGGGATTTGGCGAGACCATTCTGAGAAATTTTCTTTTGACTCTGAATTATTAGCACTTTCCCTTTTACATTTCAGCCAAGCATCTTTTTCAGAATTTGCCCAAGAATTAAAGAAAGGTGCCAATTTTTCACCTTAGGCTTAAAATAAATAAAGGTCAAGTCTCGGTGTATTTATAACATTCTAATTATGGCCTGTTTCTAACAAAAGAAACAAACAACAGAACTGAGTCAACCCTTAGTGTTTCCACGTGGGACAAAAAACTTTTGCAAACCATTTACATTTTTAGTAGTGATTTAGAGCAACTTAAAAAAATAACAACTGGGCCAGAGATATGGCTCAGTATGTAAAAGAACAAGCTTTATGAATCCAGTGAGTTCGGTCCCTGGGATGAACAGGGGAGGGGGAGAATTGAGTCTTTAAAGTCCTTAGAGTTATCCTCTGACCTCCACAGGTGCCCCGCACTCACTCACACACACACACACACACACACACACACACACACACACACACACACACACACTATAATGAAAATTGTAAATAAATAAAATAAGAAGAAGAACTGCAACTACCAAACTGCAGCATTCTGGAAGTCTAATGTTTTCAGAAACTATGCTTAGGTGAACTCCATACAACATTCCTGTGGGCTTTTTTTTTTTTTCTTTCAAGTTCATCCCTGGAGTACAGTGTTCTTTACTTCTCTGCAAACTTCTCCTTTTAGACTGCACAGCATCCCCTTCCCATAGCTAGATACTTGAAAATGTCTTTGACTTGCCAGTCTCTGGTAGTGTGTTCCGACACTAGGGGCATTTGAATACTTTGAAGTTCTGGATATGTTATGGTCATTTTCTGCCCTACAATGAAAGATTGGATTAGGTGAACACTGCTTTTTAAACTGTTTATTATCACTAGGAGAACATATTCTTTTTATTCTTTCTTCCAATAAAATGTCACCATGGCTTAAGGAAGTCCCAAAAAGCCAAAAGCTCCCCCAAATTTGTATTTCCAACCCTGAATGCTTCTATAAACCCTGGACTAAGGACTCTATAAGCTCATGCTCATGTGTCCTTGTCTCCAGACCTTGTTTGCCTCTTCATAGAGATCTCTTCCCTCACATATTTGCTACAGATGGATTTTAATCTCTTCTTCATAACACAATATCCATTGTTCATTCAAACATTCATATGAACATTCATTCATAGTTCTTAATTGACTGATACTTAAGTCACTGCAATATATCTGCTCTATAAATGCATATGGCTTATTCCTAAGCCATAAGTTCCTTTAAGACAAGAACTGCAATATATTCATCTTTATATTACTAGAACTTAGAGTGATGCATGAATTATTCTAAGGGCTAAGTAAAATATTAGTTTGAATGACATAGAATACAAAATCAGTTTCTCATGAGATGGTTGAGGCACTGGTGCTTAAAACTCAATCACTGAATATATATAAAGCAAGTACTTCTTCATATGAATTTTGGTGTGCATGCTTACAAAGCATGCATGGTTTATCCCATCAATGGCCTGTGCTTAATGCTCCCTAGGTACCCTAAGGCTTGGTAATCTTTGAAAGCACTGCACCAAAGTTAAAATCCTAGCAAGCATGCACAGACAATAACAAAGCTAGACCCCAATCTTTTTCTCAGAATAGCCAACTACCACACTATCCCAGTTAAACAAAATGCTTGTCAGCTTTCATATAATTACTTAGTGATACATTCTGCAAGCCATGAAAGATAGTTATCTCAATGAAGTGTTACATTTATCCCAAAGTAAAATCAAGACTAGGTACCATGTCAGCATAAGTTAACATGGTGAAATGTATGTTCAGCAACACTCTTGTGCTGTTGAAACTCATATGTCAAATGTTTTGTGTATTTGCTTAGAATGGTCTAAGTATCAATCATGATGTCTCAAGAACTATGACAGTATACAAAGAACTCTGGGTTCTTACAGTTTCTTATGTGTGATGGCAGGCTAGAGGGACAGGTTTTAACAGTAGATGTTGAAATTCTAGAGGAAAAAAAGGACATATTTCCCATGAGAAAGAACAAAATAAAGATTTGTAATGAAATAGACGAGAGAGAACATGAAAATATAAACTCTTGTGTAAATGGATCTCATAAAAGCAGTGGGGAATGTATTTTGTTGGGGAATGTTATTTTAAGGTGTGTTGCTTTTGTTTATGTTACATTTGTTTAACCATGTAAAGTTGTGTTACTGTGCCTGTCTAAAGCACCTGATGGTCTAGTAAAGAGCTGAATGGCCAATGGCAAGGCAGGAAAAGGAACACTAGGGGCCAGTCACCGAGCCATCCAGTCAGTCATGGAATAAGAGTAAAAGTAAGATTTACAGAAGTAAGAGAAAAACACCCAGAGGCATAAGGGTGATGGGATGATTAGTTAAGGAAAGCTGGGTAGAAACAAGCCAAGCTAAGGCCAGGCATTTATAATCAAGAATAAGCCTCCGTGTGTGATTTATTTGGGAACTGGATGGCGGGCCCCCCAAAACAGCAAAAATGAACAACAGTATTTAAGCAAAAAAGCATGGGCAAGTGAAGAACTGTTTGAGGGGTTATTGGACATGGGATGATTAGGAGGAAGGAAAGAGAGGGGAAAATGATGCAATTATATTTTAATTAACTAAAAATTAGTGGGAAAAATACAACTAACAGAGTTCCACAAGTACTTCTGAGTGGGGACTCCACACATGGGCCCACACTGAATATTAGAGGAATATTGGTCTAGTAGAGAATTATCAGTTTAAAAAGAGAAATCTCTATTGTAAGCACATCAGCTTTCTTTCCAATGAAGCCTCTAGAGCCTAGAGGATGGGCAGCTTGCTGCTACGAAGGAAGGAAGCCTAGTGTTTCTGGAGTCTGCCCAGTTCCACTTCAGAGCCTCATGAAGATGGTACCTAAAATATATCACTACAAATATTTGCCTTGAAGAACGCACGCTTCAATGGTGTGGAAAGTGAATGCATGTATCAAGGTAGAGGATGAACACAGTTACATGAGGGTAAGCTACAGTCTCTAAAGAAAAATCTTTATCATGTAAGATCAGCGATATTGGATAGGACAGTAAAATAAATGCACACCTATGTATGTAATTACAAGAAGTCTTGCTTTCATCTTTCTCCATTCCTGTGGTATTTAAGTGCACAAGAAATATTCTTTGAAGTCAATGAGCACTGTCTACTAGCTTTGGAGGACAAAATGCTGAGGACAATTCAAAGAGATTTTTACTTTCTTTTTTTTTTTTTTTTTTTTTGGTTTTTCGAGACAGGGTTTCTCTGTGTAGCTTTGCACCTTTCCTGGGACTCACTTGGTAGCCCAGGCTGGCCTCGAACTCACAGAGATCCGCCTGGCTCTGCCTCCCGAGTGCTGGGATTAAAGGCGTGCGCCACCACCGCCCGGCGATTTTTACTTTCTAAAGTGTAGATGAATGTCTTAACCATTAACAAAGTACAAACACAGTAGGTAGAGGTGAACAGTGTGGTAAAGCTGAGTTCAGCACACACTTATGCGGACTTGGATTTTTAAATGCTATGGCATTTCTGGGAAGCACCTCGGGGCGTAGGTATAATTAAATAATTAAAATGGTAATTACTGACAACAGCAATATTTTCCATTGTAGACAAATGAAACAGCTAGCAGCAATGCAGATGAAAATAACACATGAAGATTGTATTTAAAAGGCTTACATCATGCTTTAAGAGAGGACAGCTTTGAAAAATTACTTCTCAGCGTACATGACGGGCAAGTACATAAACAGTTTTCTACTTGTAAGTGCATCCAGATGAAAATTAGTGTAGTTGTTCTATGATATTAGGTTATCATTGTTGCTGTTGTTGTTGTTGTTGTTGTTGTTGTTGTTTAGACAGGGTCTCTCAATGTAGTCTGGGTACTTGCTATGTCGACCAGGCTGTCCTCAAATTCAGAGATCCTCCTGTCTCTGCCTCCAGAGTACTGGGACTAAAGGCATGCAGGACCACACCTAGTTTCTCTTGCTAGGTTTTGGTGGTAAGAATAAAAGGATGTTCTTAATGAGACAGTCCTAGTTAGACCACAACTTTCTGGGCCCCATGCTGAGCCCCTGGCACAGAGTGACAAGTCCAAAACTACTCCACTGTGTTCTGTTCCATCCTAAGTCTTTCTAATTCTGAAGAGTTATGAATGTCTAAAACCATTGTCACATACTTCTAATCAGTCCCTTCTTATAGAAAAAATCCCAGTTTGACCTCTGCTGTGGTTTTAATATGAGTATACCTTCCAAAGACATACATGGTAGAGGCTTTATTCACAAAACCTCTTCGGGATAGGGCACAGGGGAGGAGCCCTAAGTCCTTCCTGGAGTGGATTTTAGGACCCTAGTCTTTCCATCTTTACCTCCTGGCTCATGAAGTAAGTACTCTTGCTCAGCCACGTACTTCTATCCTGATGTGTTAGCCTCACCAGATGCCCAAAGAGTAGTCTGCCTCACTTGGACTGGAACCTCCAGAACTATGAACTAAATAAGTGTTTTCTCTTTCTAAGTTAATCCTCAGATATCCCATTATATTAGCATGAAACCGACTGATACACCCTCCCAAGGTGTGGATTACCTTTTCCTAATCTGTCACTATCCAAGGTACCACCATTCTGTACTCCCCGCCTCTGTCCAGCTGAGCTGTACGCACAGGTTGACACCACTTCAGAAAGAGTATAGCACTAAGTCTCTTAGGATTTGCAATGGACATTAGAGACTGGAATTACCATGGTTACACATGGAAGGAGTACTGATGTTAAATCTCTAGCCCATCGCCATTCCCTTTTATAACAACCTGGCAGTTGAACAAATTGCTGTAACTACTGTATGCCTTGAACAGAGCAGATATGAGCTTAGTGGGAGTTGTGGCTCATTGACTTTACTGAGAGAGTATGACTCCAGTCCTTTGAGTTTTATAGGGTGATGAGTTAGGTTGAGTTAAAGCAAACCTCAGAGTATAATTTGATTGGTTTTTCCTCCATCAATGATGGATGCTTGATAATCACTTTCTGCCTATTATATCAATAAATCAGCTGCAATTCAATTTTAATCTGTAAATAAAGTTAAATCAAAGCTATGAGGTTATTACTTGTGTGCATTAGCTACTTAGAGGTGTCATTACTGTCTGTGGCTATTGAGCCAAATGCAGTCATTTGAGTTTTTAAGTTCTACATTTAAAGAAGCTGAGACACATTTGCTAAATGGTCTTACAAGAAATACTATGCACCAAGAAATTTGTAACTGCCCCAAAGTGCAAATCTAAGTTATATGATATCAGAACAAATAAGTATTTCAAGTTTCTAACACAAAATGATATTATCTTTGGATTGTCAGTCAGCATTCAGGGGATACAATACAGATGAGAATTAAATGCTTCTCACAAAGAAGAGGGGAAAATGGGCCAACATTCCAATCTCAGCTTTGAAATTAAAATCAGAAAAAATAAAACCACACTCCCATCTTTCAACCTGTCATGCTTTTCTGTGTCCACAGCTGGATTCCATCATACACGCAGTATTACAGCACCTAGGATGTGATGGGTGCTCAGTGAATGTCAAGTAATTACATGATCCAGTCCACACACATGACAAGCCACTATAGGCTCTAACTCTCTGACACAACGGGCCATGTCTGTATGAATGTGAACCACAGCAGGATGGATGAAGCTGAATGTCAGCTCAGAAGACAGGAGAGGCTAGCCCAACCTATGCAAGAATGGCACAAGTTAAAAAGCTAACAGGAATAACCCATAACATCTGTAAAAGCCAAAACCCAGCACATTTCAGCTCTCATTAACCTTGAGCAAAACTTCACATGGATCTGAGGATATTAAGGGGATGATAAACCTTTTAAAAGTATGGACAGACATTGGACTTTTAAAAGAAATGGACTTTTCACTACCATACTACTCTTTGAGGTAATTATTTAAATTATCAAGACTTGGACTTTTTAAATATATTTTTGTTATATTCTGAAGAAAAATAGATGGAAATAAAGCTCACCACCACTTTGATGAGCCCTAGATGTCACCATTGAAACAATGGCTTAGTTAGAGTTTCTATTGCAGCTACAAAACACCATGACCAAAAAGCAAGTTGGGGAAGGAAGGGTTTATTTGGCTTACATTTCAGCATTGCTGTTTATCACTGAAGGAAGTCAGAACAGAAACTCAAACAGGACAGGATCCTGGAGGCAGGAACTGATGCAGAAGGCCATGGAGGGGTGCTGCTTACTGGCTTGCTCAGCCTGCTTTCTTATAGAACCCAGGACCAACAGCCCAGGGATGGTACCACCTGCAATGGGCTGGACCCTCCCCCATTGATCATTCATTGAGAAAATGCTTTACAGCTCGATCTCAAGGAGACATTTCTTCAACTGAGGATCCTTCCTCTGATGACTCTAGCATGTGTCAAGTTGACACACAACACCAACCAGTACAGACACCATCAATACTAATGTCACCTGGGTCAAATTCCATCACTGAAGCAACAAAGTGAATGAATATGGGTTCAAGTGCAACATCCACACATGAGAAAACAGGGGACCTGAAGGAAATCAAAGTTTATACCTAAGAGGTAGGTGCGGGTACATGTGAGAGTGTGTGTGTGTGTGTGTGTGTGTGTGTGTGTGTGTGTGTGTGTAAACAAAGGACAAAAGCATTGCAGATTTAATAATTAAACCAATTATAAGATTCAAGTGGATCATTCCATAGTGGTCAGGACAGGGTATCAGAAATAGTTGCATTCAGCTTTATCACACAGAAATTCCGGGAGCAGATGCTACTAAATTCAAGTGCAGAGTCACTTATAAGCATAATCTGTCAAGTTTTAAGCAAAATAGCTAATGCACCAAAGCTGTGTTTTCAAGATCAAATTAAAAATAGTCTCCTAAGAAGAGCCTTGGACCTGAGCCTCTGGGATTCTGGAGGTCACACACATTAAGGCATGATTCGGCCCTAGTTAGCATCGGATATATTCAGTTTCATAGATGGGACACAACGCTAAGATCTAACAATCTGTTAAGGCACAATATCTATTCAACCCCTAACTCTTCATTCATTAGGGGGAAGAAAAGGATCACCAAGGACGGTAGAAGTGACTACTGCCTCAGCCCCTCACCCAAAAATATTCAACGAATGTGTATTGGGTGTTTGCCAAGTGTAAGACTCTGTGTCCAACATGATCAGCATTTTCCCTCCACCCACCCACCCCCAGCTGCCAAGTCCATCCCCATATCCTCACTGCTCCACAATTCCAAGTTGTGAGAAAATATACCATTCTTGAAGAGAAAGTGGGCCTTCTTTTTGCATATGATAATGTTTCGTTAACTTGCATGTTAATTTTGCCAGAAAACTCCATAGCTTTAACTAATTTTGGAAAACTGGTATTTAACAAGTTCCTTCCTATTTTGCTTATCTGGCGTTCCTAGCCCTCAAGAGCAACTACGGCTTATACTCAAAATCTTCCATTCTCCTTCCTGGGAAAAGTGCCATACAAAAAGAATCAATATACAATCTCCTTTCAGGGCAAAGAATATGATAATGCTCTCTGATTCATGACACTAGCCACCAATCTTTGTCAAACCTGGAGCATTAGCAAAAGTGGAAATGTCGTATTCCATCTGCAGGACAGCGCAAACGGAGGGAGCGTCCTGATTTCTCTCTGCATTAGGTAAGTGGATTCTGTACCAATGTAAGAATGTTAATGGGTAAAAGATGTTGAGCTCTCCAATGGGGGCCTGTGTGGCACAGATGTTTGGGTGCCATGAATACAACAGTTGCCTGCTTATAGTTACATTTCAAACAAACTATAGCATTGAATCATTGGCTGAATTAAGGAACTACAGCTTAATTATTTCCAGAGTGGTGGAATTTAAACATTGTCAAGGGCTGTAAAGGGCTGCTTGTCTACTCTTAGCCTATCCGCCTATCTGTGACAGGAACACACTTTCCTGAAAACTTTAAATCATTAGATATTGCTATATTTATGATTTTCCCTTTTGGTTTTTTTTCTTAACATAGAAGCTCATGTAGCCCACACTTGCCTGGAACTCATCAGATTGACCTTGAACTTCTGATCCTTCTGCCCCTACCTCCTACGGACTGTGATTCAGGCATGTGCCGGTATGCCTTGTTTACGTGCTGCTAGTGATGGTACTGAGGGCTCCCTGATGCTAATAAGCAAGGAGTCTAGGAACTGAACTATCCCACTGCCTCCACACCAGCAGTTCTTTCATGTAATCAAAGGCTTACAGTAGTCAGCCGTAGGGAGGTGGTATAGGTAGGGGTCTTTAAAAAGACTTCTCATATTCCTAATATCAGATGTTTCACCATGATGCTAAATTATTTTGTAATTAAAAATAAATAAAGGATTCAAATCTGACTTTCTACTCATCCTTATTTTACTTAATAAGAACCCTCATGAAACATACATAAAATGTGTTTCATGAAGAAATCAAGTTGCCTTCACTCTTGACTTCTTTGTAAGAAACTGTCCATTTCCTGCACAAGTCACTGCTAGGCGCAGGGGGTAGTCAGTTCTCCATGGGTCTCTTATGTTTGTGTACATCTTATAGGCATAAATACCAGCTGCCTTTGTACCAGACAATTTCTTGTAACATGTTTATATAACAGTAAGTCTTTCAAGACAAATAATTTCTCCCTCTGGAACAAAAGGGAGGTGACATTCTTGCTATATCCAGTGTAGACAATTCGGGTTCCCCAGGCTTAGGTTTCCTCTCATATAAAGCAACCAACCAGACATGTAGCTATACTCTGGCCCACTTTACGCTGCCCTGTGGTTACTGGGGCTCTGAACAGGTGTCAGGTGATCTGTAAATCTAGGTGCAACCGTTGCCGTGAGTAAGGAAGTCCTTTGTCTCTGACCCAGAAGTCTCTCGCCTTCTGCTAGCATCCATGAAACTGTCTAAAGCCTAACTAATTAGCTTGTAAGGAAGGAAAACTTTCAGACTTCTTGCAGGATTTTGCAGGTACTTCACATAGTTCAGTTGCAAACATGGACTTTTTCTCAGGGAAATTATAATCTGGAACATGTCAAACTTGTATGCTGTTGAGACAGATGTGACTAGAGAAGCTTAAAACGGCATTGAGTACCTTGGAAAACAGTTCACAAAAAAAGAAGCAGAGTCTCCGTGGTTTGTGACTCTAGAATAAAAACAGAACCATCGTGGGGTATGTTGAGGAAGCATGGAGAGAGCGTCCTAAGACTGCCGAAGATGAATTCTCCTTTCAGTTACATAAGACAAAGTTGACGGGCTTTCAAGATGGCAATGCTATTCAAGTCCCACTAGCCGTCACTCAAATGCTCGAAACATCTTGCCTTTTATGTGTATCTGGAGGGTTGTTGATGAATCGCATTGTTAAAACTGTTTCTCATCTCCGCAAGTCCCTATCCTGTCTACCGAATCTGCTCTTAAGGTGTCCTCCGGAAGCCATCCCCAGGCTCAGCTCGGGGAGGTGGGGCCACTTCAGCATGCTTGTTCCAATGACTTGGAAGACTCCAAGTTTCAATTAAACTTTGCCCCTGCTGAGTCACTTCCTTCTCCAGTCAGCATTTGGAGCGCTCAGATTTCTTCATCTAATTGAACACTTAATATACAGCCATAAATTAATCACATTGAAATGGTGCTAATTATTTCATTAGCTCCAAACCAATCCAATCTAAATCACAACTTATTAAAGCTCAATGCTGTTTCGTCTTTACTTGAACTATTGATTAAAATATGCTATAAATTACATATGCAGATAAACAAAGATTACATTTTCTGTCTACTTTTCTGAAACTCCAAGGACATTAGGAAGGGGCTGTGTGTGTTTCTGATCCCTTTTAATTTTCTGCAGCTGTACAGCAGACAGCAGTAACTGTAGCTTGTAGCCACATGAATAAAGTAAGGTCAGAACAAATTTTCATCCCACTGGTCTCACAGCAGACTGACGAGTAGAAAGACTCTTTGCTCGCTCTCTCTCTCTCTCTCTTTTTTTCTGTTTCCCTTGAACATCTTGACAGACAGGCTGGTAGATAATCCTGTCCAGAGTTAATGTGTAGTAACAGGATTGAGGGAAACTGGCTTAAGAGGCTTCCATCTGGGTCGGGACATATCGATGCCATAGTTAAAGATGTTCTCTCCGCTCACCACTGCGAAGATAAATGTCTGAACAATGAGCTTAAAAGCAAAAGGGAGTGAGATGCTCAGAGATGGGTGATGAATTGTCAAACTGCGGGAAAGAGCTTACACCAAAGAGGCAAGTTTGCTTTGTGAAGAAGTGCGGAGTAAAGGAGAAATGGAGAAAAATAATTAGAATGTGCTCCTTCTCGGGGCTGTGTGAGCTGGAGGCTAAATTCTTTAAGGGAAGTTTGGCTATTTTAACTCAGGAAGAGAAGCACTCTTGAACAACAGGGATGATAGAGTTTATCCTCTTGTGGCCAATAAAATGGTGCAATTCATTCATTTGGCAATTCATCAGCAATTATGCTTTAAAAAAAGAATGTATAATCACAAAACGCTATTGCAATCTTTTAGCAGCATTTAACCTGATATTTACTCTCATCTCAAGAACTGGGCTGAAAGAAACTCAAGAGTAAGCAGCTCTCGTGCATCTTTGTTTTCCTTGTCTATAGGGCCTCCCTCCAACACTTCTTCTCGTTAGGCCAATCACAGCTGGCGGCATGCATTTGATGTGCACTGGCATTTGTGAGTCTGCAGAGTTGCCCAATGATGGGATTTAGCTTTTGATATAAGAATTTAAGGTAAGATATCCTCCTTCTCTAACAGCTTAAAAGCTACCATTTATCCACTTGGTTTGCCCAAGCGCAATTCTGGAACCTAGTGAGGCAGGTAACAGAATTGCACTGCAGGAAAGGAGGATGAGGAAGAACCAACCAACATAAAGACCCTTAGCAAGGCTCAGAGCTGCATTAGCCCGACAATATACAGTGCCACTCTACAGAGTTGCAAGAAAATTGTTTTTTTCTGTTAACCAACAAATAAGTATATGGACATTGATCTTAAGGTTGCCCCCACCTCCACGCAATGAGTTGACCAATGTCATTATGAGCATCTAAATTTTCTCTGGATAGGTCTGCATGACTTGTTAGGCATCTCTCAATGTCAGTATTTGCTTTTAACTCTGATGATGTTCTTTCCAGCAGATGCATCTCTCTCCCAAACAGATGCATTGAGAACATATATTTAACACTACTAATCGGACCAAAGTGCAACGTGCAAAGATGCTGGAATGCTATCAGCAGAGCTATCTTTATCCCCAGGACAGAGGTTGATTGTAAGCTTCGCAAATGCGAGCCAGTATGCCCTGTTCCTCCTTAGCAACTAAATACCTAGAATCGTATCTGACTTATGTGAGGCACTATAAATGTATACATGAATGAAGAAATGAATGAGCAAGTGAGTTAAAGCACCTGTATGTGGTTTTAAGAGTCCCTCCTTACCCCCTCCCCCCCATTAGCCTATTTAACCGGTTAGACTTTTGTTATGCCTAAATCATCTTGGGAGCATTTCAAACTAGGCATTTCTTTCCTGGAATTCCTCCAAACACCAGCCCTCTGGTTCTGACAACTTCAAATATCTTTAATGATTTCTTTAAAGAGCAATAAAACGGCAGGCTACTAAAAAGGAGATAACTGTACCATCCCTGCTCGTGAATGGACTTAGCAAGCGTTTAAGGAGCCTTAACATCAATCTTCCACAGCTAGATTTATATTGCATCCATTTTATGAATCTCTTTGACTTGGATCCTTGAGCCCCTGGGCAGTTTTTCAGAGAGCCCCTACGATGCACAGACACTGAACTGAGTAGCAGGAAGTGCGATTCTCCTAGAGGCTGGGGCTCACCTGCTTTGATTATTCTGCACAGTGAGTCAGATTAGGTTGGCAGGTCATTGGGTGCTGTATTGTGCCAACAGGGGAAAAAACCATCAAGGTACAGAGAAAGGGTGGTGATGGTTTCCATCCAATACACTGAAACACATCCAAGCAGAGAACATATTATATTAAACCAGTGGTTATTGCTGTCAACATTTTTTATAGTTCAAAATTGAATATTCATTTGTGCCTTTTAAAGACATTTAATGAATCTATGTTTTATGACAAATAACATGGCAAAAATGAGATATCAGACTTTTCATTTTTGTTTTTGTAATTGACAGGTTGATTTTCCTGAGGCCCTTGGGTCTCCTTGAATAGGTAACAACTTTTAAGAGATTCGAGTGTGTTAGCCGAATATGACCTTGAATGACTTACCTATCATAGTTCATCGCTTCCTAGTACCCGAATAAAGTAGCTTCACCCCATGTGCTCAATTTTTAAAATACCATTTTGATATATGCTCCTTGATGTGCATATTTGGCAAGGCCATCAGCACTCCCTCCAAAAATGCTTTACAATTAAATGTAATTGTAAATGAAATCAAAGGGTCATAGAGGTTTATAGTTGGCAGACACCATGTAATCATCTTGCCAATCCTCCCTTCCACTATATTTTTCATTACATGGTATTCCTGACACATTCTGTTTTAATTGCCCCACATATGGGGAGTCTAGTAGCTGGTGAGATAGCCTTCATCACTAAGCCACAGCAGATAGAAAATGATAATTTCTTATAAAAAATAGCCTCTACTTCTACTGCACACTGTGTAGTTTGCCATGCATTTTAGATAGATATATATAAAACATTCCATTCTGTCTTCTTGAAGCCAAGAAAGAACGATTTATCCCAATCTCCAGATAAGAAAATTGAAGCTCAGAAGTGTAAAAACACAAAATCATAGTAAAATGCCCTAACTTTTAAATTCAGAGTGATGGAACACAACAGAGTACAGATCTGTAAATATATACCTTTGGGATCCCTTCACTCTTCCCAAAATGTGTTCCTGGCTTGAGGCAAAGGTTGCTCATTTAGAGACTGATGAGGCTCTGAAATTAGCACCTCCTTCCGCCTGGAGAGGTCAGGGGTATAATTGCCTCCAATAGAACAAGCCTGGTGCCAGTACAGCTGTTCCTGTGGAGACTGGTATGGGTTTGCCATGTGCATTTAGGACCCATAAAAAGAATATTAATAGGTTATCATGTCTTCAGAACTAAGGACACTATATGCAAAACAGTGAGCTGAGTAATCAGAAACTGTTGCTTTTGAGGGGAATGTCCAGAGAATTCACAAAGCAAAAGGCAATCAATTGTATCACCAGCACATTACTATTTTAAGGCTAACTGCAAAGAGTAGATTCTACATTTTATAGTAGCTTCCATCTTCATAGGTATTCTTAAACATGTGTGTACTAGTTCACCACTCAGCCAGAGGCGACGTCAAAGAGCCCAGTCACCAGCTCGCTGACTTTCCATCTCCAGATACAAAAGAAGTCACTTCTTCAATTAGAGTACAATGACACTAATGAATGCACCCTGGTTGTTCCCTTTCTTACAAGACTTTCTTATCTGGCAGCTCCACTGATGTGATGAGAAGGCGATTTGCAAGTCTGATGTGGAAGTTTGTGATCGCAAGAGACAAGAGAGTCTAAAGTTTCTGCTTACAGTCTTCAGGACATTGTAGAAATTAGCTGTGGCGATGGACCAAAATTATTCAAATAAAAATAGACGCCTAACTTTGTGAGCCTCCCTGCTTAACTTGCAAAGGACTGTGTTACAAGTGAAAAGTCTCATGGTTAGCCTCCAGAGGCCTGGTTAGTAGCTGGATCTCCTCAGTTTTTGCATTATTCAGCTCTCTGGTCAAGAGGGAATGAATAAAAATAGAGATATTTTAAGGTGTGGGAGAGTCTACTCATCTTGGTGGATTTGAATCAACGATTCTAAATAATTTTCAATAATCAACTGGGAAGACTTTTCTGCAGAAAAATCAGCTGACAGATTTACTTCATTCTTTTCGTACACACATAGCATCACCCATCATATTGTTCTCACAGATTATCCTGATTTTAAATCACTGAACATCTTGGAAGCAAAATAAACACGTGTGCCATTAGGGGGTGTTACTTCTGGTTCACATAGGTTGGCAGACAGAAATCCTGTATAAATGCTATATGAAGCCACAGTACAATACCAGAGTATTATTCATGAAACTAGACACAATGATAAAAGCAATCCACGATAACATTATGGGTAAATAAATGTGGAAGCAGTCAGGAAAATATTTCTCTGCTTTATGGTTCAAAAATAAAGAGAATGTATGCAGCCTACTGGGCCCTGAAAGACAGATGCCTGCAGTGTAGACTGTTCCACTATGAAGCCCACTCTATCAGGCCAGTGCTGAGGGTCTCCTCCACCAGTTTTGGAGGGGCCACTTGAACTCCCTTTCCATTTGGGTGATTGAGAGTACTGCCAGGTGAAGACCGGCCAGGTGCACTGAAGGAGAATAAGATGTCAGAAAAGCAAAAAGTAATTTGTTTTCTCCTCTAGGGGAACCTGGCTCCATTCTTTTCTCCAATACAGTTGTATATTTAAAGAAATACACCCTCACCAAGTTTTAAATGCTTAATAAGCTTAAGACCCAGGTGCCCCCTAACATGGATGCAGTAGGAGGTGGGTGAAGATCAATTTTCTCTTCCTAATTTTTAATTGAGTCTAATGACCAGAAATGACCCACAAGCCTTCAGCCGGGGGAGAAAATGCACTAGGCAGATCTGGGGAATGAGGTACTTCTACTTGCCTGAACGTTATTTTATTTCAAACTCTGTCCCTGAATCTGCCAACATGACAATGCTCTTCAATAATAAAAAAGACATGTTCCAGGCTTTTGCAAAGATGACATCTGCTTGAGTGACAGTCTATTTCTGCATGCTAGTTCCTCAGCTCTAGTTACACAGCAATCTGTCAGACACTTAGATGACATGCACTCTTCAAACCATTAAAGAGTTAACACGGATTATTTTTAATCTTGTAAAATAAACGTCTGTCTATGATTCTTGGGGTGGTAAAATTGCCTTCCAAAATAAAATCACACTATCTCCAGGTTAATTACTTGATTAATGTGTATCTCCCTGCAATACCTGCTTGATATTTTCTTATATAGACAAAAGAGTCTCCCTCCAAATTTTATAGTAGATTTCTATACTCAGACACTTTGTCCAGCCTAGGAGATGATTTTCATGGGTTCCCACTGCAGAAATCAACGTGTTATCAAAGTTGTTGTTGCTGTTGTTGTCGTTGAAGAAAGTTTCCTTCGTGACTGACTAATGCAGAATTCGAAGATTGAAAGTGAGTGAGCTATTTTCACTCCCCTCCAGATGGGTAGAGCTGGGAATTATTTCTCATCATTAAGTAGAAAACATTTTCCTTTCAGTTGGCATGACAATGACATAAGAGCACTCCTTGGCTTTCAGAAGCATCTGGAAAATGAAGAACTTCTCAGTACAAGACACAAGGTAGTGACTCCTTCACACTCACATTAACAATAAAGGTTATAAAAGCAATCCTCCTGTGTTAAAATGTGTGAATAGTTTGATAAATGTGTACACATAATCAAGAGCATCTCAGCTGGACTTTGTGTTGGCTGCTGTATAGAAATGAACAAACGTCAAGGGATAGAAAATTACTTTGGATATTTAAAAGAGAAGAAATATATAGTCTATTTGTTTTGTAACAAGTTTCTGTAAATAAAATAATTTATACTATTTATAAGAAAAAGTTGTGCTTTGCTTTATGAGAAATTAGTTTGTTGAACAAACATGTTATTAAATGGGCAATAAAATTAGGACTTCTCAATAAAAAAAAAAAAAAAAAAAAAAAAAAACAATAAAGGTGGCCATGTTGACAATCCCTCACACAAGCAAGTCCATTTCTTTCAGAATCAAGTTAGAAGCAGAATTGGGTTGACTTTTCCAAGAACATTAAAAGTATAAAATGATGTCCTGAACAGGGAAGTTACGTTTGGCCAGCACTGAGGCCCCAAACGGCATTCTACCTGAAGACGGTTCACTCTATGGAAGAACCACACTTTGCTCACTCCATACATCAACATGATCTACAAACCAGTCTTTTGCCTTCTCTATTTCCAAAGGTTGTAGGACATCCTGAAGAGCTACATAGTACAGAGTACGTACAAACACAGGCATTCAAGCAGAATTGTTATTTTGTAGATTATATTTCCCTAAGAAAACTCCCCCTGGATTACCAAGCACAGGACCCTCTGTTAACCAACTCCACATGATAAAATGGAATACAGAGAACTAAGGAAAGTGGAAACACTCAATTGAAAGAGGAAACACTCAAGGGGAAGAGAGTAAAATGAGCAGAGGATGACAGATTCACGCCCAAGGACACCAAAGCCCGTGGTTGCTTATGACATTGGTAACTTCTAATTTCTAAAATATCTAAGGTGCTTTCTCTCATGATCTAATAAGTACAATTAGAACACACATTTTCATTTTCCTACATATTTTCTGAATTTTTTTAATTCTTAAAAACTCAAACAAAAAAAAAGATGTGTCTAAACCAATAGTCATGAATGTGGAGAGAGATCAACCAGGAAACTGAGGGAAAAAACATACAAACAACTACATTTATGGGTAACACAGAAACTATTGGATAGTACAATAATGGGTATTTTTGATGAAACTCGTAAATTCACACACATAACTTTCACCATTCATCTGTGGTTACTTTGCAGGAAGAGAAAGGGAAAAATTGCTCCAAAAGAAAACCCAGGATCCATTTGTTTTCTATTGCCATGCAGCAAATTACCCCAGACCTAGTAGCTTTAAATAACACATATTTATTATCTCATCATTTCTTTGGTTCAAGTGTCTGGGCACAGCTCCCCTGGTTCCTTTGCTCAGGGTCTCACAGGGCTGCAATCAAGGTGTCACTTAGGCTGAGTTTCTCTTCTAAGTTTGTATGCTTGTTGACAGAATTCAGTTCCTTGCAGCTATTTTGCTGAGGCCCTCAGATTTCAAAGGCCATCCATATTTTCCTGTCATGAGATGCTGTCCATCAGCAATTTGTATCATGCAACCTCTTTTCAAGGTTATCAGAAAAATCTCTTGGTGAATCAAACAAAGCAAAGCTATATATGTATGTAGAAAGATAATAGATAAGATAGACAGATGATTGATAGATAGATAATAGGAAGGTAGGTTGATGCTAGATGGGGTATAGTAGAGAGACATGTAGGTAGATGACAGATAAATAAATGATGGTGGATGATAGATACAAGATAGATAGATAGATAGATAGATAGATAGATAGATAGATAGACAGATAGATAGATGGTAGATATGTGATATATATAGATGATGGATAGGTGATAGGTAGATGATTGATAGATATATGATTGATAGATGATAGATAGAGAGAGAGAGAGAGAGAGAGAGAGAGAGAGAGAGAGAGAGAGAGAGAGAGAGATCTAAATATGGGAGCAATGATCTGTAGCTGGAGAGTTTTTCTCCAGCTCCCGCCAAGCCCCGGCAGTCCCATAGCCCATGTATAAAATAAACACACAGACTCTTAGATTATTTAAACTGTTTGGCCTAATGGCTCAGGCTTCTAGCTATCTAGTTCTTACATCTTAAATTAACCCATTTCTATAAATCTATACCTTGCCACATGGCTCGTGGCTTACCAGTATCTTACATGTTGGTACTCATGGCGGTGGCTGGCAGCGTCTCTCTGCCTCAGCCTTCCACTTCCCAGAATTCTCTTCTCTGCTTGTCCTGCCTATACTTCCTGCCTGGCTACTGGCCAATCAGCATTTTATTTATACAGAATGATATCCACAGAAATGATCTATCATTTTTGCCTTACTCTGTTGAATACAAGCCCTCATATACTCATGAAAAGGGTGCTTAATGGTACATGTCCATGGAGCTACCCTGGCATCTCCTGTAAACCTATGGAAGGAAATCCCCACATGCTCACCATCTAGGGGGCAAACCTCATGGGTCCAAGGAGATTTTCCATAGAAGCAACCATCTAAATCAATGGCCAATCAGTTCCACAAAATATATTTCTTGTTGTGATTGCATCCCCAAACCAAATACAACCTGGGAATAATGTGTACAGTGATAACTCCAATGGCGCTCAAGAGGATCAGCAGGTTCAGGGCCAGCCTTAGGTACATAGTAAGTCCAAAGCTAGCAGTGGGTTTCATACAGCACTGCTTCAAAATGCTAAAAACAAGCCAGAAAGGTAAACACTCTGTGATTCCATAGGTTGTAGTTGGTCATCAGAGGTTATCATGGCTGAGCAGTGGGCGAGCCTAGTTGATGCCTGTGCTCCCAAGTGACTGTCACTTAATGATACTCTGTAATGTCTTCAAAACGTCCCCCCTCCATTTCCTTTCTCTGTTCAAAATGGTTTATTATGTAACAGGAACTATAAATATGCAATGGAATGTCCCTATGAGAAAGTCAATGCCTCTCTCCAGGGCCATGATAGTAAAGGCTATAACCTAGCAATGTGATAGAAGGGGTTGCCAAGGAGATAGGAATGTCCATGGCACTGTTGAAGTTCAAGCACAGATGATATTAAAGCATGTTGCTCTAAAGAGAAAAAGAAAGAAAGAAAATAGAAAAGGCAATGGCTTCTCATCCAACCCACTGACATCAGGCTAATTTTTTTAAGTGCTATGTATTTTCCATAAACATATTCTTTAATCTAGAACCAAATGAATATGTGTTATTTTGGTGTTCATTCAAAGCAATTTTAATGGTACAAATACCTACTGACTGGATTTGCTGTTGCATTTTCATAATTAATTTATCTATTGGAAATTGCCTACAACCTCTGGTTTGGATTTCGTTAAAAAGAATAGAGAGCATAAATATTTTCAAAGTACATATTTTAATCTTCTATATTTTGGTATTTATTTTTTATACCCAATGGATAACAATTTGTAGTAATTCACATCTACTGAGTTTATTGAAAGCATTTGGAGTTATTTTCTGGAAGATAAGCTTCCTTCATGTCTATGAATTTTGTTACTAAAATGTAATTCACTTCCAAAACTACTATAAGCAGTACTAATAAAATGAGAAGGTTCAGGACAAAGCCCAACTAACTTCTAAGTAAGGATCTTAGGTGAGCAGATAGAGTACAAAGTACTAGACCATTAACCATAGCACTCCAAGTATTTTGTGCTAGCATGTCCAAGAAGGAACATTCACAGAGTAACTATGGGAAGGGCATTTCAAAGAACTTCTAGTTATCAAAAATACAATCAATATGAGATATTGGTGGTATGTCTATCATGTGCTAAGTCATAAGGACAAGGGTTTGCTACCTCACATGGAAAGAAGAAAAAGGAAAAAATAAAACAGAATTGCTGCTCTTGACTATGTTAATACAATTAGTTTGTCAGATGCACAGCATCTGTGCCGTGTTCATCACATAGCACAATAGAGGCTGCTACCTTCCCTAACCCTAGAAAGCTTTTGACATCAGCCTGGATTCTGACAGGTGCTAAAGAATGATGAGAAATTCACCTGAGGTCCCGAGGTTACTGCCTGGAGATTTGTGACTCATCAGTCTTTAGTTGAAAGTGCCTTGTCAAATTCGTTTTTTTAACACCAACAAATACGAGGTTGAATTGTAAAATAGATTCCATTTAATCCAATTTATTTTATGTAGCTGTGCTCAAGGATGCATGAAGGGGCCTCTCCTGTGTAAGAAATTCTTTCAGAGGATAGGAAAGATGGAAACTTACCCTATAAAATCCACAGGGGTATATTCAGCTCTCTGTTCCTGCAAGCTAATATAACCAGTCACCTAGTCATGTCACTCAAAACTACCCTTTACCTCTGGAAATTTACCATATCAGCTCTTTAGTCTAGTCCTCCTAATCTGCTGAACATTTTCCCACCCTTTGCCCGACTTTGACCTTCTCCTCCCAGCTCATGATTCCCAAAGTCACAACTGTACTCTGACTCTTCCCTTAAAGTCTACCTTGGCTCCATATTCCATAGAATAATGCATTTGGTGCTTCTGGTGAAACACTCGTTATCACTTCTCAGCATCATCTGGGATCATCTACATTCACACAGTTTAATTCCAAAGTCATGAATCCATCTCCATCCCTTTCTCCAAGTGTATTGCAACTGTGTCCAATGTTTACACAACAGCCTTCATCCTTAATCTTCCATGTGTCCTTTACAAGTAACTCTTTAAATATTTGCCCAAATCTTCCCTGTAGGGCTAACCTATAATATTTTGGGCATCTCTGTTTTAGAGCATCATTTCTGTTGCCCCTGTATTACTGAATCTAAAACATTAGGTTGAACTCCAGGGACACAATGATAAATAAGAATGCAAGAGAACACTACAAATTCTTAATATTTATTTCTGTTATTAGGTTTTCAAGTTTTTGAGAGAAACCACCACGCTTTACTGATTTTGCATTCTTCCCAAGTATTCTATGCAGTATTGCATATACACCAGGCACTGAATAAAAAACTGAATATCAATTATTAATACCATTAAAGATAAGGATAGTCTTGAGTTTTGTTAAAGTCTTTCCCACACACCTTCTTTAGGATCTTTGGACATAAGCAAAGGGAGTATTCTAAGCCTAGCAACCTTCTTGGCCAGTTTTGGCTTTTTATTAGTAACAAAACGTTTCTATTATTAGAATTAAAATCATACACTTTCATTACTTTAAAAATCTAACTGTGTGAATATGTCATCACGCTGTTCTCACTCAGTGCTGAAGGGTAGAAATTTTAAGAATCAGTGTAATATTCAGTATCTACAGCCATACAGAAATAATTAGATGAAAATAGATTTTCAATGAATTACTCTCTCTTTTAGGGTGTGGTTGTAGAATCATTACTCTTTCTGAATCTTCTAGTAGGGTAGAGCATAGCTTAGCCCCATCTCTTAATGTGAATGTAAACTATTATGTCCTTCTTAGCAGGTGAGGACAGCTCAGTCTTTCCTCCTCACACTGCACACTCTCTTCAGGGGTGTGCACTCTGGTGATGATATAATTGACAAGTGGCTAGAACTTCTTCCTCCAGCTTCCCTTCTAGTCACACGAGGTTCACATTGAAGCTTTTTAACACAATTGAAGACCATAACTGGCTGACTTGCTCCATTTCTTCAAAATTCCATCTACCCAAGATTGTTATGCGACAAGACTTCTACTATACATGGCAATTTAGTTATATATTTTAACTAATACTTTTCCAGAAGTGTAGCCAATAGTCTTAAGAAAAGTATTTATCTCTTAAAAAGTAAATACAAAATGGGTAAAATGTCTAATATTCCTAAATTAATTCATTTTAAAAGTGAATTTTCTTTTATTTCCAGATATTTTAACAAAAAAAAAAATCTTTAATGAAAACCTAGTTATGAGCACTTGATGTTTTACTGGTGTGTTTTGGTTGCCTTCCATTGCTATGATAAGGACTATACAGCCCATGAGTGGCACTATCCCAGTGAACTGGGCTATATCACACACCAAATATTAGTCAACAGAATCCCCTACAGACTTTTCTACATGCCATCTGACGATCATTTCCTCAGTTGAATTTCTTCTTTCCAGATAACTCTAGTTTGTGTCAAGTTGACAAAAAAACTAACCAGGACACATGAGAACACACAATTTTCCAGACCAGCCCTGCCACCTAATACCCATCCCTTCAGGGTGCATTACTTAAATAACTATTCGCTGTGTGTTCGGTTTATCTAATAAAACCCTGAAGATGTTAGGACACGTTGATCATGAGAATCACTAGAGTTAATAATTTCCTAGCACCATCTCGAACATTAGGGCCGCACAGACACTCCAAAAAGCAGAATAAAGGATAACCGGGAGGGGGTAAGTGTAGACAAATTTCTAAACAGTCTTATTAAATAAGAAACACAGAGCCAAATGTGTTGCACAGGGGTGCAAGCCGTAGAGATCAGAGCAACAGTGATAGCCACCAAACTAACCTTAGCTCACCACACCGCCATCACTTCCCAAGAGACTTCTTCCTGTCTAAACCTGTGCCTTTATTGCCTTGCTGTTCTGCCTTCTCATTGGCTCTTGACCCAGCCACCTCACTTCCTCATCACTGCCTGTCTATACAGACCTCCAGGTCTCTATGGTTGGTACTGGGATTAAAGGCCTGTGTCACCATGCCTGGCTGTGTCCTTGAACACACAGAGACTCTGCCTGCCATGTGATCGAATTAAGGGTGTGTGCCACCACCACCTGACTTCTCTTTATGACTGGCTATGATCTCTGATCTCCAGGCAAACTTTATTTATTAACATACAAATAAAATATCACATTTCAGCACAAATAAAATATCACCACAGGTAAGGTGTGCTCTGATGTGTGGATTACATACAGAAACGGAAAAGAGATTATTTGGGAAGAAGGGGACCAGCAAGGTGAGGGACAAGATCAGCGGACTTGGTGATGAACAAGATGCGAAATTACACCTGTATGCAATGCCAGAAAGAGACTGGCTATTCTGGATAAGAATGGAAATAATAAACTGTCTTAGCTACTTTCTACTCCTGTGACAAAACACCATGCCCAAGGGAACTTAGAAAAGAAAGCATTTAATTGGACTTACAGTTCCGGGGCTTCAGAGTCCATGAAGGTGGAGCCAAGGGACGGTGTCAGGAAGAGGTGAGAGCTCACATTTTGATCTACAAGCAAGAGGAAGAAGAGATTAACTCAAAACTCTGTATACTTTACTTTCCTGCTGTCTCTATGTCTGTCTGTCTGGTGGCTGCCTGGTTTTCTGGCCCTCGGACATGTCCCTCTCTTTCTCCCTGTTCTCTTCTACCTCTTCCTCTTCTCCTTTCTTGAGCCTAGAGTTTTCCTCCTATATATTCTCTCTGCCTAGTCTTTCTCTGCCCAGCCATTGGCTGTTCAGCTTTTTATTGGACCAATCAGATACCTTAGGCAGACAAGGTGAAACAGATGCAACACATCTTTACATAATTCAACACACATCCTTACATCGTTAAACAAATGCAACATAAACAAATATAATACAGTTAAAATAATATTCCATAGCATAACCAAATGCAACACACCTTTGCCTAGTCAAATATTCCACAACACCTGTCACTAATTTTATATTGATTTGAGTTTCCTAGATGTCTAGACATTACAATGAAAAAGTAATGTTGGTTGAAATGAAGCACCAACAAGCAGATGATTCCCATTAGAGGAGATGGCTGAAGAGTGAGGCCTGGATTGTTATAATGTTCACATAATGTGAGCAGCTATACATACGAAGAATGGAAAGGTCATGTTTCCCACCATCAATTGCTTGTTTACTTACAGCCGGCATTATTCCCAGCCTGCATTTTGGTAGTCGTGCAAATATCGTTAGAACATTTTTTAGATGACGAAGTGAAAGATAACACCAATAAAAAAACTTCTGTGTTTTGGTTTTTGGTTTTTTTTTGTATAAGATTATCACATTCTGGAAAGCAGTGTTTACGAGTATTTACAGTGTTTAGCCTCTGTAGCTTAGAATTATTTTAAGCTTGGATATTTTATATCTCCAACTAGTGGCACGTTTCCTGAGATGTGTTGGTGATTAACTAATGGGCCACATCTGAGATTTCTCTTCAAAACCCTCACAGTCATACCATTCATGAAGAGCTTTGTTCCCAGTGCTGGGATTGGACCCACGGCATCATTTTGCTCTAAGCTCAATTCATGTCCTTGAATATCTACCCCCACATTCTGCACACAGGGGAACCAAGGAGAAGGAGAGATGGGGTAGCATAAGACAAGTCCAAGATGTCACAGCACAGAATGAAGCCATTGAGAAGAGGGAGATGCAGAATAAAGCCAGTTGTTACTGATCAGTGAGGGTCATTGGTGCCTTGGGCTGCAAAGTTGAGCAAAGAAACTAAGGTTTTATGTTGTATTCTCATTGGCCTAGTAACTTGAATCCAAGCTTCGGTATAATGACTTTTCTCCTCTTGGCGATCAAAAACCTGATGAGATAAAATTTAAAGGGGAAGGAATTTATTTTGGCTCATGGTTTAAAATGATGCAGTATAAAGCAGGGAAGGCACGATGGGGTTCACAGCAGAGGGAGCTCATGGCTGGGACTCCTCACACCTCAGCTGACCAGGAGGCAGAGAGCTCAGGCTGGATCCAGGACCTAGCTATAACTGTCAAGCACTACCCAGCCTCCACCAACAGCATACTTCCTTCAGCTAAATGCTTCCTTTTAAATGTTCTACAAGCTCCCAAAACAGCACTGCCTATTAATGATCAGATGCATGAGCCACGAGCCCGGGGGGAACTTTTCACATTCAACCCATAACACTCACTAACGTGTTGAAATAGGAGATAATGCACCAATAATACTTTTTAAAAGATGGCAGTGATTTTTGACAGTTATATAATGTATGGAATATATTGAAATCTTATTTTCCCCCTTACCTCTCTTAACTTTTTACCACCCATCCTGACTGTCTTCTGCCCAGCTAGTGCTGCTTCTAGCCCAATTGTGTGTGTTGGGGGGGGGGGGGGTGGTGAAGGAAGCCATATTTTCTGAGCTTGTGATGAGGATGGTCATACCATATCTAGAATGTTTTACTTCATGGTGTTCCTCTCCATGCCCTTGCTCTCAAATCTCACTGCCCATCTTTGGTAATGCTCCGTGGGCTTTGGAGAAAGTGATGTCCATGTCTCATTCAGAGATATCAGTATCAGTATCAATAAACAGTGATTTATTCTCGGCACTTTTAACAGTTGAGTCAACACTTTTTAAAATAATAGCAACAGCCTAAGCACATAGGTGTCTACTGAATCCCCATGAGCAACTGTGTGTTTCCAAGATTCTTGCAAATGTATTCTTTTGTTTTTTTGTTTTGTTTTCACCATCCTGAGTATAAGGCAAATCAGTCAGGGTTCTTTTCATTGCAAAGCCAATTTGGATTAATTAAAGTTAAAAATAGATTAATGGAGAGGCACTGGGGTTGATCTTTGCATCAGAGGAAGAGACCAATAAAAGAACAGCCCTCAGCTGGAGGTAGCCAGTGACAACTTTCATCCACACCCTCTTTCTCTCTCTGTGACCCAGTAGAGATCATTAAACCCATTGGGATGTGGAACATTGCTGTCATATCCCAGCCACCACCACCACCCACCTACCCCACCCCACCCCACCCCACCCCACCCCACCCCACCCACGTGCCGATTTGACATCTCAGCAATACTGTTTGCTGACAACATTCTCCTTTATTACCTCAAACTTTGGAGCAGACAGAAACTAAAACTCCAAGTCAGTTTAGGAGTAGAGAAATAACTGAACATCCTTCTCATCTTCTTCCCCTACCCCAGCACATGTGGTATAAAGTAGCATCTTTGAAATTGTATATGGATTAACACAAAATCTAAAAAAAATGAAAACATACTTAAGAAGATGACTGAATTCTCTATTTACAATCCAAAGACCTAATTTCCCTTTGAAAATTTCAGTCCTAATAAAACTTTCTCTTCCATGGATTTTAGTTAGCTGATGCTCTCAAATAGAACATTCATTTTTCAGTGTATCATCACATGCAAAGTGTGTGTGTGGTGCCTTTCAATTTTTGCCCCATAGAGGTAAAATAATTTCATGGAAGCTGTTCTGCAATATTGAATTATACTCAACTGTTCACAGAAAATGCCGCCTCTTTTTTCCTCCTGATACGATTAAACTCTCCCCCACCACAATGGAGTCTGGAACACACTTTAAACATGTCAGTTTAGAGTGTCAAAAGCAAGCCTTTCAGGATAAATGCTTAGGCTTTTAGTTTTCTATCCTTGTTTCTCTCCTGCTCTTACTCCTGTCCGAATTGTTACCAAGGCATAGTGGGAGACAGGAAGGATGCTAGCTTCGTCTTCACTGGTCCCTACTGGAGAAGGACCGAGTTAGATCTACCTACATGACAAGTGTCAAGCAAATGGACACGAAACAGTGCATGTACCCACAGTCTGCAAGCCTTACTTTGTGTTTTCTTTCCTCCCTTGACTCAGTTCTCAAAGGTGGCTTGGATAAGTTTTTCTTCCTTTGTTATCACTGATTCTTTCTACACTACAGAGAAACTCTGTGATGTTAACGTACTTCTAAAGACACTTTAGGATAATTTCTTCAAGAATTAGTCTCATCTCAATCATGTAAACTATCATCTTCCAATCCCAAGAGGACAGCTAGGTGCCATTCACCTCAAACCATGGTTTGTTATGCATTGTTTCCCCACAGAGAACATACATGTGCTGTTCCTCTCCTTGAGCAGTTCTTTGTTGTCCTCTGAGGTAGCCCTGAGGTGGACCTCTACCTGACCCTTTCCCTGCTTTTTTTTTAGCGGGCACCTATCATTCAACAACCTTTTCCAAAGATTCATAAGCTGTGTTCCCATATTGCTGGGTGACCATTGCTGCCCATGCTAAGCCCCAGAACTATAAAGAAAGCCACAAACTGCATATGTAATTTTACATTTTCTAGAGGCCATACTTTTTTAATTACAAAGAAATGGGCAAATTTGGTATTATATTTTACTTAAGCCAATGCATCAAAAATATCATTTAACCCTGTAATCAATATTTTAATTATGTCATTAATGAGGTTACAGGTTATAAATCTTTGAAAGTTAGTGTGCATCTACAACCACAGCGCAAGTACCAAGCCCTCATCTGTCCATACTAGAGAGTTGGCCTCTGTTAGGTAATATGAAATACTGAAGGCATGTTGATAGAACAACTGTCCAGAAAGTTCCTTTTCACAGAGTTGCAATTCTGAAATGACTTTTGTCACATTTAGGTGTTTCTGTAAGGAAGGAAGCCTGTTTCCTATATGTCAGCTTTCTGGCTATGTGACATAATGTCTGAGAAAATTAAATTGAGGAAGAAAAGTTTGCTTGGGCTCCCTGTTTCCAAGGCTTCCATCCATGGTTCCTTGGGTCTGAGGGGAGATCATCATCGTATCAGACGTGGTAGTAAAGTGAAGGTGTTCAGTTGACGGAAGGTAGTCAGAGGGAGAGTGGGAGAGGTGAGCAAGTGTCCTAATATAACCTTAAAGAGTGTGCTCCCACTGACCTCATTTCTTTCTACTAGTCTCCGGCTCCTAAATGTTGCACTGTGACTCAACAGTCCCACAAGCTGGTGACCAAGCTTTTGACATAGAGCCCTTCATCCAAATTGATAATGCAGTATAAGCTATTCATTGATTTAAAGAAAACAAAGCTACTGTAGTATCTCAGCCTCCCAAGAAACCGTACTAAAAATTATTCAAAGCACGTGAGTGTGGTAGTCTACCCAAAGGGAATGGGGTTATATTGATTTTCTTTTCTTCTGCTTTCCATTCTAGCCTGGAAAAGAAAACAATTATTGCTGTGGCTGGCCAAAAGATACAACAAATGAGACATCTTTCTAGAATTACAGGGAGAGAAGTTTGGGAAATGATATTAGCGTGGGGAGGGGGGTGCCTAATTACAGATCAACTGCCAGAGGAAGGGGATTGATGCTGGCTAAGAGTCTTCAGACTTGGGATTTTGCAAGAGAGGCATCAAGGCTGCTAAATTTTAAAGTTGTTTGAGGCTACCTTCTGGCCACATTGCATGAATGAAAGTCTTTGAACCTCTAGCCTCAAGACTGAAAGCGATTCTGTCTCTAAAGTAGCTACATTTCGTTAGAGCTTAGTTGAATATGAATGTCATAGCCGGCAGACGTGATGTCCTCTGTCTTTGGGTTTTAATGTTATGGTCTCATTTTAAATTGCTAATTTCGAAAAGATTTTCTTAGCTCATACCCAAAAGTACTTGTGCTAACCAGTTGCTGAGGTTTAAATAGAGTCTGCCCCCCAGCCCAGACTCACACAGGAGTTGAGGCCCCAGAGACATATGACACTAAGAATGTGAAAATTCATTCTGCCTAATATATTCAAAGGTGAGGCCTTAGGAAGTGATTAGGATTAGATAAGATTATTAGAGTCAACCTCCTGTGATTACCCCAACGGCTTTATGAAAAGGGGGAGAGACATAGAAATGCACACACATACACACCAACACACACACACACACACACACACACACACACACACACACACACACACACCTACCATAATGTGATATTATCCAGGTACATCTGCACCAGAGCCTGGCCCATGCTGCTCAGATTCCTCTGGTACTAGCCTCTAAAAGTAAGTATACAGTGAGCTATGTAAACCTGTTTTCTTTGTAAAGTAGCCTACCCTGGGTATTTCATTACAGTGAAAAGTTGACTGATATACCAATTAAGTCACATGTTTGTGTATAAAAAGTAAGAAAACAGAAGCATGGAGTAGTTTTATCCAGATTTTGAATTGTTACTGGAAACTCTTGACATAAACAGGAAAATGTCATCTATTGCTAAATAAGCCACCATCTTGAACTACTGACTTGACTCTGGCTTCTTACAAGTGTTTGAGAGACAGTGACAAACTCAATCCATTTCAGTTCTGGGCAGCATCACATCTATTCAGATTCTCCCTGAATAAATACCTTAGTAATTTTATTGAAAGTGTTTGATTTGCTTTTGTTCACAAAACACCAACATTTATCCAACTCGATGGAAGGAAAAATTGTGCCATTGTTTGGGCATTATATATTCATAGACAGTGTGATTAAAGTGTCTTTATCTTCTAAGTATAACAGCTCCTTATCTGTTGATTTTCAACAGTCAACTTTCAGTCATTGAGGGGAAATAGGAATGGGAATAGCTTTATGATTGAAATCTACAAACAATCTAAAATTTCA
Source organism: Peromyscus californicus insignis (assembly GCF_007827085.1). NCBI lineage: Eukaryota > Metazoa > Chordata > Mammalia > Rodentia > Cricetidae > Peromyscus > Peromyscus californicus. The sequence continues at coordinate 25,049,397 of NW_026294480.1, forward strand.
CTCTAGTAAAAATGTTTGCCCTCAATGCCAAGAATCAAAAAGGACAGATTTAAACATCATCATGTATTCCTTCAGGTCTCTCCAGGACCCGTGCTGACATTGTCCCCATTAGCACAGATAATTGAGACGTGTGCATACCTTGTCATTAAGTGGTGACATCTCATTCTTTACTCCCCTCCCCCAGCACAAACTGCTGAATAGTCTCTGGTGAGCTATTTATAGAAATGGTTTCCATGCTTAGCCACAACTCCATGCTATATAAAATGGTGACATCCAATTTTTAAGATCAGTGTTACGAAACTACTCTCCATAATAAGAGCCCTTCTGAGTAAGGTTAATATTTTAAGGGAGATGCTCCCCACGAAACATGTCAGTGAGTTTTGTTCCCTGGGGCACAGCTGCGTGTAATGTGTGAGATAACAAGGGTTATGAAGCAAAGAAGCATCCATGTTCAAACAAGTCAAAAACAGAAAGGGACAAGAGAAGGAAAAAGCTCATTAGGAAGCGCTCACTTTCCTGTTTTCTTACCCTGTCCAAAATTTCGTCCAAAAAAAAAAAAAAAAAAAAAAAAAAAAAAACAGCCATCCTACCTAGGCTTAGCACTCTGCAGCAGACGTGAACTGAGAATGAGGTTTGGTGGAAAGGCTGAGCGCATCCCAAAGGCTATCCTAAAACAACACTGTCTAAAGAAACCCGATGGCAAGGGGAGAAGCGTGTCACGGCCTCACTGGCTTCTAAAAGACTCAGCTCCAAGCTGAAGCAGATGGAGAAATCATTTCGGTCTTGGCCTTGGGAATAATTAACGAGTCCAATGTGTTGATACAAAACATAAGGCTGAGGCAAGCAGTGGCAAAGGAAAGATTCCAAGAAACTCACAAAACAGTAGAAAAAGCGTAATTAATTCTTTCCCAGGTTGAAGTAAGAGAATCTATCTTAAAAATCGCTTGTATTTTAGCATTTCATCCATGCACCTTCTGATTCTTGGATTCCTCTTGGAGCTGTGTCATGGTCACGCTTGCCTTTTCCTGAGAAGGTAGGTTGGCAATGGCTCTGCAGCCCAGTGGCCTGGAGTCCCTCCCTCCAACTTTTACCACTTTATCTCTTCTGTCCTTAGGCTTAGCCTCACCGCCAACCTGTATAAAATGGTATGCTGGTATCCACCTCACAGGGTTAGTAGTGGACTCCGATGATGCTTATAAATTCCCCCATCAGAACGGGGTGGGGGAAGGCTGGAGGGGTGGGAGGAGGGAAGGGAAGATCGATGATTGATATGTAAGATGAATAAAAAAATTCTTAATAAAAAAAAAAGAAAACTACCATATAAAGAAAAAAATAAATAAATTCCCCCATCAATAGCAGAGGATATGTGTGCTTTTCTTTCTCTCCTCTCTAGACTATCTTTTGGGGGTACCCCAGCTGTAATGATTTGAATAAGAAGTGCCTACATGGGCTCATATATTTGAATGTTAATTCCCAGTTGGTGAAATGTTTAGGGAGGATTAAGAGGTGTGGCTCTCTCTCTCTCTTGTAGATCAGATGTGAACTCTCAGCTACTACTTCAGCACCATGCCTGCCTGCCTGCCACCATGCTTCCTGCCATGATGAGGGTGGACTAATTTTCTGAAACTGTGAACAAGCCCCCCCCTTTAAAACAATGTCCCAAACTGGACTCATTAAATGCTTTCTTTTATAAGTGGCCTCAGAAATGGTGTCTCTTCACACCAATAGAATAGTAACTAAGACACCAGCCTTACAATCACACAGGCTTTTCTAACACCTCCTCCTAAAGCCCTCCAGGACTCACTTTCCCATCTTTAAAACAATGTCCCAAACTGGACTCATTAAACCCCATAAAGCTTTATGCAGTGAGTAGGTGAGAACTCAAAAGCACAAATGCCCACCCCATTATACAACCAAATCCTAGAACAAGAATGGATGAACCCCTTTCCTTCGGCTCCCTGGACTTGGGCCCTGCAAACAAGAGCATCTGAGAAGGAGCTAAAGGCAGTAGACAGAGTCTGGCCAAGATGTTTTATCTCTCCTCCATCTGCTTCCAGTTGATGCCAGGAGACACGGAAGAATTTGCAGGTTGAAATCAGGAAGACATGGTTTCCCTCTGATGGAGTTTAATTTTTGTTTCGTTTCTTTGGATAAGTGAGCATTTTAACCCTTCGAGAGAGAGCTCTGTGTTGGTAACGGCTTCTGTCCAGAACGACAGGTGTCTTAAAAGAAATTTCTTATGAATTCATTCATTGGGATTTGAGAAAATGCTTGTGTAGATTTCAAGACTCACACTTTCTCATTCAAATGTTGTGCTAGTTTTAACCTGTCAAGTTATAAATATCCAAGTGAGCTCTTCTCTATTTTTAAGTGGAATTATTTTCAATCAGTTGCCCTAAAAATACAGTCAGGATACAAAGCCAGTAAACCTAGTAAATTCTTCCGGCTGTGATTTTTTTCAATAACTCATCTCTCTATAGCTTATATACTCATTGTGAATATGAAATAATAGCAAATTCATATAATTGCTATAACCAATGGTGGAAAGGTAATTAGATTCATTTGTGCATTCACTCAGTAGCACACAAAACACCTTTGTAATAAATACTAATTACCTTTAGAGTGTTCTCTGAGGGCAAATGGCAAAGATATAGGTAAAAGTCTCTCCCATGTAAATCTCAATCCTGTGCTCCAAGATTATGCTTCTCAGAATGCAGTCCTGGACCCAGGTGTCTGCATCATCTGGAAACCTGTTAGAAATGCAAATTCTGAGGACCTGGGGCAGATCTACCAAATCAGAAAAACTAGGGCACCATTCGGCCATCTGCTTTAACAAGACTTCCTGGTGACTCTGAGGGACACTAGAATTTGAGGATATCTCTAAGACACCTTCTTTACTAAAAAGTGTTCTGTTTATTTTCCTAAATAACATCGAATTCAAGTGATAAAGACATTTTGAACATTTATCAGAACTGAGTTATGTAACAGTTGAAATATTATTCTGGTCTCAGGCAGGACTAACAAAATGGTTCCTCATGGAACCCTATCACGCAGCAAGCCCATGTCTACCTCTCAAGACACAAAGGTCTCCTCAGTTCTTATGACTGTTCCCATGGACCCAGGTTAGCAATTCCTAAACTTTCTGCTAACTTCTCAGAGAGAGTGCAAACTCTGTTTTGCTCTCCAAATGATCTCCAGGGTCCATTGTTCCGCTAAACATGTTATATATGATCTATAGGAAATGACTAAAGGGTACTTTATCTGATCAGGCAGATTTTGTCATGAGACAACTCAGGCAATTTTATAATCTGTTTTCGGGAAAATATAGGGTAAAGAAAGCTTTCATTTAAGGAAGAATTTGAATCTGCTATTTTTCCTCCCTCAGTGGCTATTCTGCTGTATGACTTTTATAAGGCCAGCAACTCAAAGATATATTTATCTGAGTGCAATTTTTGATCCTAAGGAAGTCAGTTTTTCTTGTGAATCTTCAATAATAATTTAAACATGTTCACAGTTTGATTTTTATCAACATCAAAAAGCTAGTGGAAGGAGTGGGTACATGATAAAGGAAAAAAAGAACACCGAGAGATATCAGTCTGTCCCTAACGCTAAGAGTCTGTCTTAGGAGCCAAGAAAGTCAACTCACCTCAGTTATTCTGTCTGCAAGATGGGATTTAACGAGGAAGGTATAAGAGTCAAGGTAAACAAAACCGTGCATATGAAATTGTTCCCTGAGTTTAGACACACAGTGTAGCCGTGATACACCGTCATCTGCTGCCGCTGTGAAAAATGGCCCACTTCAGCCAGACAAATCTTAACCAACTTGAGCAGCGGAAATGAAGTCAAGCCTCCACAAAGAGACAGGCAGGCTCTCTCTGTGTCTAGTAAAATGCACATTTGGCCGATTTATGCAAAAGATCTAGAACTTTCCCTAACTAATATAGCCTTTCACAAAATGACTATCCTTTTTTTTTTTTTCTGAACTTCCAGCCACTAACATCTTTTAAACTATTCTAATAGTCTTTGATTAGTAACCATAAGCCCCTGCTGAGCTTTTAATGAGAATTCTAAAGTAAACTAAATAAATGAGTTTTCATTATACTTCATTATTTTTTTAAAAATTCAAATAGAGTAAGTAGAATTGTGAATGTGAAAGTTATAGAGAAATTGTAAAATATTCTAGAATTATACCATAGTTTAATCATATTTTAGGCCAAAAATGACTGGACTTTGACTCTTTGACTATCTAAATTCCATATTTATGTCAAGTTCATTATGAGTCTGTTTTTACCATAAAGCTTCCCCCACACACACTCTGCCATCCTGTAATGGCATCTTCTTTACATTCTGTTATCTTATGCTGTGGCAGAGATTGTTAAGGTTCACCCAACAATGATATTCACACATATATTTCCAAATTCTCCACAAAGTTAGATCGGGATCACAAGCCCAGCACTGGCAGGGAACTTTAGAGAAGATGTTGAATCAACATTGCTCTAAGTTGCCAGCCTTCCTCTGTCTCTCCTCTCGTCTGAATGAGCTCCCTTTCAACGCCAGGGGGAATTTCCTCAAACTACATACATGGACTACACCCCAAAATCCATCATAGTCTGGGAACCACTCCCAGAACCTACTGACTTATTTGTGAATGATCAATATAGTTTAATAATCTATGGCCATCAAATTTAGTAATAAATGTGTTATTGTAACATAAGCTTCCTGACCTCAACAATAGAGGTATGTAAGAATAGGAAATGAAAAATGTTACTTGCTAAGTTATCCTGAAGTCCACACAAGTTAAGACACAAGAGAACTAGCAAGCACCTATACTGTAACAAAAGAACAGATTTATAAATAAATGTTTTATAGGCCCATGGGTATAAATGGGTAATTAACAAAGACGTGCAATGAAAGGGCCTTTGATTGTCCCTGTAATACGGAAATGAGGGGAATTTCAAAAAAAAAAAAGAATCAATTCTAAGTTCCCATTCTTGCGCTAAAATATAGTGAACACTTGCTTCATACCAAGCCCTGAGCTAGTCAGTAAATTTAAGGGACAAGTTTTACCAGAAGAGAAAAGAGAAATATTCTTAGGTACCAGAAGTAGTTTATACAAAGCCAGAGAGAAGAGAAACAATGAGGTTTATAATGTGTAACACAGTTAATACTGACAGGTGTGAAATACAGTAGTGGCGGGAAACCAAATGGAGAAGAGAGGAGACTGAGAAGGGCCTCACACAGCACAGCATAGCGTTGTGGGTTTAATGTTTTATTTTTATTTCTTAAAAGTGTGTGTGTGTGTGTGTGTGTGTGTGTGTGTGTGTGTGTGTGTGTGTGTGTGTGTGGTGGGTGTATGTGGTGTGTGGGGGTGGTGTGTGTGGGTGTGGGGGTGGTGTGTGGTGTGTGTGTGTATGTGGTAGGTGGGTGTGGTGTGTGGGGAGGGGTATGGGTGTGGTGTGTGTGTGTGTGGTGGGTATGTGCACATGAATGCAGGTGCACAAAGAGACCAAAAGAGGGCAATAGATCCGCTAGAGCTGGGATTACAGGAAGTTTTAAGTCTCCTTCCGGGAGTTGAACTCAGGTCCTCTGCAAACTGCTCAGTTATCTCTCCGGCCCCTTAAAGTATACACAACAGAAAGAAAGCAGGAGATATATACAATATATGTCTTAGAAAGATCGTCGTTATCATTTTTGTTTATGATATGGTCAAGAAAAGGCAAATCTCAACTAAGAGGCTCTTGTGAGAGAAGAGGCATTGTGAGACCCAGTAGTGTAATAGTAAGTACTCAGCAGCGGGCCCTCCAGAAAGCACAAAGGTTACTCACAGTCATTTGAAATTCCAAAATGGTGTCACTGGACACGAAGCAGGGAAGAAAGGCTGCAGCTCCCCCACACAGCTGATAAGGGTGCAAAACCATAAACTTCTTCAAACTAGAAACCCACTACAGCCTCCCAGTACACTGTACAAAGCTAATCCACAGGGTCTGCGGGGATTTGGAGAAAAGGTGTCAGGATAGAAATACTCAGACACTATAATACATACAATTTCATGATGCATTCGGTGTGAAGGGTGAGAACAGGGGTCTGCTTCTAATTAGTAGAGGGAGCCGCAGCATCAGTGGGAATGCTTGTAAAGGGAATTGGAGGGTAAGGGTATCTGAAAGCTTACCTTTGAGCTTGTTGTTTTCATGGATGTTTCGAAGCCAAGTCCAGGAAGTCTGGAATCCAGAGAAAGGTTTATAAAGTCTTCCTACACTCTGTCTCCTTCACACATTCTGATTTTGGTGAGTTTTTCACAACTATTTGATATAAATCTCTAAGTTGATTGTCAAGGATCACAAGAGGACATCAGTTCCAGAATGGTGAAAAGAAGGGGTGAGGTGGATGGAAATGTGTGTACTTCTACCCCTGGAGAGAAATAGTGTTCTCTACCTACTAAGGTGAATTTACAAAGATTTTTTTTTTAAAGTCCTAAAGTGTCTCTACTTTTCTCTTCTTTAATTCTAATCCTACCTTTGGAGAAGACGAAGGAAACCTTGTCCCATCTCTGTCTTCACATAGACCAGATCCAGCTTTACAGATAATAGTTTCCTGGGCAGCTGTTCAAAACCAGAAAGTGGGACAGTAGAGATCCAAGAGGGACCGTTTTTAAAGCATGCTTATTATAGCCCACCAGGCATATCATCTGGAATGGCAACAAAAGTCTTTACAGAGCAATGTTCATTGCTTATTTTATAAACCTCCCCAAAGTATCTGAAGGCTAATTCTATTCTCACCTAGAGTTCAAAGCCTGACTACCAGACAGTATGGTTTGAAGTAGAAAAGTAGGATGGAACAATTTCTCTACTTTGAAGTGCAGCGGGAGAAAGGAGGATCATTTCAGGGGCTTGAAGCACACTCACAGAGCCTTCTCTTTCTCAACACCACTGCAATCAAAGGGCGAGACTGAATGAAGCGTTAAAAACCTTAGGTAAAAATTAATTTGCTTCCTCTCAAATTATAATTCTTTCCCAATGTGGAAGGTCCATTTCCACTGTATGAAAACATACCTAAATTATTTTAAAAAGCAAAGCAAAACATTGTTATTGTATATATCTGGAGTGGCTGAAATATTTTCACAGTAGCTCTGTTTCCAGAGGAAAATAAATATGTGTATTTTAAGCTCTAGAGATTTGGAAATACACACGTTACATGCTTGGTTACAAAGGACCACCATCACAGCATCATCAGGGCTGGCTGCTTTTTCACCCAGGCACAATACCTTGTCTGTGCTCTAACCCACTAGGGGGCACGGGGCAGTTAAATAAATCTCCCATTTTCCCTGTGCATTCTCCAGCCCATCTTTTCGCGAGGAGACACCTTTATTTAAATTGCACATCTTTATAACTAGTAGTTATAAACTGACTCTCAAGAAGTTAGAGCCTCTCTAGAAATATGCAACCACAGTGATGTCAAGAGAATAAAATGTATTTGACTATTAAGCCGAGTGATTTCAATGTAAACTCTGTGTGTGCGTGTGTGTGTATACTTTTACTTGTTTGTGTGTGTATATGGATAGAAGTTTGTACGCATATATGTGGAAGCCTTCCTTAATTGCTTCCCACCTTTTTTTTTTTAAAACAGGGTCTCTTGTCATATCTGGAGCTCACTAATTCAGCTACTTTGGCATCTCTGCAAGCACCAGGAGCCTCCTGTTGAAGTCTTTCCGGATCTGAGATTATAAGCACGTGACTGATTGCCTCACCTGGCTTTTACATGAGTTCTGGGGATCGAACCCAGATCTTCATACTTGCCCAGGGAGCATGTTACCCACTGAGTCACTTCTTGGCCCTCGGTGAAAACTGATTGATGTCAGGAACCGAAGGGCAGTTTCTTGAGTCCACAATATCAAAAAGCCAAGTACCTTACCCGTTCCTGACACTAGATCAGATAAAGAGATAGGCAACCACCATTTAAAACCTGACTGTGCATCTTAATCAGTCATCGTGCACCCTCTGATCTCTCTGTTCTTTCTACAAAGGGAAAAAATGCTTTTGCTTTGGCATTTATAGTTACCAAAACCAGAACATCAAGACTGGCTTTAACTGAGTGGATGGCTTAGCTGGGAGAAACATGAAGCAAGGGGAATCTGTGAGATCAAGTGGCCATTAGCACAAAACTTTAAAGGGAGAATGCAACTTTAAAGCGGCCTGGGAGTGAGTTGGACGTCTCTTGTGATGCGTCTCCCGAAGCCCACTGCTCTCAGCGTGATTGACATTTATGAGAATGACCTGAAGGTAGGTGTGAGGTTGGTGTTTTTCTGTTGCTTGCTTGCTGTTTCCATGACTTAAAGGGAAGTAGTCTGAGGTGTCAGTTGCTGTGCTGTTCATCTTCTCCCAGCCAGCAGGAACTGAGCACTACACTGGAATTCCTACCTGGCTTTGACAGGCTACTAGACTAGCTGGCTGCCCTCGGAGTGCAGTGCTTTCGGGTGTGACTTACTCGTTTTTTTTCTGCTTCCTCCACATCCCTCCCCAGATCTGCCACTTTTCTCATCAGGGCTGCTGCCAGAATGTTAGCATCAGGTCTGCTTAATGTCACTCTGCTGAAAATGGACCTCGGCAAACATATTGGGCAGTCTACAAGAAGTGGTGGAGATGAACAATTTAGGCTTAATATCTGTCAGGGAAAGTTAGGACCATCTGGAGAAGGCAGTTAATGACCACCATTAGAGCAGCATGCATTGCCGGGCTTAACTGTAGTCTCCCGGCCTCAGTTTAACAAACACAAATGAACCAAGAGGGGATATGAGCAGCACTCCCCAGTAGCCCCCGAGGTCCTGATAGAGTGAGATGGAGTCTCACCTGGCCGTAACTAAAGTATCCACACACTGTCAGTCTCCGACAAGCGTCTTGTGAGGGGCAATCATGGGAGAGGATTAAAGTAGTTGCTACAGAAATTAAATGTGCTTCTCTGTCTTTCTCTCCCTCTGGCAAAAAAGGGTTTTTGCCTGAGTTACTAAGACACAGAAATCTGCTCTTGACCATACAGAGCTGATGAATTCTTCCAGGACTCCTGTGGAGTGCAATGTCAGAAAAGAACCCCTATTAATTCATTAGCGTTAGCCCGTGGATCAGCGGCAAGAAGAAGGGTGCGGGAGGGTGGGAGCTTTTATCCAGACAGAGTTCAAAGACTGGGATTCATTGTAAACAGCTCTTCAGGTCAAAGGGAGATGACCCCAAATCATGAAAATCATTTCCTAAGACATGCATTAATGCTTCTAAAAAAATAAATAAATAAACTAATGTTACTGTGGTGTTTAGTGGTTGGTCATTTTCCTCATTATGCTGCAATTGGGTTTCGGAAGCATTATCCATTTGGTTTCACAGATGGAGAACCGTAGAAATGGAGCAAGTGAGACTGCATATGATTTGAAGAACAGACATCATCCTGTCGTAGGTAGTGATAGCACTATTGGCTGACTGTTATAGTGATTTTTGTTTGTTTTTGTTCTTTTACTTTTTTTTTTCCTTTTGGCTTTTTCGAGATAGGGTTTCTCTGTGTAGTTTTAGTGCCTGTCCTGGATCTCACTCTGTAGACTAGGTGGCCTTGAACTCACAGAGATCCACCTGGCTCTGCTTCCCGAGTGCTGGGATTAAAGCCCTGCGCCACCACTGTCCACAACTTTTTTTTTTTTTTTAGCAACAAAATCATTTGTCTAAGTACAAAAAGAAACATGATTTTATATATCGTCAAAACTCCATCTCCTCAAAACCAGGAAAGTATTCTTGGGCTTGAGATTAGACCTTAAGTTTTTACGGTCTATGTATTTAAAAGAATGTTGCCCTGTACCATTTCAGGAACCTTGGCACAAAATGAAGAGCCACATGTCCCATACTCACATCAAAGATGGAAAACACATTGCTTGCCTGCTGTCACCACACATAGCATTTCCACGGAAAACTTAATTGACTATAGAACCCTTTTCCAATGGGCTGAGACAGAATATGCTTCTCAACCCAGACAATTACAATCATTGTCTTAGAAGCTGAATAAATCCTTGTGGACATCGTGTGTGACATTCTTATCAGAGATACTTTATCAAACAATACTCAAAACAGTTTTATTATTATTTAAAGAGTAAAAGAGATGCCCAGAAAAAATTGATTTCTTAAATTCTGCCATGTCCCTAGCAATACTATCAGATTTCAAAATTGCCACTCTGAGAAATCTATATACATGAATAAAAACTCAACCAAGATAGAACAAGCCATAGGCTTTGGAGTTGCCATGAAATAAGGATATGGCCATGCTCAGTGGGAGAGCCAAGAACACAGAGCTAAAGGGAACCTTTCAGTCCACATGCTGCCTCATGAGTCTTCCGTACTTCCTGCAAGACTGACAGTCCTCACAGACTGCAAGCTTGGTGAGAACACACACTGGATCAACACTAGTCTCCAACCCAACTTCAATGACAAACATGACTCCTGCCTGTAACTTTACCAGCTGATGAGAAACATCAGTTTTATGGCTGGAATAACATCTCAAAATACTTCCTGAGAGTTTTAAGGGTACTGAGTCCTCTTCATTTCTTACATAAATCAATACCCGCTCCTGTTTCTTAAGTTCGCTCCAACTTTGCCATCCAGAAGCAGTGATACTTCACAACAAGGATGCCTTTCACTCCAGGGCCTTGCAAAACTCCAGTGCTGAATTGCTTTTGGAGGAATGGAACATAGATTCCTAGAGGTAACAGAATTGACTATGTACCTTGTGGTTAGTAGAAATTGGCTTGGCATTTAAACTTACATTTGTTCTTCCCCAAAAATCATTCAGTTTTACTTCCACAGTGGTGTGAACTTAGAGAAAGGCATCAGGAATCTAGAAACTCTTTGTACTGCTCTTTGCCAGTTGTGTTTATTATGAAGAATGCCTACTCTGGAATAGTTCTGTAAGAGTTATGATTCTAATGGTTCTGCTCCATGAAGTTGTAGCCATATCCTTAGCATCATGACCGTCTTCTGTCTACTCAACCACTGACAAATCACATCTGTCACACTTTGCAAGTTAAGGTTTACTACATACCTCATCTCTCAAAAGCAAGGAACCATATGAACTTCTTAATGACAGAAGAAGAAAGTAAATGTGCTGTTCCTAATTACAATTAAAGTGTTGTGTAGTTTCTTCCTCCAAATTGAAGGATTCTGCCCTGGAGTAAAGTTCCTTAAGACTTCGAAGTAAGTGGGACTTGAAGGCTCAGCATGTAAAAATACTGAGAAGTTTCAGGAAGCTCCTGAAACTCACGAGATTCAGAAAGGACCTCCGCAGTATTGCATGAATAAGAATGACTTCTGGGAAGAGTGATTATATGATTTGCCTTCCAGAGATGCAGAAAGTCACCCACTCTAGGATTGGCTTTTTCATGGATGCAGGTACCTGTCATCAGTGCTTTTAAAGGTAATCCCTCACCCAAACCCTGTAAGTAACCACAACAAACTAACTCACTGATTTGCTAAGCTAGATGAGTGGAACTATTTCTTTGGTCTGCCATTTGTGCTTTGTCTGGGATGAATACAACTTTTTCCATTCCTCCCCAGGAGGAAAAAAAATTACACAAGGACAATTGGTGCCCAAATGAGGACCAATAGAACCAAAGTGATTTGGGAGGGGTGACTGCTTGGCCTCTGAAATCGGTACTGAGACAGGTAACAGAATATGGTCTGTATAAGGGTGGAGCATCTATGGGGTCAGCCCTGATATGGCTACATTTCCCCATGTGTATGGGATGGTATGTTTCCGTTCTGTATGATAGTTACATGCTCCCTGAAATGGACTGTAGAACATGCAAACCAGGCCATGGCATTTAGAAGTATAGCATATTTGAAGAGAATCCCTTGTTGCCATCTTCTTCCACTTGATATGAGGTGATATGTCTCCCTAGTGAGTGGGTTATGTCCCGTGAATATGGGGATGCCCCTTAAAGAGCTAATAGACAATAGACTGCAGTCCCTATAAGTGAAACAGACATGATGGGATCATAAGCAGATGGTGGCATCAATGGTGTAGTCTTTGTTCTCAGTGCTAGGTCATGCAACTAAGGGTCAGAGGTCTTCCCCAAAAGGACTTGCCATATCCTGGAGGAATTATAATGAGAAAACCACACAGTTAGATTCCTCCATGTTAGCCTCTGGTTTGGAAAACAAGTTGGATAAATAAGAGAATGAGATGCCGTGGTGGGCTTGCTGTTTCTTATGGCTGACATGGGGGATCAAAAGGAAAGAGAACACAAATTAGATACTTGTTAAGGAGCCTCTGGTGGGATCCAAAAGTATGGACTGCAAGAGAAGAGTCAAATAGTGAAGAAGAAAGAGAAGTGAAAGTCATAGATGATACCCTCAGATCTGACCTTTAACTCTGAGGAAAGGAAAAATCCATGATTCAGTGTGTAGATAGGGGCCTCGATAATGGTCCAGAATAGGGAATCATTAGAGCCAGAGAGTTGCCTGCTTCTGAACTACTTGAGTTGGGAAAGCATGCGAATGAAGAGGTGGACGGTGTATCACACCCTGGCTTCTCAGTGATCAAATGGAGGCAGTGCTGTGGAAGCAGAGAAACTGAGGAACACAACTACTCCCCTCCTGTCTGAACCAAAGTCTGAAGAGCCTGAGGCAATGGGGGGAAAATTAGTCCCTACCATGCCAGCTGATATGAGCCATCAACAGTATTTGCTTATTGCTAGGTGAGGTCCCCGTGCGTATTGTGGACTAGAAGACAATGTAAAAAGGACAGGCATTCCTTGGAGAACTGGGGATGAGAGACGTGGTGTTTGGTGCTCATTTCCCCAGGCCAGATAGGTCTACATTCACAGTATCTGATTTTCTGTTGATTCAGCAAGGACCTCAGGGATGGTAGGGAGCTTTGGTAGCTTGCTGAGTTCCAAAGTACAAAATGATCTTTATTAGGTAGGAAAAGCTTTGACCGTTCTGAATGACTTTGATCAGCATGTGAATAGGGTTCATAAAATGCAAACGTAATCAAGAGGGGATGAGAGAAGAGAAAAGCGGACAAAGGGGTCTGTCCAAGTCACTAAAAGGCAAATGTGGCAAGATTTTATTGAACTGGAGTTTCTAGGGGGAAAAATCTTAACAGAAAGCCAAATGCTGTGCTATGGAGCTTCTGGAAGCCTTTAAAGTCTGAACAGTAGCTCATAGAAGACATTATTGAGTCTGCCCTAAGGGTAGACAATTGTGCCTCCAGATAGACGATATAAAGCGTATGGGGGATAAAAATCATTCACACTGCCAGGGCTCTTTCAGTAGCAGGTGTGACCAGCAAGAGCCACAGTGCTAACCCAGAGCCTGTCAGAACCAAGGAGTCAACTACAGTGGCAACCACAGCAGTTAAGAGTGTGGCTTTATTCCCCTGTGGGCCTGAGCCACACCAAACAGGGGCAAGGAAATACACAGTAGCCCTGCAGCAACAGCGGTAGGAGCTCTGGATGAGGCTCATACAGATTTGTAAAAGCACGTGATAAGGTAATAAGGACAGTAGCTGGGGAAGTTAAAAAGAAGGCAGCCTGTGTGAGTCAAAAAGGGAAACCATTAATTAAGTCTTGAGTGACAATTTTCAGGACAAGAGTGACTTACTTTCTTACAGGTTGTTGGATATGGATCTGCTGGCCCCCGAGCCCACAAATCACAGACCATTGCCACTGTTTTTGGCTGCATGCCAGAACTAGATGGTAAGTCCCTGTTACTGAAGATGCCACACGTTCTGGCTGTGGGATATGGAGAAAATGGCCTGAGAATGAACCGGAAATTCCTTCCCTGCTAATTTGCTTTCATAATGCTAGGAGTAATGCTGCTGGCTTCTGAGGGAGCCTCTGATCTATCCAGATGCCTGTAAGTCTGCAATTTTGTGAAGCATCACCCTGGATAGGCTGGGCTCTATGACAGTGTGCTGCCATCAAGTCACTCACGTCTTAAGGTAACTCCTCACCCACCCAGCCCCAGTGAACTTCCTGGCTTCCTAAGCTAGACCTGTGTGGAATCATCTCTTTGGTCTCTCATTGATGCCCTAACCATGGTGAACAGGTGTTTGTTCACGCCCCTTCCAGGAAAGGTCACAGAACATGCAGAGAAACTCAAGACTTTAACCGGACCATGTGATGAGAATTCCAGACTTTCTTCTGTTAAACCGTGCTATATGATAGAACTTCGTGGGTGGTGTTGGGAGGAAGGGAGATGGGATGGGGGGGAGAGTGAGGAACAAGGGAAAGAAAGGAAGGGGAGGAAATAGGGAGAGAAGGTGGGTGTGGGGGAGAAAGAATAATGAGAGTCGAAAGGGCTAAATCTAGAATCAGTTATTGAAAAAAAGAATGACTTACCGATGCAGTGCCATTTACATTACCTTAAAGAATAGAAAATAATTGAACATGTAGAGATAGAAAAGAATTTCAAGTAAAACATTCAGAAAAAAAAATGTTAACATACATCAGAAAGGCTACTAACATCCGTCAGTCTAGAGCATCCATTTTGTGAAGAGGCTGGATGAAAAAAAAATAACAAAATAAAATCAGTTAGTGCCAGATTATGAAGGAGATATCCCCTGTCAAGAAGCCTTGACATTTTTATAAAGGATTTTGAAAATAAAACTATAATGAACAGTTTCACATCTGAGGAAATGCCTCCCTCATGGAGGTAGGATGCCTATGCTGATGTACAGAACAACGAGCCATCTGTGGTATGTAGCTAGAGTTTTCCTGCCTGGCCCACAGTCAGGGCAAATCTCTCTCATCTGCCAGTCCCACAGCCGCTCAAACCCGACCAAGTAAACACAGAGACTTATATTGCTTATAAACTGTATGGCCGTGGCAGGCTTCTTGCTAACTGTTCTTATAGCTTAAATTAATCCATTTCCATTAATCTATACCTTGCCACATGGCTCGTGGCTTACCGGCATCTTCACATGCTGTTTCTCATCATGGCAGCTGGCAGTGTCTCTCTGACTCAGCCTTTCACTTCCCAGCTTTATTCTCCTCCTTGTCCCGCCTATACTTCCTGCCTAGCCAATGGCCAATCAGTGTTTTATTTACCAACCAATCAGAGCAACACATTTGCCATACAGAACATCCCACAGCAGTGGTATTAATATAATAAGATGTCAGGCGAGTCCGAGATAAACCACAGGCCCTTTGGGATTACAAAACTAAGGATCATGGAGACTAGAGTAAGGATAAGGACACTGGGGTCCCTGGTTACTCTTTGGAGCTTGAGGGAGAATAGGGAGGTAGTTATCTACCAAAGTGTGAACTAGTTAAGGTGAAAACTAATCGGTTTGGCTTTTGAGTTACTGAGTTATGCCTTTCCCTATAGGGTTTGGAAATATGGGAAGTGGATCCCACAGAACCAAATAAAAGTATATAAATTCTGGAGCAATCACTTGGGTATTATATATAGATGGCAAAAAATAGCACTTGACTCTAAAAATCATACTCATGTGAGGTTTATTTTAGGGGTGGCAATCTAGCTGAAAAATGTATTGAATGCAAAGGGATTCATTTGGTCAATGAGGTAGGACTTTAACCATAGTGAGACCTACAGTGTTAGGTCTCAAACCTGGGACAAAGGGCCAAGGTACCTATTTAACGTACCAAAGTGGACCTGGCCACCAGGTTCTCCCAGCATCCCTCAGTCCCTACCTGTTACAGGGTTTGGTTGGCATACCCTGCCCCCTACCCTGAACTCTGCAGCCCAGGGGCTAGGCTGCCCTTCTCCCAGCTGCCCTTCCCTATATAATCCAGCCATTTTGGTTACCCAGTCCTTTTTGTCTATCCTTTACCCTCCTGTCCTCTTGGTCTCCTGGTCTCCTGGCTCTACCCTCTCCTCTTCCTGACTCCTCTCAGGCTCAGGGTTATATTCACCCTGGACTCTCCCAGATGTCCCAGCTTCTGGCTATAATCTCCCTTATATCCGCAATAAACCTTCTCCACCATACCTAGAAGCTGTCATGTCCTCCGTTTTTAAAATTTTATTTTATTTTTTTTCATTCACAGAGCATAATATTTGGTTGGGAGGGTTGGAAGCCAATCCAGTGCTAAGAGCTAGGCTAAGGTAGGTATGGGCGTTTTCTGTGAGCACGCATATTAAAAACAAGTACAGAAGTGTCCTGGCTGCTGGCCCATGTGCAGCCTGCACACTCATTCTCCTTGGTTATAATAATGGCACTCAGCTTTGCAGCACGTTTTCATTCTTGGAAAGAAGCTAATTTCCAAAATTAGATTGTTCTTCTAAAAGGTTTCTGAGTCCTACAAGATAATTAGGAAGCCAAACCTCAAAACAGAATCTGATGTCACCTCCTTGTTTTCACTTGCACAGAGCCGGTTTTCAGAGAGGGTGGGGCTCTCTCGAGCTATGAAGCATACCAAGAGATCATGTTTTTACATTTCAGGGGAGAGATGCGATCAGTAGAATATTTTATTTCTCGTGGGACCTAGCTCAAAATGATTTAGAAATAAAGATGAGGCCAGATCTTGATCATTTCAAAATTATACCTTATCGACATATTGCACTGAGGAAGAAGGATTTTGAGATACTAGGTTTTGACAGGACAACTTCATAGTTAGGGACTAACTCTAACACGGGTTTTGTTGATACTGCAAAATGTCCAATTGCTGCAACATTTTTTTTTCTATTTGGAGCAAATGCTAAGTGAGAAGTGACAGGATGCTGTGCCTTCAAGAGAAGTCTGTGCCTGTTAGAGAAGAGGAGTCTGCTGTTACCACCCAAACACACTTCACCAGCTGAGACTGGCACTTCGGAAGACAAGCCGGGTCCCACCTGGAAGCAGAAGGTGTTTCTCTTTAGAGTTCTAGAGAAAAGAAATACTGGAGGGAGCTGCCCTCAAATTGTGTTACAGCTGCATGTTTCTAGGACCATAACTTGGGATCTCTCTCATTGTCTTCAACACAACATGTTCATAATGGCTGTTGCTGAACTTCCTTGGTCTCAAGCCTTCCCCAAGCCTCTTCCTCTATCCACTGTCCTGTGTCCTCTGCGGACCTCTGACTCCAGCTCACCTGGGAAGACTTGCTACAATTTCTCCCCACCCTATTCTCCTGCTCCCCTTTACCCTTTGATCATTCGCTAAATCTGAAGCCACCTTCTTCTTTCTGAACTCAGCTTTCCGAGCATCACCCGTCCCTCTCCCAGTAAGGTTTGAAGTTGCCTGAGGAAGAGTGTGTACAGTCCCGGCTCGCTTTGTCCAAGAGTCCCGCCGCACCAGGAACTAACATTCCTAACATCCTTCCTGGGATGAGCCTTATAAATCCAGCACCGATGTGAGGATAGGCCACTTTCTGATGAGCAGGAAGTGATACCATAACGTTCCAAAGCGAATGTTTCCTTACATTGGGTAAGGAAGGGAAACAAAACAAGTCCCTATTGGGCCATGGGAGGGCGACGCACAAAGCAACATTCCTCAGTGTCTGCCTTATAAACTTCGGGCCGGTCAGTGGTTTAGAAAAGACATTCCTTCGGCGTTTTGTGATACATGAGCCCAACTGTGAATGTATCGTCAGAACCACAGGAGCTGTGAGCTAACTGCACAACAGTGTTTGGGGTTTTTAGTCTCTCTGTCCCGAGATCGTTTGCGTTTTATTATTAAAAGCCCCAGAAAATTCAGGCACATGGTATCTTTAAAATTCTTTGTATCTTAACCCTGGCCACAGCTTTGAAAGAGTGCTAGACAGCGCCTGGTGTTTTGCTACCTCTCTAACAAGTGGCGTTCCCAGTCCACTGGAGTAAAGAAGGGTAAGGCTCCTTCTCCCCTAATCTTCCCTTCCAATTAACCTGTGACAGGAGGGTTTTTCTTTCCCTAGCCGTGCTTCAGCCCCCAGCCCCACCTCAGGCAATGCAGGCGGCAGTGGCCCTGGAAAAAATAGGGACACTTTCTGTGTCTAATTGGAAGTGAGAGTCCACATGCCCACTGCTCCCCTCTCTCCAAGCCACAGGAGCCCTGGAACAGGGCAGCTTCCTCCCTCCCTGCAGCGCTGAACTTCAGAGAGAGCAAGAAGAAAATACGAGAGGACTAAAATAAACCACCAAGCAAATGTAATAAAGACGGGGCTAGCACTCACCATTATCCTAACGCAGGAAACAGCAAATGATCCGAAGCACATTTATGTTTCATTAAGGCAGACGGCTGCTGTTTTGAATCAAAAGCTGGGTTATCTTTCTGTAGGTTTTCATTATAAATTTATACTTACCAAGGTTCCTTGAGAACCCGGGGAGTCAACCTTGGTCGTTTCTTATTGCTGTTATAGCAAACTACCATGGACTTAGCAGTTAAAAACACAAAAAGTGTCTTACCGGTCTCGAGGTCAGAAGATTAAACTGAAGACAATTGCAGGGCTACACTGTGCCCCTTCCTGTGTTTTAGGGAAGAATCAGTTCCTTAATTTTTCCAGCTTTTAGCCACTACCTGCTCTCCTGGGCTCACGGCTTCTTCCAATAATATTTCTCTCACCTCTGTCTTTGTAGACACATCTCCTTTTTCTCGTTGGCCCTATATTTATAAGGACCCTTAGGATTACATCCTGCATGCACAGTCCCGGAGAATTTTCCCATCCTGCTGTTCACAGCCATGCCTTTCCATGTCCCTTTTGCTGTGTAAAATAAAAAGTATTAATGGGATACAGAGGTTCAAATATAGGCATCTTTGACAGGAAATTATTCAGACCAATAAATTCAATCTTAAGTTTATGTGTAGAGAATTCAGGTACTACAAAGGAATACAGTTTGGGCTGCCATCAACAGTCAACATTTCATGGATGTGTCAGTGTGTTGTCACAAGGCACCCCAGACAGGCCATATTTCCCAGTGTTGAGGCTGGAAGTCTAAAGTCAAGGTGTAAGATGGCTACACTCTCCAAACTGCGAACTGCCAGCTTATCATTGTGCCCTCAAATGACCGGGAGAAGGTCACGGGGACCATTTCTATGAGTGCTCTAACCCTTTTGTGAGGGCTCCAGTCTCAAGATTTAATCACTTCAGAGAAGCCAGCCTATAACACCACCACACTAGATATTATACCACCACACTGGGTATTACACCACCACACTAGACATTACATCACCACACTAGACATTACACCACCACACTGGAGATTACATCACCACACTAGAGATTACACCACCACACTAGATGATATTACACCACCACACTAGATGATATTATACCACCACACTAGATATTACACCACCACACTAGATATTATACCACCACACTGGGTATTACACCACCACACTAGATATTACACCACCACACTAGAGATTACATCATCACATTAGAGATTAAGCCACCACACTAGACATTACATCACCACACTAGAGATTACATCACCACACTATAAATTACACTACCACACTAGGGATTACACCACCACACTAGACATTACATCACCACACTAGACATTACACCACCACACTAGGTATTACATCACCACACTAGATATTACAGCACTATACTAGGTATTATACCACCATACCAGATATTACATCACTACACTAGATATTACATTACCACACTAGATATTATACCACCACACTAGATATTACACCACCACACTAGAGATTATATCACCACACTAGAGATTACACCACCACACTAGGTATTACATCACCACACTAGATATTACAGCACTATACTAGGTATTATACCACCATACCAGATATTACATCACTACACTAGATATTACATTACCACACTAGATATTATACCACCACACTAGATATTACACCACCACACTAGATATTATACCACCACACTAGAGATTAAACCTCCATACTATATATTACATCACCACTCTAGAGATTACATGATATGGAAATATAGTGTATAGATATGATAGGATAAAAGGATGGATTGTTGAACATTCTTTTAAAGAGCAACTTGTTTAAAATGTTTTACATTGGTATGGATTTTAGTTTATTGATACAAATTTAAAGTTAATTTTGTTATACTGTATGTATATTTCTACTCTTGTTTAAAGTATTTTGTTTGTGCAACTCATTTGAAATTGTAGTGTATAGTTGAGAAATACAGATTAATAATTAGTAATCTATGATAATCAAACTTATAGTCATATTAAGTTTTCTAGGTATACATAGATATATTTCAGTTAGGTAGGTAATCTTCAAACACTTCATAGACCTACAGAATATGGTATTTAAAAGGTTTTAAAAACTTAGACTTTCCTGGACAATGAGACACATCTGCTCCTGGCAGCACCAATTTACTTCAAAGAGAAAGATTGGCATCAAAGATACTCCATATGGACTTTATCTTCTTCTTGCAAAAATAGCCAGTTGAGCAAGAAGCTGTTCTTGCCTGGACTGCTTGACAAAATGTTGTATCTGCTGAATATGCAGAACCCATAGAAAGGTGACCACTGAACTTTGCAAGGCAAGATGGTCCTTCAGGTTCCTGCTTCGCAGAGCAACTGCCAGACATTCTGCAGGACACAGAGAAAAGTGACTGAGAGACTCTAAGCCTGTGGGCTGAAGACAGATGCCCCAACTTTACAGAGGAACTTTGGATGACTGTCCAGGCAGGCAGCTGTCTCTGTCATTCTAGATTTTTGGAAGTTGCTTACAATGCTCCTCCTGCTTACTTAGGTAATATTATATCCTTCTGAGGTCTTTGGTGTAGTTGAAGACTAGATAGTTATAATTATGATTTTCCCTGGTTATGATAAGAGATAAATTAAACATATAGATTAACAGAAATGGGCTGAGTTTAAGTGTAAGAGCTAGTCAGTAGTGAGACTGAGCTAATGGCCGAGCATTTTTAATTACTATTAAGCCTCTATATGATTATTTTATAAAAGGCTACGGGACTGTGGGTGAGAAATTTGTCTTGACCACAGGCCGTGTGGGACACAGAAAAACTTTCAGCTACAATTACACCACAGGCTATATATTACACCACCACACTAGAGATTAGGGATTTGCATGTCATTGTGAAAGGGGGTAACACGGATGTTCATCCCATAACATCAAATCTGCAAGAAAATGAATCATATGGTGTTTAAAACTGTAAGATAACACATAGAGATATTGCCAAATGGTGGTCTCCTTTCTGCCCCAATGTGTTTTTTTTTTCTCTTCTACTTCTGTGTTATTTGAAGACAAAGAAGCAGAAATAAGGAGAATGGCCATCCAATTGATTTTGTGTATGGACATTTTTCTTAGTATAATCTAATGCACATTTTTAAAAGGAAATAAAACTTCTTTAAAAAAAGACTTTGATGGAATGTCTAAAGCTATAAAAGTGAAGCCTCGTCGTTTTTACAGAACAGAATTTTCCTATCGTTATGTCCTGGGTACTTCTTTTACTAAACACAGTTATGGTGGACATATAAGCTCAGGAAACACTAAGAAAAATACAGCAGATTAACCAAGGTGATTTAGATATATTGTGTTGATTTAGGTATCAATGTGCTCTGAGAGATTATTTCCACTGATCATAGCCGCTAAAAAGAGTGAGTATTAATCAGCTTGTGTCTGCGGCTCTTGGAAGTAGATAGAAACAGAGAATTATAAGGAGAACAAAAGGAGCATTAGTCAGCTAGGTAGGAATAAGTAAACATCATAAATTAGGTTAATAGCAGGACTCCGAATCTTCCTTTCCCTCCTACCTCGAAAAAAACTTAAACTGAAAATGAAAACTCTGTGTGCACAGCCACATACATTCACTTTAACATATTTCCTATCCAATGTCAACTAAAATCATTCTGCAAAGTTGTTTTATGAACTCTAGGATAAGGTCTAAATAAAGTCTTTAAATTTTCAGCCTATTTAATTCTTGGTATAATCCATCTGAACTTGTTCTATTCATTTGGAAGTCGGTATGTGATGATAGAAAGGAGACTACGGAGGTGTGTGGGTAACTTAGGATGTAGGCCTACCTCTTCAGACAAAAACCTCTTGCCTCAATGTGTTTCAGCAGCCTTAGTGTTAAGGAAAATTATTTAAATGAGTTAAAAGTCATATTAGTAAGTCATAAACTATGCATGTCTCTCTCACAATAATAGATGTAATTTCTCCATTGATGATTATATATGCTTGGGCTGCATAAGAAAATGCAGAAGGTGCCAATACTGAGAAGTTAATATTACTAGGTCTTGTAGATACATGATCTAATAACAGAAATTGGCAAACTATAGTCGGCAATCCATATCAGCCTACTAACCACTTTATAAATAAAGTGTTGCTGGAATGCAGCCATACCCACTTGTTTACGTATTGTCTGTAACTCATTTGGGGTTACAGAGGCAGACTTAAATAGTTGTGAAAGAGGCCATATGGCCTACAAACCCTAAAATATTTACCACCTCTTCAAATACAAGAAAGTTTCATGTCCCCATGTAATAAAACAAAATTATATAGAACAAGGGATAAATTCTAAATCAAACAAAAAATTGAAAACACAGTTTAACTGACCAATGTATTCACTGATGCATATTGTTGTGTGCTATAGATCAAGGAGTATCCAGGAATTAGTTCGTTATATAATTCTTTCAGTTGATTTTATTTTCTGTAACAATAGGTAATCTTATATTGCTTCTACTATTAAGGTAAATCAGTATAACATTATGCTGTAATAATAAACAACCCCCTATATGTCTGTCTGTCTGTCTGTCTGTCTGTCTGTATGTATGTATGTATGTATGTATGTATGTATGTTTGACTGGGAGGAAGAGGGCACAGTCTGGATATGTAGCTCAGGATGGCATTGTAGGATTCATCCTACCTAAGCTGTCCAAGTGTAGGAATCATAGATCCACACTTGTGTCAGTTTCTCAAATTTTAATGAGTTGTAACAACAGAGCTTACTTGTCATTTTCAGTGGGTCAGCTGGGGGCTTCACACACCTCTGCTTCGGGAAGCAAACTAGTCAAGAGTTTTCCAATGAAGAATCCCATCACATGAGGAGAAAACCACAACCTAGCAAAAGGCACACTGTCTTTTCAAAGCTTCCAATCAGAAAAATACATCAGCTCTAACCATTTCATCATTCAAAGCAAGTCACACAGTCCTGTCCAATTTTAAAGTGAGTGAGGTGATTCTACCACATGCCCAAAGGGAGGAGAGCCAGAATCTCTGAGACGGGCTTGTGACAGTTACTGTCACCCTGCCAAAAACAATGAGATGTAGCTAAATGCTTCTGCTTGCAAAGGCTGTGCACCAAATATGGTACCCCACACAAAGTATGACACCATCATTCCAGTGTAATCCACTAACACTCAGACTCTCTGGCTCCAACTCCATTGAGGGAGTATTGGCAAAACCTTGCAGCTAGTCCTGGATGAGGAGTTCTTCAGCAGAATGGGGAAGAACTCCTTCAGCTACAATGTTACTTCTCACTTCCTGAACTCTTGAACCTCTCCAAATTTCATTTATTTAACATTCAAAATAACTCCTTGGTCTCTTGCAATACTGAAAAATAGTAGCTGAAGGATAGCTGTGGGTTTTTTTCTTTAATTAATGTCTATAGAAATTTACTTGCCACATTGAGCAAAACGTACTTTTCTAAAAATCATTTTTAAATGTATTGAAATCTTGGTCTATTTTAGTTTCTAAAATTACTTTCTATCATTTTTTTAAAAAAAGCAAACAATCAAAATAGAACTCACAAATGATGTGCCACACTCCTTTAATTTAAAAACCTATTAAAATAGAATGAACTTGGCTTTACTTAACATATTCCATTTACATATTAGTTACTTAACATAATTTCACTTTATTGGAATGGTCAAACATAATCAAGGAATTTATATGGAGGCTCCCACTTGAAAGTTACATCTTTAAATCATGACTAATAGAACTTCCAACACTCCCTACCAGAATTACAAACGATCTTCAATTTTTTAAAAAGGGAAGATTCCTTTAACTCAGATATGTGACACTCTGTATCTACAGAAAATCCTTTATATTTAATCTTAAACCCTAGTTACAAGTAGAATTTAACATATAGTGATGGAATGACTCTAGACCGTCAGTCTACAGCATTTTCGGCAAAGAGAATGAAGAAAAACAATGCAGCAGTCAAACAAACACTGCTCTCTCGGTCAGCTAGCAGTTGGTTTTATTGAGTGCAAGATTATTTTCAGTCTGGGTGTCTTCACTATTGATAAAATAGACCGTGGATGGGATCCTCTAGCTAGAGGGACCATATGCATAAGAAACTGCTTTCAGGGAAGATGACATATGTCATCCCATGTGCCAAATACCATCCGAGATCTGGAAGTGACAATTTCTCATATACACTGGCACTTGGAGCTCGGGAGCTGAGGATTTATTCTTCTCCATGAGTGCTCAAATGACATTATGTGTGTTTATATGGAAAGCTGGGTGGGAGACACTCTGGAAATTAGCTCTATTAGCTACATTTTCTTTTTTTTAACTAATATTCTTTAATGAAAATGCTTATGACCTCTTTCCATTGTATACCACAAATGTCAGACATACCCTCCAATCCTCTATAGTCTTCAAGTTTCCAAGGAACATACAACCATACTGCATATATACTTGAAGCACATATGAATTTTACTCTTTTATAATGAAACTTAGTTCAGTTCTCTGAAAAATTGGGCTTATCTAATATATGTATATATGTTGTATCTACATATGTTATATGTGCATCATATATACTATTCTAGTCAATTAACACACACAAAAGATAAACTGATAGCTAACTGCTGTGTTTATTAATGAATCTATTTGTCAAGTATTTATCATTTAAAAATAGATGCTACTCAAGGTTATGGTAATTTTTATTGGATAAAATGAATTCTGGCATATTGAGGATTTCTGCTAAGTTTTAGTTGCCTGGTTTTCACTGGAGAATTCCTATGGAAATTGTTCGGCTTATGCTGATGCCACCCTGATTCTCTTCTATGTCATTTATGCTCTTCTAAAGTTTCTAAGATTCACTTATTAATGTTTCAAATACCACATGAGCAAGTACCCCACCCACCCACCCACCCACACATATATGACCATTAGTCTAGATCATGGCTATCTCAGTGTCAACCTCCAGTGGAAATTCCCAGGCCCAGGCCTTTCAGTATGAGTTTTTCTTCTCAGAAGACAACAGAGTGATATAGAGTGAACATTTCTCTGTGCAAGCCCTGCCCCTCAGGAGTTACAAAGAACTACAATGTGGGAAGTAGAAATGTCAGACGGGGTGATAGAGCTAACTCTTCAGGACTGCTATTGTTGAAATAGGAAGAAGTGAGTCCTTCAGAAGGACCAGTCACTGGCTCTGTTCAGTCCCTGCCTGACTCATCCTCTAGCCCCCCGAATCAAGTCACTGTAACCCCTGCCATCTTCTGCCCAGGTAGTTCCCTTACTCATCTCTATGTCCAGTGTCCTTTTGTTCTGTTCTGAGTTCATAGCAGAGCACTGTGTCCAGGTCCTGCCCCCACCCCCACCATTCAAATCAACTAGAGAGCATCTTTAAAATGCCAGAATACAAGCTTTACCCAGAAATTATCACTTTTGTTTTGTTGGCCAAGAAATGGGTTTTGCTCATTTAAAACTCCCCAGGTGATCTTAAATAAAGTTTAGTAAGATGCAAAAATTCCTATCTAAACAAAGTTTCCTTGGCATATCTACATGACCTCAGAAATGATGGTGGTACTGTCTTGGAGACAATGGGGTGAGTACAAAAAGCTGCTAGGCAGCTGATGGTAGGTGGTTCAAGGAGACATAACGGTGAGAAACTCCAGTCTGATCGAATCTCAACTGCCCATATAGCTAACAAGCTTCTGATATTCTTAGTTGTGTGACAAGTTTGAGTGCTGCTATCTAAAACAGTAATCATGAGACTTCTATATATCAATCATGAATGCTTATTTATACTCCAAGTGCTACAGCACTGTCAGGTCTAGAACCTTCCAGGCCTTTCTGGTTTGTTCCATTAGGAGATGTTTACTGGAGTGATTCCCATGTACCCATTTTTCAAATATGCATGGATTTACTATAAAATTAAACATATATATACTTATAAGGTAAGAAGCAAGTGCCGTCCCCCCCCCCCGCCCCCGCGCCATTTCCAGACCTAAAGATAAGCCCATTAACCATTTCCAAGAAGTACTTACTAGTCAAATCCAGGCACACAGAAACTGGAACATTCCTCATCCGGGGTTGTGAGCGAGGGTGGGGGGCAGGGCACTGCTGACTACTGCTTGCACAGGTAGTGGACACTGGAGCTGTCTACCTTACGCTGGTTTTGCCTATATACAAAATGAAAGAGCTATGTGATAATGAAGACTTCCATCCAGAGCTTAAAAGAAAGCCCATGAGGGTAGTCAATGTGTGCCAGAGACTCAACAGGCAGCCCTGAGAAGGTAATCGGTGAAGCAGTTGGGAGTGAATCATGAGATACAGTGAACACCTCGGGAAGTTAGAGATGCCAAGAACATGGAAGACTTGCTATGGAAAGCTGCAGGCAGCAAGAGAACCAGCCCAAGACAGAAACCGTATATGCTGTCGCTGGCAAGTCTGTGGGGATGGGGCTACCAAAACCCTTCAGAGCTAATATCACAACACCATATGCTCCAGATGCCAGCTGTAGATGAATTTCTAAACAGTCTTAGTAAATAAGAAACACAGAGCCAAATACAGGAGTGCAAGCCGTAGAGATCAGAGTGACATTGAGAGCCACCAAATTAACCTTAGCTCACTACGATGCTATAGCTTCCCAAGAGAGAGCTTCTTCCTGTCTAACCTGTGCCTTTATTGCCTTCCTCGTCTACCTTCTCATTGGCTCTAAGCCCAACCACATGACTTCCTTGTCACTGCCTGTCTATACAGACCTCCGGGTCTCTATGGTTGGTACTGGGATTAAAGGCATGTGTCACCACGCTTGACTTCTGTTTATGGGTCACTATGACCTCTAATCTCCAGGCAAACTTTATTTATTAACATACAAATATCACATTTCAGCACAATTAAAATATCACCACAGCCAGCTTTGTAGTTACCATATTTAATGTATGCCTTGTCTATGTGTGTGGACTTTCTTTGCTCATACACTCTCTATGCCTCTTTTCCTGACTTTTGGAAGGAGAATGTTTATTCTGTGGCATTATATGTTAGAAGCTTTGTAATATGATCCTAAGCAAAGTTTATTTGGGAGGCTCAAAGTTAAGATTTTTCTTTGTGTGCTTAAGAAGGCTTCAAATCGGACTTTTGGATGATTTTGGAGCTTTTAAGACTCTGAGAGAAAGATTGGTTGCATTTCACATTCTGTGATAGGCAGGAGTACTTGGAAACCAGGAGTGATACATTTGATGCCAAGATGACAAAGGGTAGGTTTGTCATATATTGTAATCTTAATTGTCAATGGATTTGATTGAAAAATGCCTAAGAAACTAGGGGGAAAAAACTGCTACATATATCGTGAGAGTATTTCCAGGGAGAATTAACTAAAGAGGAAAAGCCTAGCCTGTGTATAGGATACACTATCCCATAGGCTAAGGGCACAGAGAGAATAAAAAAGGGAAAAGATGGACACTTGCTAGCCCAAGTTCACTCTTGCTTGCTACCCCTGTTTGTATGCTGCTATGAACTGGGTTACTCTCCCTTTCCACACCCTCTCCTCCATAACAAACTAAAGTCAGCTGAGAGACAGACAGACAGACAGACAGACAGAGAGACACAAAGAAGAGGGATGTGGGGAGGGGCAGCTGATTGGCCTATAGCCTGATCAATTACTATAACAGAAATGGGGTGGAGAAATGGAAGGCCTAAGATTTAGAGTTCAGATGTCACTGTATCACCCTCCAGTCTCCTGAACTGACAGCATTAGGAAGAGCTGGCAGCAGATTGTGCCAGATTTAAACAAATTGCTTCATGAAGAGTGGATGCAACACATGCTCACACACGAGTATGCCAGTGAGCACAGCAAGCTGCAGAGCTTAAGGCAAGAAATAAGGTCATATCTCTGTCATATCTCTTTCCCTTGACCAATGCAGATGGCCCTTTTTGTCTTTATATATTGTATTAGATCCTTGAATGTGGTTCAGACAGTAACACAAGCTAACAGTATAATTTCAATTCAAAACCTTTGGAACTAAAACCGTCCTGATATTATCTGGTGATTTTATTTTCCTTATTTTGTCCTTTTTCATTTATTCTTGGAGGTATGGAGGAGGTCTGGTCCATCTTTTCACAGATGAACATTACAGTCTCTGAAAGTTTTTCTATTTCAATGGAGAATCGTGAGATCTTTTCTCCTTTCTACCAGTGATAGTATCAGACAGAAACATACGATTGGAAATTCGGGGGTTAATACTTTCAACAAGGAATATTCAACAATGGGAAACATGTTTGTCTTTCTTTCTATGAAAATTCAAATCTTGGTGTTCAAGTAGCATTACCTACGTGTAACCCCCACCCTTAGGGAGAAGAATACTCAGAGCTGGCATTAGCGGATGGAAGCTCACATGAGAAGTGTAAATGACTTGATACAGATAGCATCACCTTTCAGTTTCCTTGTTTCCAATTTTATATAGTTTATTGAAAGTTGAGGTTGCTATGAGTCTTGTTCAATCAGAGTATTGATCCAAAGAATTGATCTTCTTTGTTTATTTGTTAATCTTGGCCTTGGCTGTGTTTTCTCTAATGGAACTAATGTGGCACATGTTGAAATTACTGGTAAGCTATACGATAGATGGAGAGAAACTGGTTACTCGGATGCAAAATTATGGGATTCCACGTAGGAAGGCAGCTGGCTACTCCGTAGGGTATCACAAGGATCAGACACAAGTTCACCTCAAGTAGAACAAAACGGATCTGTGAATGGTAGTTCGTGCATCCTGGCTGAAGCTACTCCCCCCTGAGCTCCTCAGAGCCCAATGAGAACAATGTTATACAAACCTTTGCTCAGCCCAGATGAACTTAGGTTGCAAGAAAAAGCAAAACTGGGCCTGTGTCTGACTAGACATGAAAGGCCAGTTTGGGAGAATGGGAGCATTCTCACAAAGCGAGAGCGGAGCGCTCCACAGATACTTAGTCTCTGCTTTGACAAGTTATGAGCTTTTGAGTTAGCCATCCCCACTGCACGAAGAAGATTAATTGATACGGTCTGAGAGCTGTAAAAACCTATGGGTATAACATTGCAAACTTAGAGAACAGTGTGATATCATGTCCATTTGAGTCCATTTCGCGAAATAATAGAAGTAGGTTCATGCCTGAGGCCTATGAGCTCCCCAACCATGGGTTCTTGACCAGATTTATAATACCAGACACGAATGTTCTCCTTTGAAGTGGCCCTTAAATCTAACCAGAAATCAGTTGGTTACTCCTATAACATGCACACCACTATTTTGCCCATGGGTATGTCTTGCCAGATTGGTAATTGTTGTCTCTCACAGGGCTCACAGCTGGGTAAGCCTCTCGATGACTTTTCTCCCCACAGAAACTTATGTAGCACCTCCTGGTACTATGAAAGCTAGCCAGTGGGGAGGAAGCTCCCTGGTCTGCACCCACTTGACACCATGTCCTAGGAGCAAAGTGTGTGGTGTCTTTCGCAATAGGGTCTTACCATCAAATTCTGATGGACAGCCAAGAGCAATAGTAATACCTTGTATTGTCTGGAGGAGTATCCAGTACACCTGACCAACCTACAGCTTCTGGGAGGACAATTATTCCCTGTCTAGGGTAACTTCAATTAAACTACTGTGGCATGTGTGTGTGTGTGTGTGTGTGTGTATCTTATAAAAAATAAAGTTTTGGGGTTTTTTTTGCTTTTTTCCCCAGCAGCCTTAGTGGCATAGGGGACCATCACGAAAAAGGAAGTGGAAGACTGTAAGAGCCAAGGGTAAGGGAGAACTGAAGGAAAACATTTGCCTGACCATGGCAGGATGACAGTGCTCACGAACTGTAGGCAACTCTGCTTGTCTACACAAGACCTGCATAAGATGGAAGCAGTCAGCATTCCAGGATGGAGAAAGAAGGGCCTCTTGAGAGTCAAGCTGAGAAGCACCTGACAGCTGAGAGGGAGCTTCTGGGAGGAGGAGATGAAGTTTTCCATAAGATCGACCATGTTCCAGTGGATTGCCCCACACCTGTGAGTTTAGGGCAGCACAGACTGGGCTCAGGTTACAAACACACACACACACACACACACACACACACACACACACACACACACACACACACACGAGACAGAGAGGGGGTGGAGAGGGAGAGAGACAGAGAGGCAGAGAGACAGACAGAAACAGAGACAGACAGACAGACAGACAGACAGAGACAGCAATGACATTGGGAAGGGTGGGAAAGTGGGGGTGGACCTAAGAAAAGTTAAAGGGAATAATGAATTAAATATGATCTAAATATAGTATATGCATGTATGAAAATTCTCAAAGAACTTAAAAAATCAAATAGTTCTTAAGAGGCAAGAGTTGCCATGATTATCCCAAACTCTCTGATTCTACTTGAAAAATACAAAATAACATTACTTAGCAGTTTATGGTTAGTCAATTGTTACAAAATATTTGAGTGTGTGTGTGGGGGGGGTGTCTGTGTGTCTGTGTGTGTCTGTGTGTCTGTGTGTGAAAGTGATTCTTATTATTACATAGAGAAATGAGCCCAGGGCAGAGATGGGGTAAGATGCAGCCCCATTCTGAGGACCATAATGAGAAACGTGTGATGGTTATCGCAACTGCATTGGGAGAAAGAGCAACCTGCTTTGTAGAAAGTGGCAAAGATGTTCTGAAACATCAAACCTCTGATTTTGCAGGAGCTTGCAATGTCAGTGTGCGAAAGATCCCCCTGAAAAGCTTCTATTCACGGAGAGCTGTAGGAACCATTTTCTCCACACTCTGAGTGGAAGGTAAATTAGAAGGAAGACTGTGGAAAGAATATTTCAGAAATCAGTCACTACAGGAGCAGGGCAAATTTGCGAGGGATTTTGACCAGTCACAAAGAGGTCATGCCACAGGCTGTTTCTATTCCAACCATGCCGCTCAAGCTCTTCCTTGCCCCGGTCAGAACCTAACTGCACTAGAATGAAATGGAAACCAGGGCATTTGCCTTTGGGCCCCTGGGCAAGAAATGCCAAGAAAGCTTCATTTTAGAGGAGCATTTACAACTAACAGTGCACTGGGGACAGAGAGACCAGGCCCATGTTCACAAGGAGAGAGATGCAGAAACGTTCATTAAAACATGGTCTATTATAACTCAGAGTTGGGAACAAACTAAATGTCCATCAACCGGCTGAGCACGCTGCATGAATATTCAATAGAACATGATATAGGAGTTGAAATAAATAAACTTGAGCCATGTGTCTCAAAACCATAATATTGAGAAGAAGAAGGAAAAAAAAAAGGCAGTTACAGAATCGCTCTTCATAAAATGCCACTTGAGGAAAATGGCAATATTTTAATTTATGAGTATTTATATTGCAGTATTTTATTTATGGAAATGTGAATTTGATAATGAAATGATTAAAAAAAAAAAAGAATGTAAGATGCTGCCTATCACAGGAGGGCCAGGGAGGTAACTACAAACGGAGACATGGACAATCAGGTAACATGGTTGTTTTTTTCAGGGTTTCATTCCTTTGAAATAACTGAAGTAGGTTTAGGAAGGTGTCATGGTTCGATTGAAGTTGGTGAGCAAGTATTCATTGTTATTTCTGATAGTGCTCTGCATGTTTGGACTATGGTATAAAAGCACCAGAAAACAGAGCATGTGGGAGGCGGGGAGAGGAGCGATGGGCTGACATGGAAGACAGCAACACACTTCAGAAATGGAACACGAAGCAAGAGAAAGACGCGATCAGAGACACTGTCTCTGTGTTTGGTAATTATACCCGAGAGAAAGGGTTCTTTTGTAGAGGACCAGATAGGAAGAATTATAGTATCATAATAAATGGCCACAATATTTTCTAGTATGACATTTTTAAAGTACATTATGACATAAGGAAACAATGACTTACAAAAAAAACATGTCATAAATGGAATCCTTTTAATAGGGCAATAAAGCTTGGAAGATACATAAGTTAGCTGTTACAGGGCAGACTGATCAATGAGGAAATTCAGACTAGAAGGGAAAATATACGAGAATTATTATAAATAGGGGCTTGGTGAACTTGTGGAAGCTTTGACTTTCTGCACCCAAAAAAGAAAGGAGGGGAGGGAGGGAGGGAGGGAGGGAGGGGGAGGGGGGAGGACAAGAAGAAGAGAAAAGAAAGAAAACAAAAAGACAAGACGTAAAGTCAGACAGGGCTTAGGAAGTTGAGAAAAATCAGGTTCCAGTTCCCCTTAAAGGCTGCAATCTGCCTGTGGCGCTCCTGCTGGCCTTGGCGAGCTTCTCTGCTTTTCCACGCTGTTTACAAAAAGGCAGGGAAAGGCAATCATAATTCTTTCAGACATAGAAGCCCTTGCTCATGGCGGCTCCACCTGGCAGGGCAGTGGGAGGAACCCTCAGCAGCCACGTGTGATGGTGTGATGACAGCAGCAGGTCACATGGAGGGCAAATGAGAAGCGGGGTCCCAGCTGGGGATGCAGCTTGCGGGCTGTGCCTTGAGCCCTGCTCCTGGGAAGAACTTCAAGCTGGGTGGGTATGGTTCAAGCTATCAGTGTCCTGACACAGCAAGGTATATGGAAATCAGCCACTGACGCGAAATGGGAATCCAGAGGTGAGCAGGTGTCAACAGCAACCTTCCCACAAGACCCCACACCGGGGCAACCACGCTCACACAGACTCTCACAGACTGTGAGGAGCAGCCTGGAGAGAAATCTGCTCACCTCCTGGTCTTCTAAGGAAGTAGGCCCCTCCACTCCCCGCTGGATCCTTTCTTTTCTTTCCCTAAACGACATAGCACAGAGTATCGGACAAACTGAAGACCTTCATCTCTGTCCATCACTCACCTTGTGCATTTCAGGCCCAAGAAAGTTGAGGGACTTGATCAAAATGCCACAGGAGTTCGTGGTGGGTCTCTTGTTCGCCTTCCCATTTACATATTGCTACCTATAAAAACAACATGGGTCTTTTGCTAGCACAAATTGGTACATAACGTATTGTCTCCTTTTTAAGTTAATTTAGCTAATTAAAACAGAATTACAGGTTATTGTTTGCTGCTTGCTTACTCCCTTGTTTATTAAATTGGCAATGAATCTAAACAGGCTTTATATTTTTGCTCTGGTAAACCTCATGAAAGAGGAAAAAATCAAAAGGATTTTTCTAGTCTATAAATTTTGCATAAAATACATTTTGAAAATTGCAAATGCCTTCCTTAAAATGGTCAAAATGCTGTAATTGCGTTCAACCAGCGAAGCCCATATGTTATCCCATGGAGAGGAGTGCACTGGCACTGAACGAGACAGTGTGCCTTTAACAGAAGATATGTGTACACCGAGAGTCTGTAATAGAACAGAAGCTGTTAGGTGACTTCTACTCTATCACTTATTTACTAGCCCTTCTCAACACTGACTAAACACACAAATCACCTAAAAGGCTTTTAAATATTCTGGATGTCAGGGTACCACCTTCAACCAATTAGAGTGGTCTCTCTGGGGGTAGAAACTAGGCACTGGAAAAAAATTTAAAACTCCCTGGTGATTCGAATATGCAGTCAGGGCTGAGAACCACCGATTTAGACATTGCTGTCCCAATTAATATTTAAATAGTCAGACCCTGTTGGCTCCACTAATCCAGCTGCATTACCACTGACATATAAAAGATTATTTTTTAAATACTATATGAAAAGGAAGATCAATGGGCTCACGAAGTACAAGTAACTTTGTAATCCTTCTGATGAACTGTCCATTCTGGTAGTCCTTGTGTTTGAGTCTGTTGGCTGGGCCCTGGTAGAACCGAAAGCGTTAATCCCTTATCACAGACTCCAGTGCAAACCTTGATATTGAATAATCCACTAAGTTGTGTGTTTAAGATCTTTGCTTCATTAAGTCACCAGAGATTCCTGGCAGCCAGAAGAGTGGCAAGATGTCAACCTGAGCTTTGCTGAGCCAAAAGAATTAGCTTTTACCGTATTTCTAAAGATGAATGTGCTCTTAGAGCTTGTCCATTAGCCCCCGTGCTCTAATGAATGTATGGCCTGACAGACACAATAATTGGCATAGTTCAGGGTGTAAGAGAATCAATTTGATGAATCAGAATAAGGTCAAGGGAAAGAAGAAACAAGGATTTAGTTTGCACATACTTCTGACTATAGCAACAGTAAGATGAAATAGTCAAAACAAGATTAGGTGGACTTTGATAATCCATCAATGTGGGCCCCTCTCATCTCATTAGCTCTAATCAATAGAGAGGTGCCTGGGCTCTAAAACAGTGGCACTCTGGTTCCACTGGAGTCCCTTTGTGTCCTAGCAATGCCTTTTCTTCCTCAACTCAGGGAATCTTATCTGGTGTAGCTAATCTCTGGAATTTCTGACTTTATCTCTTCAATGCTACCCAGTGAGATAGTTCACTTAGGGTAGCATAGGATTTCATTTCCCTATGGGTTGACCTTTTTTTTTTCCTTCAATACCGGCCCTGACCTTAAATGTACCAGGGCTTTCTCTGCGGGCTCTGGAAACATCCATTGCACTCAGACATAATTCTGATTGAAATATGTTTTGCTTCCACTCTTCAGTGAAGCAATAAAGGTAGATTGCAGAGCAAGCCCTTGTGGTCCTCCTTCGGAGGACCCGCTGTGAAGTACAAAGGGGAAACACAAAAGTAAATAGCCTCAGACTAACATGAGACTCGCTTGCTCATGCTGAGTCCTATGTACTAAAAGACTCTTCCCTCTTCCCGGCAATAAAGAGAGGGAGTCTAATTTTTAACCAAGCTTGACGCGTATCTGAGACAAGACTTTAGTCATGCTTGGGTTCATCTTCTCAGGAATCTCTTGTTTAATTTAAGTCAGTGACTTGGGATTGTGAAGGAGGAGCTGATCTGAAGTCTGAGTGAGATAAAAGGAATCTAAACAGAAACCTAAAACCACTCTGCCCTCTTGGGTATGGGCCTTCCCATAATGAAGAAAAACAAATCAAGCCGGGAGAGAGTGCGATCTCTTTCTCCGATAAGAATCACAGATTTGAGGGTTGAAGAAACAGATTGATATTTGGTAACTGTCTCAGGCCTCATTTCTTTAATAAATTCAAAACAGAATTCTCTTGAAAACGCATGGGGATAGAAGGTTGATGTAATGCTCCTGACAGGCATAGATGAAGGGGTAGGGAAAGTCTGGGTCACAAGATGCAGGCAAATAAAAGAGGACAGTCTTGCTTGATTTTCTTTAGCTTTTGAATTGGCATATTAACAAAAAAAAAGTTTTATATGAGTACTATGTTCTCAGAATTACAAAGCACTGAAAATAATTATATAACCCCTCTACTTCAAGAGACTTAACCTCTGACTGAGACACCAAAGCATCATCCAAAAAAATTACAAATTACCAATGGACAAAGAACATGGGATTCATGGCTGAAGACAGCACCTATACAACTCATTGAACACAGAGAACTCCAACTGGTGCCTCCATTGAGCCTTCACACCTCCAGCCCTCACCTCTGTGTGCTGGTATCTTTGCTACAGGAAAGGACTTTATGCACTACCAAAATAGAGACCTAAGCACCAAGCCAGCCACAAATGCTTTGATCTACAACGGTGTCTCGCCTGCAAGATATGCTAGAGCAAGGGTGGCACAAAGCTTGTGGGAGTAGCCGTCTGATATCTGATTTGACTAAAGCTGAATTTCATGAGATAGAGTCTATACCCAATGCTGCTTGGGTGACCAAGATCCAGAGACTAAGTAGCTCATGGACTTAGGGTAAAACCAAACACTATTATTCTGAATGAATAGATAGATAGATGATAGATAGATAGATAGATAGATAGATAGATAGATAGATAGATAGATAGACAGATAGATAACATAGTGATAAAATGACTTCTGATGACATTCTGCTATACTTATAAATCAGTGCCTTGCTCAGCCATCGTCAGAGAAGTTTCCTCCTGCAGCAGATGGGAACAAATACAGAGACCCACAGTCAGACATTCCACAGCCAGATATTATCAGAGAGTGCGAGACCTTGAAAGCTTGATACTAAATGGGATATCTCCATCAAATCCCTCCCCTCAGGGCTCAAGAATCCCAAGGAAGAGGTAGTAGGAACAGCATAAGAGCCAGAGGGGATGAAGGACACCAAGAAAACAAGGCCCTTTAAATCAGCATGATCACACAGCTCATATGAACTCAGAGACTGAAACAGCATCCACAGGGACTGCATGGGTCTGTACTAGGTCCTCTGTGTATATATTATGGCTTCCAGTATAGTGTTTTCATTGAATACCTGTGAGTCTCTGATTTTTTTTTTATTTTTTTTATTTTATTTTTTTTTTTGGTTTTTCGAGACAGGGTTTCTCTGTGTAGCTTTGCGCCTTTCCTGGAACTCACTTGGTAGTCCAGGCTGGCCTCGAACTCACAGCGATCCGCCTGGCTCTGCCTCCCGAGTGCTGGGATTAAAGGCGTGCGCCACCACCGCCCGGCCGAGTCTCTGATTTTTATGCCTTCTGTTGGGCTCTTTTCCTTCTGGTTTGGTTTTTGTTGTTATTGTTATTGTTGTTGTTTCTTTTTTGTCTTGTCTAACTTCAATATGATAGTTTTTGTTTTATCTCGTTATATTATATTATTATTATTATTATCCCTTAGAACTCTGATGGTTTTTAATGAGAGACAGAAAGGGAGTAGATATTGATGGGAGGGCAGGTGGGGAGGGACTGAGAGGAATAGAGGGAGTGGAAACCATAATCAGGATCTATTATGTGAGAAGACTCTATTCTTTTTTTTTTTTACTTTTTATTGATTCTTTGTGAATTTCATATCATGTACTCTGACCCCACTCATCTCCCCATCCCTCCCTATCCACTCTCCATCCTTGCAACTCCTGTCCCAAAAGAAAACAAAAAGTCAAAATGTTAAAAAAAAATTAAAACACAAAAACAAAAAACACCCCACGATGGAAGTTACGGTGTGTCATGGTGTGTCACCCAGTCCGCCCTTTTGCCTGAACCGTTTTACTTGCAATGAGTCATTAGTCTGGTTCGAGGCCTCTGGCTTCTGCAATACCATCAATACTGGATCCTTACCAGGATTTCTCTGGGATATCTTGCTCTTGCCCTGTGTCAAGGAGATTCCACAGGACTGGCCCCTTCTCATGCTTCAGGAGTTCTTATATGGGGTCCATGTGCAGGCAGGCCAACCCAAAGCCCTGGATCTGGGCCTGGGTGGTAGCTGAGCTGGTCAGCCCACGCGCTTCCCTACACCTGCACCACAGGGTCAGCTCTCCCTTTGCCAAGGTGAGGAGCAGGGCCAGCTCTCCCGCCTGTGATAGCTGGCAAGGGGCAGGACCAGCTCTCCCACCCCCCCCACCCCTTCCCATCCTGTGCCATTGCAGCCGGCTCTCCTGCAGCTTTACCACCAAGGCCAGCACTCCAGCACTCCCCTGGCAAGGGACGGGACCAGCTCACTAGACTGGCAAAGCCTGGGTGCCCATGCCACCAGGGCCAGTTCTACCACATTGCCCAGGTGAGATACAGGGCCTGTTCTCCTGAGTGCTGCAGCCAGCAAGAGACAGGACCAGCCCTCCAGCATCTATACCTCCAGGGCCAGCTCTCCCATGTCCACACCACAATATGACAGGCAAGGAGTAAGGAAAGAATCTATTTTCAATACAAGGAAGAAAAAAATGTATACGGGGCTCTGTTTAAAGGAATTTTGAACTTGTAATCTAACAAGTGTTTCAGTGTTTCATTAGTCTGCTAAGCTACTTTATTATTAATTGTTCAATAAGTGTACATACTTATGGGCTTGCAATGTGATGTTTTTAATAGACATTTACAGAATAGAATAAATGATTGACTCCAACTAACATATTAAACTCTTTAGACTTGTATTCTTATGATTGTGTGTGTGCATGTAGTATGTGTACATGTAGTTGTATGTGTATGTGTGTGTGTACATGTAGTGTGTGTGTGATTATATGTGCATGTGTGTGTGCTCATGTAGTGTGTGTGCATGTGGTTGTATGTGTATGTGTGTGTATACATGCATGATATAAACAGTCAGAGTCTACTCTTAGCGATCCTGAAATACACAATGAATTATGATTTATTAGAATCAGCATTCCATGTAATAGTTCAATAAAACTGATTTCTTTGATCTAACTAGAACTTTGTACCCTTTGGTCCACATTTCTCCCATCCTCATCTACCCATCCCCTAGCAATTTTGAGGTTGCAAGAGTTCAGGGACGATCTGAACTGCTCCTATTTGGGAGTGGGTCTTCATACCCTTAGGGGAAAAAAATCCCTCTGTGAATTATTCTTCATTTTATGTCAGATGAATGAACCCAAGCAATCCAATACTGTGGCTTTCACAGATTCTTGACCCCATTTACAGTGAGAAATATATTTAACATCCTACATAACACCACACACACTACTACCATGCAACTGAGGGAAAATTGCAATGAAATTGTTGTAAGTTTTACAATATGTAGTGCCTGCTGATACTCTCTATTTGATTCAATTCTATTATATTTTTTAAAAAAATGCTGATCACAGCCCACTGAATTGATTTTGTGACTCACTAATGGGTCATTCTGTTATAGTTTGAAAAATATTACCTGGGAATCTAGAGCGATACTGTAATAAACCTTGTGAAATGAGTCATGGATTTAAGGATCACACACTCCTGAAATAAATTACAACTGAGTTTCCAGTTGGGACTTTGTATTAGTCACCTTCCATTGCTGTGAGAGAATGCTTGATATAAACAACCTGCAAGGCACAAGTTTTCTTCCGGATAACAGTTTCTGATGGGGAAGATGCAGTGGAAGGGAGAAGCCCGTGTTATGGTAATGAGAGAGCTGAAAAAGAGCAGGGTAGGAAGTAAGTATTATTAGATCTAGCCCCTGAGAACATGCCCTGAATGCCCACTTCCCCCAGAAAGACCTCACCTCCCAAGTCTCCAGCACCTCTGAAAATAGCACCACTGCTGCTTGAGGATAACACTCTTGACACATGGACCTGGGGGGAAACATTTAAAACTCAAGTCATAAGTCTCTACTCCAGGCTCCCAAAAGTTCAGAATGCAAATACATTTCATCTCCCACCAAGAACAATCAAAGTCTCACATCTCCAGAATTGCTTAAACAGTCAAGTCCAAAATATCCTCCAAGACTCCAGGCAAGCACTTAGCTGTGAACCCCAGTAAAGATCAAAACACAAGATACATTCTCCCAGGATACCATGGACAAAGTACATATTCCTCATTCAAAATGAAAGAAAAGGGCCAGAGTAGGGGAGGATGGGACGAAAGCAAGACCAAATTCTATAGTTCCATGTCTGATTTCCACAGCAGGTAGAGTCCTTCTGTGAGTTACAAAGGGCTTGGGCAGCCCCACCCCCTACCCTGGCCAGATGTAGCCCACATGGCCTCTCTCTTGCTGCCCACAATGTTTCTTGACAGCTAGCTGTTTCGTGTGGCTGGCAGCCTAACTTCCATGGATTTCCATTGCAGCTTAGAACTCCTTGTCAAGCTTCACCCATTGCCCTTTCAGGGGATGCCTATAGTGATCCTTCCATAGATTGCCTAGGTACTGTGGGATGTATTTCTGTACACTGTAAATACATGTTTCTCTCATTGGTTGATAATAGAGTTGTTTTGTTCTATAGCCAGGCAGAATAAGGCTGGGCGGGAAAGCCAAATGGAGATACAGGGAGAAGAAGGTCAAGTTGAAGAGATGCCAGGCAGCTGCCGAAGAAGCAGGATGTATAGAAAATGAGGTAACAAGACACAAACCACGTGACAAAACATAGATGAGAAATATCGGTTAATTTAAACATTAAGAGCTAGCTAGTAGTAAGCCTGAGTCATTGGCCAAGCATTTATAATTATGACATTTTGTGTGATTATCTGGGACCGGGAGGTCGGGACAGAGAAACTCTGCCTCCATTTACACCTGGCCTCCCAAGCTTTCATTTGAATCTGTGTGGAAGCTCCCTGTTCCCACAACCATTGTGATCCACGTGACTACAAGTCTGGCTTTGTGTGGCTAACTCTAAGGTCTGCTGCCAGCTCAAGTAGTAGCTAGATCCTCTTAGTCCATGGCTATAGCAACTGCCGCGTCCTGCAACATTTGAACCCAGGGAAATGCTTTCCTGGGACCCTATGCAAACAAAGTACTAGAGTAGCACTACTCTCAAAGGAAAGTCTTCCAAGTGAGTTTACTTTCATAACCTTGCATCTGCTGTGGGTGAATGAGCCTAATTCTCAGGGTGCCCTCAAGGCATCTTTTCTATTGTCTCAGTACAAAACATTGAGTTTCTTCTTAATTGTGGTAATACCCCAGCAGACATGTTGTCCTTGGCCTTGACTTTAAACACCCTCTTTTCTAGCCAAACTGAAAGTTACTTGTTTTGTTTTGTTTTTAACTTTTGGTTCTGCATTTTCCTCTTGATTCTCATTATAAATCTACCATTTTGGTAGCCACCAATATTACCCAACAACCTGAATCGTGGACTCCCTCAGTGTTTCTTCCAACGTTAATTAGTCCATCATCTTTAAATTCAGCCTTTAAATTCAGCCTCACCAAAAAAAAAAAAAAAAAAATCAGAACATTGATAAAACGCAGACAAGCTCTCTGTTGGAATGCAACATCCATGACCTCTAGCCCCATTTCCAAGAGAGTCTTCATCCCCATCTGATACTTTGTGAATATAACCTTACTGCTCAATTCCTATAGGCAGTCAAATTTTCTGGTTTTCTGCTATAATGGCCAGTTAATCTCTGCTTCTAGCATTCTGTGGCTTTAAACCTTTCCAAATTCTACCCACAAGGCAGTTCCAAAGGCTTCAAAACTACGTCATTAGGAAAAGTCACATCAAAGGCATCGCTATGGCACCAATGTTCTGTGTTCATCAGACAGTTCATTACAATGACAAAACACCTGTCAGAAACAAGGGTGAAGAATTTGAGCTCACAGTTTCAGAGGTTTCAATCCATCATGGTGGACAGGGCATGGAGGAGCAGAGTAGCTCGCCTACATCATAGTGACTAAGAAGTAGAGAAAGACGAGATGGTGAGGAAGGGACCAGGAACAAGCACCCCGTGGCCCCCAGCAAGACCTCACCTGGTAAAATTCCCAAAACCTAAAACAGTACCATCGGCTAAGATCCGAGCCCTCAACACATACAATAATATAATTTATAAAACCTGAGTGGCCTTCTCAAGAACCCATGGCTACAGGTCATGTATAAATCTTTGAATCAGTCTGTATTCCCATGTTCCTTGTACTTCCAATGTGTCAACCAGAAGTTTGCAGGCAAAACAAACTTCTAAGAACTACTTCCAAATTCTAGTATTAAAACCAAGGCTTCATTAAACAAAATAAAGTCTTAGTGTCAGGGAAAAAATAAAAGCCCCCAGGCATGAACGATCTGCTGGCTTCTTTGCCAGACATAAGGAAATCACAAGCAGATGTCTTCTGTACACTTAGAGATACGAGGAGATTTAAGATATCTGGACTTGCGACTCTAAACTTACAGCTGTGTCTGATGAAAATAAACTGGGGAGGTAGAATGGAAATGTAAAGTGATCTATTTCAATGCTAAAGAATAAATAGAGCATTCCAATTAAATGCATACATTCATAACGGAAAGTACCAAAATACTTTTAGCTCAAGGACAGTAGAAATTCATTGTTTAAATCATGGAGGTACATTAGAGATATTCTATATAAATACAGGAATGATACATTTTGTTTCACTATTTACATGGTACACAACCAGCTGAATTAGTGATAGCCCTAGATTTTATAATTTGTTTATAGTCTTACATTTCAAGTAGAAATTTTGAAGGTTTTGTTTTTGAGAGGAGCAATTTTTATTGTATTTTCATTATTTAAAATGACTTCTAAATTTTAATATGTTTTGATTATATTCTTCTCCTCCTCTTTCCAGATCATCTCACCTTCCCTACCCACCCAACTTTAAGCTCCTTCTCCAGAAAGAAACAAAAACCTAATACTACAACCTCCCCCAAGCCAATAAAACAAAATGTCGCCCCGCCAAAAAAACCTGTAACCAAATAAAAGCCCGCAATAAGACTTTGGAGTCCATTATATGTTGGTCAGCTACTCCTGAACATGAGGCCTGGCCTGAGCAGTTGATAGGCCCAATGTCACTCTGTTGGAGAAAACTAAAAATGGATTTTCCCTTTCCCAGCAGGAATAAGTGA
The DNA here is from genome assembly GCF_007827085.1 of Peromyscus californicus insignis. Classification (NCBI taxonomy): domain Eukaryota; kingdom Metazoa; phylum Chordata; class Mammalia; order Rodentia; family Cricetidae; genus Peromyscus; species Peromyscus californicus. Next base: position 25,091,696 of record NW_026294480.1, read on the forward strand.
CACTTCAGTTGTTAACCATTACCCTAGTGGCTAGGTTTTCATTCATTCATTCATTTTTTTGTTTTTTTTTTTTTTTTTTTTTGGTTTTTCGAGACAGGGTTTCTCTGTGTAGCTTTGCGCCTTTCCTGGAACTCGCTTTGGAGACCAGGCTGGCCTCGAACTCACAGAGATCCACCTGGCTCTGCCTCCCAAGTGCTGGGATTAAAGGCGTGCGCCACCACCGCCCGGCATTCATTTTTTTAATATATAACAAAATGAAATATAAGACAATAAAACAAAAACTATCACATTGAAATTGGACAAGACAAATAAACAGAAGGAAAAGAGCTCAACAGAAGGGCACAATAACCAGAGACCCACTTGTTAGCACACTGAGGGATCCCACAGAAACACTAAGCTGGAAGCCATAGTATACACGCAGAGGACTTGGTGTAGACCAGTGCAGGCCCTATGCCTGCTGCTTCAATCTCTATGAGTTCGTATGAGCTTCACTCATGTTGATTTAGAGGGCTTTGTTTCCTTGGTGTCCTCCATCCCCTGTGGCTCTTACACTCTTTCTACTTCCTCTTCCATAGGGCTCCCTGAGCTCTAAAGGGAGGGATTTGATGGAGACATCCAATTTAGGGCTGAGTCTTCCAAGGTCTCTCTCAATCTGTATGTGATGTCTGGCTGTGGGTCTCTATATTTGCTTCTATCTGCGGGAGGAGGAAACTTTTCTGACGATGGCTGAACAAGGTACTGATCTATTTAGGAGCCATTTTATTATTACTTTTTTTTTTTTTAGACAAGTATATTTGGTTTTACTCTAGGTTCTTTGTAGATCTAGTCTCAGATTCCTGGTTACCCAAGCAGCACTGGTATGGGTTCCATCTTGTAGAGTGAACCTTAAGTCAAATCAGATATTGGATGGTTACTCCCACAAGCTGTGTGCCACTATTTAATGCCCTAGCATGTCTTGCAGGCAGGACACCATTGTAGATCAAAGGGTTTGTGGCTGGCTTGGTGTTTACATTTCTCTTTTGGTAATATGTAGAGTACCTTCCTCTACCAAAGACACTGGAACATAGAGGTGAAGGCTCTAAGTACACACCAGCTCAATATCTCCATGTTCAAAGAGATATGTAGGTGTTATCTTCAGCAATGGGATCTTGCTATCAATTTATGAAGAACAACCTATAGTCTTGGTAATAGCCTGGGTTGTTTGGGGATTCACAGGAGGCCCTTTTGGCCAACAACTCAGTTAGATGTAACCTAATCCTGGTAGTGGAAGCTTCATTTGATGATAAGAGATGGCCAGTTGGGGCTCTGTCTGTAGCATGAATCTTAAAAGGTCTTATTAATAAAAAACAAATCTGAAGTCAGGTATTGGGGTGAATGCTGAAAAATCAGAGAAACAGAACAAGCCACAGCCAACCTCACCTCGCCAGTTCCTCAACTGATCTCGTTTAAAAGCTTAACCAGCTTTAGTTCCTGGTTTTCACACCTTATATACCTTTCTGCTTTCTGCCATCACTTCCTGGGATTAAAGGTTCTTGTTACCATGCCTGGCTGTTTCCAGTGTGGCTTTGAATTCACAGAGATCCAGGCAGATCTCTGCCTCTGGAATGCTAGGATTAAAGGTGTGTGTGCCACCATTTTCTGGCCTCTATGTCTAGTGGCTGTTCTGTTCTCTGACCCCAGATAAGTTTAATAGGGTGCACAATATATTGGGGGACATAATATATCACCACATCTGTCTCCACAATTTTTTTGGTGATTTCATTTAGATTGTCTTCATATATGTATATATTTTAGGAAGTTTCTACTGTATTAGGCTTCCATCCTACCCCTCAAATGCCCCTTTATTTTAGCTGTCTCTCCTTGAACGCATTTTTTCATTCAATAAATATTTATTGAGCCCCACTATATCAAACTCTCTCCCAGGCTCTGAGGAACAGATAAACAAATATAAGATACTCTTTGGTTATAGTATTTATTAATGATTGGGAGAAATTTATATTATCTGAATATGAAATGCCCAGCACAGGGTCATGCGTTACAACCTAGCTCTCAAGAGCCTCTGAACATTTCAGAAGATGATCCCTAGCTAAGGAACTAGGTGTGTGTACAGGGGTGGGGTGTGTATGCTTGGCAGTGTCATGACTCTGACCCCTTCTAGTGTCTTTCTGCTTCTTGCCCATCATTTGGTAAAGAAGCTTCTCTGCCACCTTATGTTCTTCTACAACTCGTGGAGCCAAGCAAGTATGGGCTGAACTCAATGATATTATGAACCAAATAATCTTTCTAGAGTGTTTGTTATACATTTTGTCATAGTGATGTCAGCATAATAAATACAGCCATGAAACACAACAAAATAGAAAAGATAAGCATCAAACAGTGGAAGGAGAAAAGATAAGCATCAAACAGAGTAAGTAGAGAAGTAAAAGAGGTGTTGTATGTGTTCCTACTGTAAGTACATACCACAGACTAGATCATTTATAAAGAAGAGAGGTTTGTGTTATCTAATGGCTCCAGGGAATGGGAAGCCAAAAGCACAGTGCTGGCATCTGCTCAGCATCCATTATGTGTGACCAGATGATGCTCAGGAAGGTGATCTCATAGCAAGTCAAAGAAAGTATGTGTCGTCTCAGGTCTCTTCTTCCACTCATAAAGCCACCAAACCCACAATGGGAATCTACCCTAATAACCTTATCTAATCTAAATCATCTTCTAAAGGTTTTGTATAAAAACTATCAACATGAATTCAGGATTAAGATATTAACTCGTGGTGTCTGAAGGGTGTGTGGGTGGAAGGGGTGTCCATTCAACTCATAACAAGGCAGTACAAAGATAACGAATAGATGACTACTGCAGATGGATTGGTTAGTGACAGTTTGATTATTAATCTTCATTGTCAATTATACTAGATTGAAAAATCACCTAGGAGATTGGGGAGTCACCTCTCTGGTTGTATCTGTGAGGACATTTCCAGAAAGGATTAACTGAGTGGTTAAGACCCACCCTGGATGTGGGTGACACCATTTCATGGATTAGAGGTAAGGATGAGATGAAGAGGATTAAAGAGAGAGCCAGTAAAGGACAGGTGTCCCCTTCTCTGCTTCCTGGCAGAGATATGAATGAACTGCTCTGCTTTGCTATGCTTTCTCAGCCACGACGGGCAGAACCCTCTGGAGTGTAAGTTAAAATAAACCCCTCCTCCCTTACGTTGTATCTCAGGGCATTTGATCAGAGACACCAAAGTAACTAATCATGAGACAGGCTTTTTGAAAATAGTGTGATGTGTCCAACAGCTGTATGAGATTAGTGAGTGCTCATAGGATGACTAGAGGGAAGAGTCATTCCCACCATGAGCTGATGCAGGAACACAAAAGAGAGCGGCTGGTCTTGGAGTGTGATGAGTAATAAAGGAGATTTGCGAGGTGACGTCCAGGGTGGAGGTAGTTGTCTAAACATGTTCAGATTTTAAATACTGTAGAAGGCCTTTGTAATATTTCAGGCAAACCTGTCACATGCTTTAAAAAGACCGTTCTGATCGCTGCATGAATAGTCAATTGCAGGAGATGGGGGAGCAGGGGACCAATTAGAGCACTGCTTTGTGAGCCAGCCGAGAGGTGATGCTGGCTCAGACTAGGGTGGTAGGGGTGATAGCTCTATTACCTGGTGATAGGAGATGTGGCAGCCAGACCGAGGGCAAATGATGTCACATAAAAAGTGATATGTGTAACACATCCCTGTGTAAATGCCTCAGGAATAAAGCAGACGACAAACACAACATGGGCATTCAGAAAGATGTCACCTCTCAGTCCTACGTACATTTTCAGGTTGGGAAACACTGAAAAGCAGTTCTATCTTTATGCTGAAAAGTTCAGACACCACCATTGTACTCTGAATCCTTTTTCAAATGGGGTATCATGCATGATGTGACCCAGAAAAGATAAGGCTGAGTGAACCTCCTTCATGAAAGATACTTGGTTCTATAAAAAAATAAATAAATAAAAATTTTTAAAAAATCCTAACCCACCAAAAGACTAAACTATGTAATAAAAAAGAAGGAAGGAAGAAAGAGAAGAAAGGAAAATAATAGCAAGAAAAGTTCCTAGACATCAAGTAAGAAATTTAAGTATCCAGAT